>NC_035446.2:61781551-62149051 GCF_002127325.2 Helianthus annuus
TAATTCTGTTACAACACTCCCCGACGTTTCCACCACGATTTGATGTTTTACGTGGTCGGGGTGTGACAGAAGAGTTGGTATCAGAGCCAATGGTTATAGGGAATTAGGTTATTAGTAATGCTTTGACCTAGACTATAACCTTTCTAGGACCCCAACACAAGTTGTCTTGTGTTTAGATCATAAAACATGCACTTCATCTATCCTTAGGTGATTACCAAAACAAGAACCCAGTTTTCTAAAACGAATTTTGAAAAAGAATCTCCTATTTTTGAAAGATTTATTATATGGTTTTGAACCCTTTTGATTTTTCAATTTAATTTTGAAGATTTTTCATTTGTTTTTGAATGATTCTTTTGGCCTTGTGCCTTCCAAGTTTTTAAAATCCCGTCAAAGTTTTGGGTTCTAAATAGTGTGAACACGTGCAAACTGGAAGGGTGAATGCCTGTACCCTGGGTTTTCTGTCTAAGGCTAGAGTGTTCGTACAAATCCACATAATCAGACCAGTCACTCTTACCTGGGAACTCTTGGGGTGAGTGTTCACTTATAGGCGAGCATGTCTTTGCTAAGCATTATTTTTGGACCCATTTACTTTGATTAGTCACTGTGTGTCGTTTGTTTGCTTTGTGATACGGACGAATGACCACCATCCTTGCTTTTGTTGATTTTGTTTCATCTCATTCTTTTCATCTAATCATCTCACTCGTTTCCTCTCATGTTTCCTCTTTTTAGCATGCCTCCTCGACGTAAAAACCCGTTATCTAATGCCAAAATGGCAGATATTCTGGCTCAGCACATGGCTGTCGCACTCCCAATCATTATCGCTCAGGTGAACCAGGCCAACAACAATCAGAATGCTCCTTGTAACTTCAAGAGCTTCAATTCGGCTAAACCACTCAAGTTCAGTGGTACTGAAGGGGCAACTAGGCTCCTTCAATGGTTCGAGAGCATTGAGAGGACTTTCCATCATGTTCTGTGCCCTGAGAATCGGAAATTCGAGTTTGCTTCTAGGGTATTTCAGAAGAGGGCTCTGACATGGTGGAACGGGGTTATGAGAGACCGTGGTGCAGAAGTTGCTCTTGCACAAACATGGGCTGAACTGAGGACTCTTATGATGAGGGAGTTTTGTCCTCATCATGAACTGCGAGCGTTGGAGAGGGAATTTGATGATTTGAAACAGGAAAGTGGTGAGCACAGGGTGTATACTGACAGGTATGAGGAGCTGAGTTTATTATGCCCAACAATGGTTACCCCACTCGAGAAGGCTATCGAGAGGTACATCGATGGTCTACCTGACTCTGTGCAAGACACCGTTACCGGTAGTAATCGTACCACAGTCGTCAGGCGATCGAGCTATCTGCGACATTGACTGAGTCGCAGATTCGAAAGGGTAAATTGCACAGGAAGGGTGACAAGAAGGGTAAGAAGCAGGAGTCTGACAAGAAGGATAGCAAGAAAGGTAAAAACAGTCAGGGTAAGGATTCGGGTTCTACAAAGGGTTCTAGGAAGCATAAGGCTTCCCAAAATTTTGCCCTCACTGCCCAAGCTAACCAGGCCACTCCCAATCAGCCTGCACAACCGCCAGCTAAGAAACAGTATGCAGGGAATGCACCTTTGTGCAACAGATGCAATAGCCACCATCAACCACAAGTTCAATGTCGTTTCTGTACCAACTGTGGGAAGTCAGGTCATCTTTCTGAGGTCTGTCGTTTTGCTCAGAATCTAGCTGCACGTAACCCAGCTCGACAGGCTGCTCAACCGCCTGTTCAACAGCAAGCACAAGCTGCACGACCTCATTACCCTCCTGGTTCGTGCTTTAATTGTAGAGACCTGACCCATTATCAAAACAAGTGTACAAGGCTGGTTAATGCAAATCAGAATCAGGCTCCAGCTCGAGGTCGAGCTTTTAACATGAATGCACAAGAGGCGCAAGCAGACAATGAAGTGGTGAACGGTACGTTCTTTGTTAATAATCAACCTGCATCTGTTCTTTTTGATTCAGGGGCCGATAAGAGTTTTGTGTCATTATCTTTTGAGCCCTTGCTTCACGTGTCTAGAACGAAACTAGGTAAGCCTTTGACAGTAGAAGTTGCTAGTGGTGAACCCGTTGTTCTTAATTCTGTTCTTCGCAACTGTCAATTGAACCTTAACGACCATATTTTTCCTACTGACCTCACGCCTATGCAACTTGGAAGCTTCGACATTATTGTGGGTATGGATTGGTTAGCTATGCATCGCGCAGAGGTAGTTTGTTTTGAGAAGATCGTTCGTGTGCCGCTTTCGTCAGGTGAGATACTACAGGTTCGTGGTGAGAAACCTGCAAGTAGCCTCAAGCTTATGTCTTGTTGTCAAGCTCGGAAGTATCTGCGAAAGAATTATGTGGCCTTCTTGGCGCATGTTACAGCAGATAAAGGCAAAGGTAAGTCTATTCAAGATATCCCTGTTGTTTGGGATTATCCAGAGCTGTTTCCTGAAGAGTTACCTGGTCGACCTCCAAACATTTTGGGGTGAAACACATATGCCTACTTGTTACTTTCGTGCTTTCCTGTTTTTATATCATATACTTGCTATGTTCATTAGTACATTTATAGTACATGATTTCATTGTGTTTTTGCTATGTATGTCCTTTGTAGCATACGTAGTACATCGTTTTACATGACAATTCATGCTATGTATATCCATTTAGCGCATACCTAGTGCATTGTTTTACATTACCTTTTCATGCTATATATGTTCATCATACTTCATGCATTTGTTTTACATCACATGCTATGTATGTTCATCATGCTTAGTACATTTTCATCACATGCTTACATTTTGGGTATGACATTTGGTTTGTTTAAGTGGGACCATATACATTCATTAACATTGATCACACCGTTCGTTAGTAGGTAGTGGTACCATAGGAATTGAGAACTCCCATTCCTGACATCCTAGGTATGTTTGGATGAAAGGAATGACCAAATTCGATATACATAACTCAGATAAACCTTTAATTTGTTTAAAGGTTATCACCACAGTCGCAAGGCTTGAATGTATGCATTTTCACAATACCGCATAGATGTTTATATCAGTATAGCATGCATTTCCACAAAACATAATGTTGATTTAAACCACGTTTTACTTCAATACATTGTTTTGTGCATTTTTCACCTATGGTTCAGTTGATATATATGTCACTTGCCATACATGACATTTTGTTTACACATTACTTGATTGACATTTTGACATAGACATTTTGATATTGATAGACACATTTCATGGACCATATTTTGACATAAACATTTTGACATGGTTTACACAAAGACATTTGACAAATGGTTTAGACATGGGCAATCCACATTGGTGGTTTGTTTGGGTAAGTGATTTAAGTAATGAGACGTGTGTAATGTGATACAAGCATGGTGGATACGCCGCTGGTACTTCCTATATATAAGTGCTTGTATTGTATTTCATATCGTAGCGTTATTTAAATCATTCAATTTGGACTTATACATTTTTACACAAATAACATATTTTTCACAAGACTTTGTTTTACAAAACAGTTGGTTTTATACAACTTATTTTTACTTGGTTATTCTTTTAACCATACATTATCCTTTTATTTTATACATATCATCTGATTTTATCGCTTTTCAAATGATTTACAAAACAAAACAATTGACAAGGTTCATGACTGAATTTTTCATTAAACATTTTCTAAAACCTAAGTCATGAATCTAATTTTCACAAAACCTATGTTACTCACAGACATTTTTATGCTGACGCACCTATTTTCACATGTGTTTCAGGAGCTAATGCATAGGATGTCCGTGACACGCTAGGGTGGACTTGGGCCTTTTGATTTTTCAATTTGATTTTGAAGATTTATCATTTGTTTTTGAATGATTCTTTTGGCCTTGTGCCTTCCAAGTTTTCAAAATCCCGTCAAAGTTTTGGGTTCTAAATAGTGTGAACACGTGCAAACTGGAAGGGTGAATGCCTGTACCCTGGGTTTTCTGTCTAAGGCTAGAGTGTTCGTACAAATCCACATAATCG
This sequence comes from Helianthus annuus, assembly GCF_002127325.2. Taxonomy (NCBI): domain Eukaryota; kingdom Viridiplantae; phylum Streptophyta; class Magnoliopsida; order Asterales; family Asteraceae; genus Helianthus; species Helianthus annuus. The sequence goes on from NC_035446.2 coordinate 61,785,587, forward strand.
GACCAGTCACTCTTACCTGGGAACTCTTGGGGTGAGTGTTCACTTATAGGCGAGCATGTCTTCGCTAAGCATTATTTTTGGATCCATTTACTTTGATTAGTCACTGTGTGTCGTTTGTTTGCTTTGTGATACGGACGAATGACCACCATCCTTGCTTTTGTTGATTTTGTTTTCATCTCATTCTTTTCATCTAATCATCTCACTCGTTTCCTCTCATGTTTCCTCTTTTTAGCATGCCTCCTCGACGTGAAAACCCGTTATCTAATGCCGAAATGGCAGATATTCTGGCTCAGCACATGGCTGCTGCACTCCCAAACATTATCGCTCAGGTGAACCAGGCCAACAACAATCAGTCTAAAACGATCAGTAAAAATATTTATTTTAATAGGTTATATCAATGAGATATTGTACATATGCGAAATTTATCATTTATGACCAAATTATGCACCGAAGGGGCATTTTGGTCATTTCGCATAAGCTTTAATGGTTAAATTTGGAACTTTGTGTTCAAAACTTTTACTTACTGTTAAAGTATAAAAATTTATTGATAACATCAATAGATAACAAGCCTTGGGTGCCAAATATGGTTTTAAACCATACTATGCGCCTAAATCGCATAAAAGTCGGTATTTGACGATATTCGGGTTGATTAAGGAAATCTGAGATTTTGATCAGCCCTTACTGTTTAAAATAACTTATTTAATATATAAAATTAGTAGAAAAATGTTTGGTATCTAAAGGATGTGTAAAACTCGTTTTATTAGCGAAAAGGGCATTATCGTCAATTACCGAATCTATGCGAGAACCCTATGTTATCATCAGTTTAAAAATAAATAAAAATCTCCAAAAATCCCAAAATATTATATTATATCAGTGGGCAAAAAGGTTTGGTGTCAAAATTTGAGTTTAAATAGGTTTTATGCCGAAATTGCCGTTTAATTAATAAAAAGGCTTTAATTTACGATATTGAGCATAACTCCCATTTTAGACCACGAACTTAAGTGAAATTTTAAGGACATGTTTATAAATCAGTAACAAAGGTTTTTGTCCTCTCACATTTTCAAAAATCTCGTTTTAATATCAAAAGGGCATAATAGTCAACTTTAAGCATATAACGGAAACATGCAATGAACTAGGATTACTATGGAACCAAGTTGTATAACCTCAGAGGGTTATACTAACCTGTAACATGGTCCTAAAGGAATCCTAAGGCATATCTAAACTGTAGGATCGTGTCTCAACCCGAATGAGTCGTTCAGAGGATATTCTATCAAATACAGATGCGGAAAATAAGTATTTGACTTAGGAACAGCTAGCAAATCACTTTAAACTTCTATTTGCATTGATTTCTGACAGTTTGCATTCAAATCTCGATCCGGCAACACTTCGGTACGAGTTACAAGTCTGTTACAAATGTTTCGCTTGAAACACTATATATAGTTGCTGAGATTTCGCTTGAATGTACATGACATTCAAGCGGAACCTTCAACTGACATTCAAGCGGAACCATAATGTGACACATAAGCGAAACCTTCTACCTATGTCACTACAAGCGAAACCTATTACAAATACTCATACAATCTCCTGTTTTCTCGAATAACGTGCCCTGATCTAACAATCTAAGACTAAGACTCGATCCAAGACGAAGTCAACAGATGTAGTGCACCAACAGACTCCCCCTCAGATGTTGACGGAGTCATCCATCGAGTTATGACAATGTTGTGTCTTCACGTCTTCAGTCTTGATCAGTCTCTGGGCTTCTCTCTCTCTATCTTCATCTCTTTCTCTCTTATCACCAACAAACTCCCTCACTTTGATGTTGACATCTTTTAAGTTTCTTATCTCTAACATTCACTCCCCCTCAAATAATGACTTTACCTGCATAAAACTCTACCACATGCATAAGTTTTACGACAAACAATTAAGCATATAAACTATCACAAACACATCAATCAATCAGATCCTGATGAACCACTTAGAATTGTATCACTTTATCAAAACATTACAATCTCCCAAACCATCTGTTCATCATATTTAGCACTTAGAATTTTGAAAATATGTTTTTCAATATCAGTTGTCGAAAATCTTTTTGACTTTTTCAAAATTTATGCTAAAACACACCAAAAAACTTTTTGGATTATCTGAAAGAAAAATAATTGACACTATTTGTAAAACAAAAGAATGCAGAGATGAAATATTTACAGACAATATTTTTGTGAGTTTGTGCAAGAGGATCATATCAGTTTTGAGACATATCACTAACACCGTTAAGCTTTGAACATACTTATTTTTAAACAATTTTCCTAGATTGTCAGTATATTGGTCCACTTTAATTTTTCACACAAATTTCAATCGATTCGAGATACGACATTAATGTTTTAAAAACTTAAACTCAATTATGTATCACTCCACTTGAATATACTCCTGTATCCAGATCCCAATATTCAGTCTTACAGGTGAGTATACCACAGATGATATCTGTAAAGGGGTAATATGCGAGGGCCGTGAGAGCTCAGGTCGATACTTCCGTATACGCAGAGAGATGGCGACTTCGACTTTAGGTGTGTCCCCTTTAGAGGATCTTTTCATTACAACAGCAGCGACTATCAATTTTATTGTTTCATCAGCTTGCTGAGGGAGAGCTTATATTTCAAAGCTTTTGCAGAAAGGTATTATTCGGGGACTAGGTCAGTACTTCTATACAGCAGAAGTCCGGGAATAATACCCCAAATATCACTGAGCATAAAGACCTAGTATCTCAGAATACGGGACCTTTCAAACAAGAGTTCGGGGGTTACCCATATATTCAAGAATAGTTACCCACGAATCAAGCAAATTTGAATCTAGGTTTATATCTCGTTTCAATTTACTGAATGTGCGAAAACCTACTGACACATCCGCAGTAAGATTGTTTATCACATTTTGTCTTTACATTTCTTTAGCGTGTTGCGATAGTCCACTGATGTACTATCATTTCCTCTTTTATGCAACAAAACTCATTTTAAATTTTATCATGTTTTTGGCTTTTTCAAATTTTCTGATGTTTTTGGCTTTTTCAAATTTTCTGATGTTTTTGGATTTTCTAAAATTTCTTACTCCCCCTAAAATTCAAATACATCTAATGAAAAAATTGAAAACAAACTAAGCACATGACACACTTAAAGTAAATTCAAAATAAACTGTACAGAACTTTGACAACCGATATCGAATTGCATCAATTCGCCATTCACTAGTGCATAAACAATCAGAACCCCCCTATCAACAAACTATTTTCCCATTTAGATTTCAAAACACTTAAGTTTGTTTTAATCAAAATGGTTTTTCCGGAAAATAAGTTTGATTGATTTTACCACTTGTAGGTTTATCAAACAAATGTTCGGAGATGTGGTTCATCATCTTGTCTCCCAATCAGATGTAGGAAATTACAAGTACAAATTAATGTCCTTGATTTACCATATGCAATCAAATTGTCTAACCACTTGTAATTATAACCAACAAACATAAACAAACCTTTTTACCGTTTGTATGATTGACGTTACCGAATCAATCTCAAGAAAGATGCCGATTCATGCTCCACGCTTACCAACCTGGGAGCTCCGGCAAGTCCTGAGACTTACTGTTCATAATATGTACCATCCCAGTCACAAACCAGGGATGGTTCAACCTTTTCTTTCTTTGTTTTCTTCTCATAAAATTCTTTAACCCCTTTGACTTTTCGATCAATCATCTTTCCGAAGATATGTTTTACCTTGGGGTTAAAGACCTTCTCAGCATCAAATTCCTGTTTATCATTATAAAATTGGTTAGAAATTTTAGTTTTACCAATTTTCTTTTTATAATTCTCAGCCTGAAGTGATGGAAACTCCTCATCATTTACAATCGGAACTGATTTTTCATCTTTTAAAACAGCTTCACAATTTGAAACAACTTGTGGCTTAACTGATTTTATGGAATCAGTTTCATCGCCTGAAGATAGCTCCTCTGATTTTGAACTATCAGAATCATCGCTAGAGCTTTTACCAACATTCTTAACAACCATTTCTGGTTGTCAGATTTTGCTCTCTTTTTATAAAACTTGTTCGAACTCTCACCAATTTCAAATGTAGAATCTTTAAACAATTTAGTTCTATCAATTGGTGATTCGAACTCAACTACTTTCTTTTTGAGTTTACGAGATACTCCCTGTTTTGATTGTATTGCCTTAGAACAATCTTGGGCAATATGTCCAACAGTGTTGCACCGAAAACAGGTTCTCGTATCTGTATTCTCCTCAGTCATCTTCTTCAATTCATCTTGCTTCTTTGCAAGGAATTCATTGTTTGACTGTCTCCAGAAATCTTTCTTTTCTTCTTCATTAGTTGATGTGCCTGAAACAAATGACATTTTGGATTTAAAATCACGAACATATTTTTCATTTTTTTTGTTTTTCTGTAGGAGTAAAACCTAGACCTTTCTTTTTGAAATTACCATTATGGTTTGATTTCTTTTGAAAACCTGAACCAGAACTGTAATTCTTTTTCTTGTTTAATCTTTGTTGCACTCTTGAGGTGTAAGGATTAGGTTTTTCATTAAAACATAAGTCATTTATTTCAGAAATATTAATTTCTGTGAGTTTGAAAACCTTGTTTACCAATTCAGTTTTGACACCTCTTATTGGAAATTCCTCATCAGAATATAATTTGCAGAATCATTCAAAGTGTATGCAACTTTGAACAATCCATCATCCAAATTAGATTTTGATAACAAAAATTTTCTATCATAAACTATTTTGTCCTGTTTTTCTATTTGACATGGAGTGCTTGACACAGACTTTGACTCTGACACGAACTCCAACTTTGACTCCTCTATTTCATCGTTTCTAACACATGATCCACGACTTTCTTCATCAATTGAGACTGTTGATCAGTGTCAGACGATGTAAACACAACATCAATACTATCTGGTAGATTGACTAACGACTCTGACTCCCACTATAAATTTGTTGCGTTTTTTACTCTTTCGTCGTTTAGATATCTTGGCAAATATCCGTTTTCCAGCGGGGGTGGACACTTGTTATAACTGAAACCTTGCTTCTTACCAGAATCTTTCTTATCAGTCTTTTTCTTCATGTCATTCTTCTTCTTTTCCAAAGTCTTTTCATCAGCAATTTTTTCCGATTCCTTTTCTTCTGTTACCTTATCATCTTCCCATGCCTTCATACTTTCACCCGTCGGATAAATCCTGTCAATGACATAAGAAGTACATGAGTAACTTTTTAACAAAAGGTTAACTCTTTCAGTTTCAATTCTTTGCAGCTCAAGCTTTTGTTCCAAAGCAGCACACTTCTCGATGTAATTGTTCACAACTTTCTGCTTTATCATGAAAGCTCCCTGAAGTGTCTTCATTGCTGTTGCTTGTTCTTCACTCGTTTGGTTGTATTGGTTCATTGCTTTGTTCAGCACATCGTAAGATTCCTTCAAACTGTTCAAGTTGTAAATAAGTGTGCTATTCTGCTTCTTTATAGCTTCACAGTTCTCACACTTCACTGGAATCTTTTTCGCACCAACTTCTTCCTCAACCTTGAATTTAGGAACTTCTTTCACCTTTTGTCTTCTTATCACTGGAACATCTTCATCATCACTGCTCACTGGTGTCTTGATCTTTTTCTTTTTCTTCTTGGCTTTTTCATCTTCACTATCACTCTCAGCAATCAGCTTCATATCAGCTTTGAATTTTCTTGCCCAATACTCAGTATTATCATCACTATCACTTTCAACCTTTGCCATGAAAGCAGTGTAAGCTCTAGTTTGATCAGGAATATAATCATCCCAAGTAAAATTTTCCCAGCTGAAACCCTCTAGTAACTTTTCATCTTCTTGATCAATCAAACAAGCTTTTGCATTATCTGGAATATATTTATCCCAATTGAATGAATTCTTTTCATCTGGATTAACCACACATGCTTTATTTCCAGAATCTTCAATTATTGGCCTTCCATGTGCAGTTTGTGCTTGATGTTGATGTTGTTGTGATGGTGATTGAGCAACCTGATGGTAAATGGCTTTTCTATAGTAATCATTGTTGTTATTGAAAGGATTCTGAGCTCCACTTGCTAGGCGGTTAGTGCACTCCCTTTTGAAGTGTCCTTTTTCCCTGCACCGAAAACAAGTGACTTTAGATTTATCGAAACCTAAAGTAGAAACATTTGCTTCACGAAGATCATCTCTCCCCGTGATCTGCTTGAATTTCTCAGCTCTTCTTAACATGTTAGCCAAACACCACTTTATGTCCATTAGCTCCATTTCTTCAGCATCTATCTGGTCGTAGTCTTCCTTGGTTAGCATTGGATTCCCGATACGACCTGCAACAAAACAACTGTAAAATTCCAAAACCATTCCTAATAAAGACATTTGGTTTTTAGCAACTTCCTCAGAATAATCTTGATCATTTTCAAGATTTAATACAATATTGCACTGAAGCTTCTTCCCATTTTTCGTTGCTGAAATGTTTGGATCAAAAGATGGAAATGATGTAAAACTTGTTTTGCTGCTTGATCCTTTAGATGAACTTTCAGATGAATTTTTTACACTGTAGGCAGTTTCAATTTTCGGAGATAGATTTGATGATTTCTCATTCACCCCTGCTTTATAGTATAATCCGATATCCTGTTCACCATCAAAATCTTTCATTCGAATAACTTTTCGTTGTTCCATTTCTTGAGCTTCAATCTTTTCAATGAACTTGCTGAGTGTCAAATTGCTAAAACCCTTCTTGTTTCTTAACATCATAAGATATGTGCCCCAAGTTTCATATGGCAAAGCATCAGCAAGTTTTTCGATCAACTCTTCATTGTTTTTCTCAATACTCAATCTCTTCATGTTAGCAAGCAAATTGCAGTATCTTTCGATAATCTCTCTTGTACTTTCATTCTTTAACCCGCGACACAGATCAAACTCTTTCTTTAGAAGCGATTTCTTGCTTTTGACCATTTCTTCACTACCACGAAACTTTGACCTTAAAGCTTTCCAAATCGAATATGAAGTTCCATTGTGTTGCAAAAGCACCATAATATCCTCTTTCACTGCTTGTTGAAGAAGACTTAGCATCATTTTCTCATCTTTGTACTTCTTTCTAGCATCATCAGTTAGATCTTTTATCGGAACAGGCTCTTCATCATCATTCATTGGTCGAACATATTTTGTCTCGACACATTCCCAAGCATCTAGGTAATTAGCTTGTACCCAATTCTCAAAGCGACCTTCCCAACCTTTAAATTCTTCTATGTTCATGAGTTTGGGTGGTTTTTGCATTGTACCCGTTTCATTCTCGAGCATTGTATTTTGTGCAAAAGTGATCGGTGTAACTGGAGTAGCAAATGCGTTGAAAAATTCCTCGTCCATTTTCAAAATTTTAAACAATTTTACAACAGTCCTTATAAGCGGAACCACAGAAGCGAAACTGTTGAGTACACACAAGCGGAACAGGTAAGTCCAGATAAGCGGAACTACTACATACAAACAAGCGAAACCAATTGATGTTCAAACAAGTGAAACTAATTGATCTTTGAAGCGGAACTACTAGGTTCACTTAAAGCGGAACTACTAGGTTTTCTTGAAGTGGAATTACTAGGTTCGGATAAGCGAAACCTCTGAAATGTTCACTGAAGCGAAACTATTTGGACTTTTGAAGCGGAACCTCTGAGCTTTGAAGTGGAACCTCCTGAACTGATGTAACAATAAGAGAAACTACTTTGTTCTTTGAAGCGGAACTACGGGGTGTCCGTATAAGCGGAATCAACTCGGAAGCTAATTTGACCCATTTTTACTGTGAATTTTAACACCAAACTTTCCAGGGTTTGTCTATATACTGTTACGTACAATCCTTGAAATTTTGAGCTGATTTTGACCGTTGAAAATTTCTGAACTGAAGAAAGAAAGTGTAGAAGTGAGAAAAATTGATGAATTCCAGCTATTCTCTGCAGAACTCCTCCTCCTGAAGCTCTGATACCAATTGTAGGATCGTGTCTCGACCCGAATGAGTCGTTCAGAGGATATTCTATCAAATACAAATGCGGAAAATAAGTATTTGACTTAGGAACAGCTAGCAAATCACTTTAAACTTCTATTTGCATTGATTTCTGACAGTTTACATTCAAATCTTGATCCGGCAGCACTTCGGTACGAGTTACAAGTCTGTTACAAATGTTTCGCTTGAAACACTATATATAGTTGCTGAGATTTCGCTTGAATGTACATGACATTCAAGCGGAACCTTCAACTGACATTCAAGCGGAACCATAATGTGACACATAAGCGAAACCTTCTACCTATGTCACTACAAGCGAAACCTATTACAAACACTCATACAATCTCCTGTTTTCTCGAATAACGTGCCCTGATCTAACAATCTAAGACTAAGACTCGATCCAAGACGAAGTCAACAGATGTAGTACACCAACATAAACTAAGCTAAATCGGGTCAGAACTGAAAGTTAAGGCAAAAGTCAACTTTTGCGACTTTCGGTTCCGAACCGAGCCTAAACTCAGAATTGCCGGGTTGAACATGTCTAGACATGTTCAATTAATATTTACCAAGTTATTAAAGTGACAAAACTGATTTTATTTCCTTTACATCATTAGTTATGAATTTTATTTAAAAACCGACTTGTTTGACTTTTATTTAATTACTTTGACTCGACAATTAACTAAGCAAACGTGGTGATTAGGAGGTGCCTTTTGAGGGTTTAATACCTACCTAATTACGATCACGTAGCCATGTTCGTTGCGAATAATGGCTTGACCGTTTAAAAGTCAAAGCGTTTATCGCGAACGCTTGACTTTTCGGCTTTAAGAGCTAAACAATTAAACTAAGCACGAAAGGGACACTTACGAGTGGTCCTTAGGACTGAAGGAGGTTCCCAAGTTGGTTAGGATAGGATCCTCTCAAATCAGAGAGCAAGAGCAGAATGCAATGAATTGTGAAAATTGATTTAAATGCATGTAGGATCGTGTAGCTGACCCGAACGAGTCATTCAGAGGAGTTTTGATTAGTTTCAGAGGCAGAAACTAAGAAACTGAATTAGAAACAACTTGTACTTCAATTTAAACACTTTGTAGATTGATATAACAGCAGTTACACGCAAGAATCAAACCGGCAGCACCTCGGTATTATTTTTCAGAAAAGTTACATTTGATTTCGCTTGGACTCCTATATATAGCCTCATGATTTCGCTTGAAACACACAAACATCAGTTCAAGCGGAATCTGATATGATGATTTCGCTTGAAACACATTCAAGCGGAATCACTTAGTTCAAGCGAAATCAGCTTCTATTACAACTTAATCTCCTATTTTCTCGATCTACGTGCCCTGATCTAACATATCTAGTACAAGACTCGATACAAGACGAAGTCGACAAATGCATGCACTAACAGACTCCCCCTTAGATGTTGACGAGTCTTTCGTGTCGAGTTTTCTCATCTTCAGTCTTTATCAGTCTTTGGGCTTCACTCTTTCGATCTTTCTCTCGAAAATCTTCAGACTCCCCTTTACGATGTGCTGGCATTCCTTAAGTTCATCAGTATCATCAGCTTCAGGATCATAATCAGACTTTCACAGGTTCAATATCGTTGCCTGAATCAAACTTTGTCCACAGAGTCCTCAGGTATCGGAAACTAGCTCTTTAAACACAAGCTTCTCAAGATCGATTAACCTGGCTCTTCTATATCCAAACTTCCTTTGATATTGTGACAAAATCGTGCCCTGGCTCTCATTCAGCTCAGATTATCTGCACAATCTCTACCTCAAAGTAAATTTCATACATTTAAAACATTTCAAGTTTAGGTATTCAGACTCCCCCTCAAGTTTAACTATAATCTTGATGAACCACTTGTAGATTTGATCAAAACACATTTGTTTTCAAACACAGACTCCCTCTCACAAAAATGTCATCATGTTTAGCAATTGGAACTTTGAAAATCAGCTCTCCAACATCAGTTGTCGAAAATCTTTGTGAATTTTTCAATAGTTTATGCTAAAACACACTAAAAATCTTTTTGAATTTTTATATTTGAATGAAATGCAGTAAAGAAATATTTACAGACAATATTTTTGTGAGTTTGTGTAAGAGGATCATATCAGTTTATGAGACATATCACCAACACCGTTAAGCTTCATTTCATTTTAAGTTCTAAACAATTCACTTAGATTGTCAGTATATTAGTCCACTTAAATTTTCACACAAAGTTCAACTGTTTCAAGATACAAGATTAATGTCTTAAGAACTTAAACTTATTCGCGTGTCCCACTACTTGAATATACTCCCATATCCAGATCCCAATATTCAGTCTTACAGGTGGTGAGTATACCACAGATGATATCTGTAAGGGGTTAGGTGCGAGACCGTGAGAGCTCAGGTCAGAACTTCCGTTCAGCAGAGAGATGACGGTTCGACTTTTGGTGTGTCCCCTTTAGAGGATCTTTTCTTCAACAGCACATGATTAGCATTTTTCAATGTTTCATCATTTTTTATGCTGAGGGCGGTGCTATATTTCAAGCATTTGCAGAAAGTATTATACGGGGACTAGGTCAGAATTTCCATTCAGCAGAAATCCCGGGATAATACCCCAGATATCACTGAGTATAAAGACCTAGTATCTCAGAAAGAGGGACCTTTCAAACAAGATTTCGGGGGTTACCCATATATCCAAGAAATGTTACCCACGATATAAGCAAGTTTGAATATTTAGGTTTATATCTCGTCACAATTTACTAAATGTGTAAAAACCTACTGGCATATCCACAGTAAGATTTTTTATCACATTTGACTTTCCACTTCTTTAGCATGTTGTGACAGTCCACTGATGTACTATCATTTCCTCTTTTTCACAACAAAACTCGTTTTTGGTTTTATCATGTTTTTTTTTTTACTTTTTCAAATTTTCTAATGTTTTTGGATATTCTGAAATTTTTACTCCCCCTAAAATGCAAACACATTAAACGAAAATTTGAAAACAAACTGAGCTCTTGACCCACTTTGTAGAAACAAATTTTGAAAAACAAACTATACAAGTAAAATGACAAGCGATATCGAATCGCTTCAATTCGCCATCCACTAGGCATAAACAATCAGAACTCCCCCTTTCAACAAACTATTTTCTCATTTAGATTTCAAAACACTTAAGTTTGTTTTAATCAAAATGATTTTTCGGAAAATAAGTTTGTTTTACCACTTGTAGGGATGGATTCATCATCTTATTCATTTAACCACTTGTATAAAGATTACATCAAGTTCAAATTAAGGACCTTGACGAATCACTAATAAGATCAAATCACTGTACCACTTGTAAGACCAACATCACCTGTTGCCAAGTGTAGGAATAAAACATCTACACTAAATCAATTTACCAATCAAGATGCCGATTCCTGCTTCACACTTACCTACCTGGAAGCTCCGGAAAGTCACACTTAACCTGTGAAAATCTATCAACATTAAAATTCATTCACTCAAACAAAATTTATCAAGAATGATGCCGATTCCTGATCCACGATTACAAACTTGGGATCTCCAGCAAGTCCAGATTTTTTAAGGGAATAGAATTTCCACCCAAGTCTTACCAACCTTGGGTGTTTTTAACTCTTGTTCGGTAGGGTTATAAGTTGCTTTCTTTGTTGCATAAAATTCTTTAACCCCTTTGGCCTTTCCCTCGACCATTTTCCCAAAAATTTTCTTGACATTCCCATTGAATGTTTTCTCAACATCAAACTCTGTTTTCTCAGAATAAAACTAATCTGAGATCTCAACCTTACCAACCTTTTGTTTAAACTTCTCATTCTTCAATGATGGAATTTTAACATCATCCATTGAAGACACAGATTTTTCTTCGTTTACCTCAACCTGTGGCTCCTCTGATTTTGTGGAATCAGGTTCATCGCCAACTTTCTCATCAACCTTCTTAACAACCCACATCTGGTTGTCTTTTGCTTTCTTTTTGTAAAAATTTTTCTTTGAACACTCGCCAACTTCATAAATTGAGTTTTCAAAAATTTTGAATTTCTCAGTTGGTGGTTCAACATCAACAACTTTTCCTTTAAGTTTTTCAGAAACTCCCTGTTTTGTCTTAGTATTCGTCGGACAATTCCATGCAATGTAACCAGCTTCATTGCATTTAAAACAGGTTCTAGTTTCTTTTGGATGAAAAACTCCAGTTCCTGTTCTCTTCCTCTCAACAAGAAACTCCTGGTTTGATTATTTCCAGAAAGGTTTCTTCTGTTCCTCTTCGGCACTTCCTCCTGAAACAAATTATGTTTTTGTTTTAGAATTTTTTTCATTTTTATAATTCTCAGGTTGAATAAAACCTAAACCTTTCTTTTTGAAATTACCATTATGGTTTGGTTTCTTTTGAAAACCAGAACCAGAATTGTAACCCTTTTTTCTTGTTTAATCGTTGTTATACTCTTGAAGTGTATTTTTTAGGTTTTCCAGTAAGATTTAAATCTTTTATTTCATAAACATTGATTTCTGTCATTTTGAAAACCTTTTTAATCATTTCTGGTTTAACACCTCTTATTGGAAACTCTTTGTTAGAATATAATTTCTCAGAATCATTCAAAGTATATGCTACTTCAAATGTTTCATCATTCAAATTTGATTTTGATAACAAAAACTCTTTACTGTAAGCACGTTTAACCGACGATTTTGGACTGTTGACTGATGAACTTGAACCTCCAGACTCAGACTTTGACTCAGACTCCTCATCAGTATCTAACACCTGATCGACCACCTTTTTGATTAACTCAGACTCATGATCAGTGTCAGACGATGTGAAAGTAACGTCAATGTTTTCTGGTAATTCATCAGCTGTGTCGGTTTTTTACTTTATATTGACTGCCTTTTCGACTTGCTCCTCATTTGGTTTTCTGGGAGAATAACCTTCCCAGATCGGAGGCGGACACTTGTTATAGCTAACAGTCGGTTTCTTACCAGTATCTTTCTTCTTTGGCTTGTCATCCTGAAAAGCTTCGAAGCCTGCAACAGTTGGATAAATTCGATCAATAAGATAATCAGAACTAGAATAACTTTGTAATAAACGTCTGATTCTCTCATTCTCAATTTTCTCGGTCTCCAACTCTCGTTTCCACTTTGCACTTTCTTCGATGTAAAAGTTTATGGCTTTCTATTTTGTCATCATCACAGCATTCATCATGGTTAATGCTTGTTCTCTTTTAGAGTTTGTCTTTTGAAGACCAGTTACTGTTCTGTTCAAAACATCATAAGATTCCTTCACATAGTTGAGATTGAACAGTAATTGCTCCTTCAACTTCTCAAGCTCAGCCAGCTTCTTGTCTTTTGCTGCACATTCCTTGCATGGTTCTAAACACTTTGAGCAAGGCTTGATGACCTCCACAATCTTTTCTACTTCGATGATTTTCTCAACTTCAACAACTTTTTCAGCTTCATGCATCTTTTCTGGTTCAGCAATCTCCTCAGCAACACATTCAATTTCATCCTTTTGAACAGTCTTATCTTTTTGAGCACTACTTTCAAACTCCATTTGCTTTTGTTCTTTCGCTGCTCGTCTCTCCTTCAGCTTTTCCAAGCGATCTGCAAAATAAATATGAAAACTTTCAGGAGAGAAATGAGATTTTGCAACATTAATATGTTTTTCTTCTTCATCATCACTGCTGTCATCAGTTGGTGATTGATCAAACTCAATTCATTTTTCAGAATTATCATCCGAGGAACCAGAATCAGATGGTGTTTGATCAAAAACAGCTTCTCTTTCTGAACTTTCATCACTTTGTAAACTTTCATCTGAACTCTGTGAGCATTCTTCTGATGAAACAGACTTTTCATCTTCATTCTTCACACTCACACCAATAGATTTCATCCATTCTGTAAACATATCTGGTTCTTTCACAATTTTAGCAATGAAAGCTTTAAACTCTCCTTTTTCATCAACAAACATATCCCAGCTAAAGCCTTCAGGTAGTCTTTCATCATCCTGATTGATTAAGCATGCTTTGCTGTCGGATGATATGTATTTATCCCAGTTGAAATTCTCTTTTTCTTGATTCACTAGACATGCTCTCTTTGAATCCTCGATCACTTTTCTACCATGAGCCACTTGTGGTTCTTGTTGTTGTTGCTGACCAACTTGTTGATATATGGCTTTCCGGTAGTAATCATCTTTTCCGAACGGATTCTTTGCTTCACTTGCTTCTCTATTCTTGCATTCCCTCTTGAAATGACCTTTCTCCCTGCATTGAAAACAAGTAACTTTAGATTTATCAAAACCCAAAGTTGAAACATGTGCATCAAGAAAATCATTTCTTCAAGTAATCAATTTAAACTTTTCTGCTCTTCTTAGGACACTAGCTAGACACCATTTGATGTCCATTAGTTCCATTTCTTCAGCATCTATCTGATCGTAATCCTCTTTTGTCAGCATAGGATTCCCGATCCTCCCTGCAACTAAATCTTCATAAGATAGTAACACGGAACCAAGTAACGCCATGTGATCTTTTGCACCTTCTTCAGAGAAACTTTGACCATCAGGAAGATTCAAAGCAATGTTGCATTGTATCACACAACTATTTCCAGTTATTGAGCTCTGAGAGTGAAAACTTGATGTTGTACTCTTGGGATTAACACTTGGATAAGAAGAGAAACCACTGCTTTTGTTTGAATCTTGATCAACATTCTCAGATGAATCTCCAGCACTAAATGCAGTTTGTATTTTCGGGCTTCTTTAAACTTCTGGAACACTGCCTTTGTAGTACATTTTCATATCTTGTTGACCACTGGGATTGTTCATCCTCGCAATCTTTTGCTGTTCCAGATCTTGACCCTCAATCTTCTCAATAAACTGAGAAATCGTCAAACCATCATAAACTCCAGTGTTTTTCAAGATCATCAAGTAAGTACCCACTCTTTTTGAGGTAAAGCATCAGCTAACTTGTCGACCCATTCTTCACGATCTTTGGTTATGCTCAGCATCGACATGGATCGCACTAAGTGGCAATATCTTTCAATAAGTTTCTTTGTATCTTCTCCGGGCAGACTGCTAAAAAGATCAAATTCCTTTTTAAGCAGTGCCTTTTTACTCTTGATCATTTTTTCACTTCCTTCAAACTTGATTCTGAGAGCATCCCAAATTGATTTTGAAGTTTTGTCATGTTGAAGCAATATAAAGATGTCTTCTTTAATGGCTTGCTGAAGTAAACTAATCATCATTTTTTCAGCTTTGTACATATCACATTCTTTGTCACTGAATTCCGAGATTTCTTTATCAACTTGCAGATCAGTACGTGGTAGAACATACTTCTTCAAAATACATTCCCATGATCTTAAATGGTTAGCTTGAACCCAGTTTTCAAACCTATCTTTCCATCTGTAATATTCTTCAATGCTCATTAACTTCGGGGGCTTTTGTAAAGTTCCTGTTTCGTTTACCAAATTCATGTTCTGAGCAATGGAAGCCGGAGTAGTCGGGGATGTGGCGAACGCGTTGTAGAATTCTTCACTCATGATGAAATCAAATTCGAGCGAAATAACCCAAATCAAATTCAAGCGGAATACCAAACTACCCTTTCAAGCGAATAAACAGTTGGAGCGGAATCACCAAACTGTTTTCAAGCGAAATCTTCAAACCACAATTTCAATATAACAACCCTCGGTAAAACCGACACCTATCATAATAATTCCGACACCCTAATATCAATATGTCATTATATGTACCCCATATGTGAAAACCGAGCCCCGAAAATAGATTATACTATATAAAATAAATAAAAACAAAAATTGTTAAGCGGAGGCGGGCCGCGTAGGGCCTCACCTCAAGTTCATGCGGGCCGCGCGAATAGGAAAACCTGATATCGCCAAAACCATAAGCCCAAGCGGGCCGCGTACATGTTTGGTCTAGTTGATGCGGGCCGCGAGCGACCCAAATTGTGGCATAACCCGGTGCGGCCACGTGTCCAACTCGTGTCGAGCCTATAGGGTGACCCAGCCAAGCTACGCCATTGACCTAAGTCAATGCGGGCCGCGTAAGGCCTGGCCAAACTTCACGCGGGCCGCGAGAAACCTCGGATCAGATACTATAAATAGAAGGCAACGGCCTTCAGTCCGTTTCGTTCAATTTTCTTTCTATCTCTCTACACTTTTAAATAGTGGGCATTATACCCGAGTCCAATACCCCCTAAATTAGCGAGGTTCTGCTACGATGTAAGTATTATAACCCCTGGAGACGTATTAGATACGCTGCCCGATTGATCTAGGGTTCCGTAACGGCTGTCGTGGTTCTGCCCGACGTAGTCGTTGGAATGCCGTCTCGGGGAGGGTATTACTAATGTTAAAATGGGTTATTATACTAACACACGTGCATTTGTGTAAATTATAGATATTCACCAGGAAATCATAAAGGAAAACCCTAAAATAGCAATGTGAGTAATCTCCTTTTTGTTAACAGTTTTTACAAAACCTTAACCTTTTTACAATGCAATTTAGCAGTGATTGAGTCTTTGTAATTCTACAATTACTGCCGGTATGTTGGGGTTTTGTATACAAAATTGGAGTAACGTTACCATTGGACGACGAGTTAGCCAATGTGTAATATGACCCTCAGTCAGACGTGACACTACTGAATGAGTAATTGGGTAGATGGAAACATTGTAATCGCCCTCAATACTGTTTAAAGTTAAATTAATAATTCTTGATTAAACTGAGATTCATTCACCAGTATTTTCCACTGACAAAACCTTTTTAAAACGCGTTTCAGGTAACAAAATGTGAAAGCCAAACTAGAAGCCAGCTGGACAGCACTGAAGGCTTGGAAAAGTGGCTATAAAAGTTACCTAAATAAAAGAAAGCGTTTATTTCAATAAAGTGGGATTTATCCCTGTAATTCAGTGTGTAATAAAAACTTGGGTTTCACCCATGTGTTTGATATTATAAAATAAGGTGGTTTACTCTGATTTAAACATTTCCTAACTACGGTCCTGATGAAATTTCCGCTGCCAAATAAATTAATAACGTGATACCACCGCAACTGGCTCACGGCCGCCCGTTCCCGGGAGAGAGGGATCGGGGGTTGTGACAGGAGGTGGTATCAGAGCTATGCCACTGATTCAGCCACAGAAGTGTTCTGCTGACATCAAAATTCAAAGTGTTAGGAAATAAACTATGGCAATACGTGTATAATTGTATTTCTTGCTATGTGTTATCTGACTATTTGTTCGTTTACAGTATGAGTGACCAAGGACCTTCTGACGCCTATCGTCAACTGTCTGGTTCGCCTAGGAGCGAAGGCACCTCCTCTTCTCAGCCTGCCCTCTCAGGGTATTCTGCTGACACAGAAGAAGGGATCTTTGTATTTAAGGCTCAGTCTGAAGAGCCATTTCCTCAGAAAAAGAGGGGATGGTTCAGTAGGGGAGCGCACGAGCGTAGGAAAAGAATGAAAAAGTTGCAGGAACAGCGAGTGTTAGCCGCAGCAAAAAGAGAAACTGATGCTTATAATCAGGATATGCTCAATAGGGGTATCGCTAATATCCATATTTTAGCAACCACTGCTGCCGACCCAAACCTGGAACAAATGCTAGCACCACAACCACAAAATCCTGACCAACCAATGGAAGTAGAAGACCAGATAGAAATGCCTGATTTCAACCCGGAGGAGATACCTAGGATACCTGCACCTGATCCTCTAGACCCAAACAATTACGACCCCTGGTGGGACGATGTTAGGGACTACGTGCAACAAAACCCAATACAGGAAAATGTGCCAATGCCCAACTTAGGAGCTTATCCAGGGTTAGATCCTCAAGATCCCTACAACATTAGTGATGCATACGTTAGGGAAATTTTAGAAAACCCATACCCTTACCAGGCTCCATATCAGGAACCCATACCTCAGTTTCCAAACCCAGTCCTAGAACCTGCACCCCCAATGAGTGCAGAAAATATCCAGGAACTTAGGACTTTTGGGGAGGAAATTTTAGAAAGCAGTGATCGAATGCGACAGGTGGGAGAGCGTCTCGTCTGGAAGTACGACGAGCGCAATATGGATTTCTGGATGAATCCATATCAGTGAACGTGATGACAATACGGTAGTAGTAATAATAATATAATAATATATGTGTGTATGTGTTAAAAAAAAAAACTACGGATGCATACTATTAGTATTGTAGCTTTACATTTCAGTCGGTACTGTAATTTTAATTTCTGTACTGGTGTGTATTGATGCATACTATATAAATAGAGTAAATGTCGCAATGCTCGACGCTTTTGGTTAAAAAGTGCGTGTCATGTGATTGGCTATATATATAAATATTATTTGTGATATTAATATTTGGTAAATGTCTAAAATTCAGATGGCCGACGCGGGAAATCAAGAAAATCTGAATAACGATAACCAGAGTAACATTAACGTGGTTAATGAGAATTCGGACAATAGTAACAACGGAAACCAAATGGATAATAGTGCCGTTCAGCATATTGTGGCACAGGGAATTACAGATGCGATGCCATTTATTATTCAAACAGTTCAGGAAGCGAATAATAAAAGTAAGCATAGCAATAAGCGACCAACTGAACCAGAAAACAGCGTGAACAATGGACCCATACTTCAAGCGCCCGTTCCCAAAAGAAGAAGAACCATGCCACATGGTTGTTCTTACAAGGAATTCTGGTCCTGCAAACCAATAGAATTCTCGGGCAATGAAGGACCCATTGCAGCTTTACGCTGGATAGAGAAAACTGAGGCAGTTCTGAAAATAAGCAAGTGTGCTGAAGAAGATAAAATAATGTTTGCTTCAAATCTGTTTAAAAATGCAGCCTTAGAATGGTGGAACACTATCCTCCAATCCAGAGGAAGTGATAGGGTTTATAATATGGAATGGGAAGAATTCAAGAATATGGTAGAAAGGAAATTCTGCCCTCCCAATGAAAAAGAACAGATAGCAAATAAGTTCCTAAATCTTAGAATGACCGGGGTAGACAGTAAAGGTTACACTACCACATTCTTTGAATATGCTAGGATGGTACCAACCCTTGCATCACCTGAACCAGTGTTAATCTCCCGTTACATCTGGGGATTAATTGGAGAAATTAGGAATGTAGTCAAGGCAGCTAGACCTCAAACCATAGAAGAAGCCGTAGAACTAGCCAATACCTTGACAGACGAACTAATCCGTACTAGGGAAGAAGATCAGAGGAAAAACTTATCCCAAAGGCTTACCCAAGAACTCCGTTCTAAGAATTTCAACCGTAGAAATGTAGGTTCTACATCTGCACCTTATTGCAAGTATTGCAAAAGGAAGCATTCTGGAAAATGCTCCATATACTGCAATTTCTGCAAAATCTCAGGTCACAAGGAAGAAGATTGGAGGAAGAAAGCTAATAGCAGGGTATGCTTCAACTGTGGGGAACCAGGTCATATCAAGACAAACTGCCCAAAATTAACCCCAGCTGCAAATAACAAGAACCCTAGAAATGCTAGAGCATTTGTTTTGACTGCAGACGAAGCCAAGATGATCCCAGACGTCATTGCTGGTACGTTTTTAGTTAATGATATTTTTGCTAAGGTATTATTTGACTCTGGTGCAAACCAAAGTTTTATTAATACTTCGTTTTGCAAACTCCTAAATCAATCATTAACTAAACTACCACAAGAATGTCTAGTGGAAACCGCAAATGGAGAAACTGTTAGGATTTCTGAAATCTTGCATGGAGCAAGAATAGAAATTTTTAATCAAAAATTTATTGCAAACCTTTACCCAATGAATCTGGCTGGATTTGATGTTGTGTTAGGAATGGATTGGTTAATAGCCAATAAAGCCAGTATTTTATGTGATCAAAAGATAATTCAATTAAAATCACCAAGAGGTGAAAAGATCTCAATTAAAGGAGATAAACCTTTTAGATCCACTAAATTCATCTCTGTGATGAAAACTGCAAGTTGTATAAGAAAAGGATCTATAGTGTATTTGATTTCAATAATCACTAACACTAAAGGAAAAGAATTAAAAGATATCCCAGTAGTATCCCAATTTTCAGATGTCTTTCCAGAAGAATTGCCAGGACTACCGCCAGACAGGGAAGTCGAATTCAGAATTCACCTATTACCAGGAACAGCACCAATTGCTAAAGCACCTTACCGTTTAGCACCCGCTGAAATGCAAGAACTGAAGAAACAATTAGACGAATTATTGGAAAAAGGATTTATACAACCAAGTTCATCGCCATGGGGAGCACCAATATTATTTGTCAAGAAGAAGGACGGATCGATGCGTATGTGCATTGACTACCGTGAATTGAACAAAGTCACGATTAAGAATCGGTACCCATTACCAAGAATCGATGATTTGTTTGATCAACTTCAAGGAGCTCGATTTTTCTCTAAAATCGATTTAAGATCAGGATATCATCAATTAAAGGTACAGGAAGAGGATATTCCTAAAACCGCATTCAGAACGAGGTATGGTCATTATGAATTTACTGTCATGCCATTTGGTTTAACCAATGCCCCAGCCGCATTTATGGACATGATGAACCGAATATGTAAGCCATATTTGGATAAATTCATAATTGTCTTCATAGATGATATTCTCATTTACTCTAAAAGTAAAGAAGAGCATGCAAAGCACTTACACTTACTTTTAAGTTTATTAAGAAAAGAAAAGCTTTATGCTAAGTTTTCAAAGTGTGAGTTTTGGTTAGAACAGGTACAATTTCTCGGACATTTAGTAAATCATGAAGGAATTCATGTAGATCCAACAAAGATCGAGGCAATTACTAAATGGAAAACCCCTGAGTCACCAACTGAGGTTAGAAGTTTCTTAGGATTGGCCGGTTATTATAGAAGATTTATTCGAGATTTTTCTAGAATAGCCATTCCTTTAACTAAGTTAACCTGTAAATCTGTTAAGTTTGAATGGGGACCAAAACAAGAAGAAGCTTTTAGGATCCTTAAGCAAAGATTAACCCATGCACCTATATTAGCATTACCAGAAGGAACCGAAGACTTTGTAGTCTTTTGTGATGCTTCTAAGTTAGGTTATGGATGCGTATTGATGCAACGTCAAAAGGTTATAGCTTATGCATCTAGACAACTTAAGAGTCATGAAGGAAATTATTCGACCCATGATTTGGAATTAGGAGCCATAATTTTTGCCCTTAAGATTTGGAGACATTATCTTTATGGTAGTAAGTTTACCATATTCACTGATCATAAAAGTTTAAGATATGTTTTCGGGCAAAAAGAGCTGAATATGGGACAAAGACGTTGGATGGAATTGCTTAGTGATTATGACTGCGATATTCAGTATCATGCAGGAAAAGCCAATGTGGTGGCTGACGCTTTAAGTCGAAAATATTATGAAAAGCCAAAAAGGGTACGTTCTCTTAAATTAAATCTGCAAGTAGATTTAAACGAACAGATTAGAAAAGCACAAGAATCAGTAATCAAGGAAGATACTGAAAAATTAAAGGGAATGATTAAGGAATTAGAACAAGGAACGGATGGAATTTGGAGGTTCCATAAAAAGAGAATGTGGATACCTAAATTAGGAAACTTACGTTACCGTATATTAGAAGAAGCTCATAAATCTAAATATACGATGCATCCAGGAAATGATAAAATGTACCAGGATTTAAGGAAAAATTTCTGGTGGATAGGAATGAAAAAACATATAGCAGCTTATGTTTCTAAATGTTTAACTTGCTCACAAGTTAAAGCTGAACACCAGAAACCCTCAGTTTTATTACAACAATTAGAAATACCAGTTTGGAAGTGGGAATTGATAACAATGGATTTTGTTACCAAATTGCATAAAACAAGGAAAGGAAATGATACAATCTGGGTGATTGTAGATAGGTTAACCAAGTCAGCTCATTTCTTACCAATGAAGGAAACCTTTAGTATGGAACAATTAGCCAAATTGTATGTAGATGAAATCGTTTCTTTACATGGCATACCTTTATCAATTGTGTCTGATAGAGATAGTCGTTTTACTTCTCATTTTTGGTCAAGTTTTCAAAGAGCAATGGGAACTAAGCTAAACCTAAGCACCGCTTATCATCCTCAAACGGACGGACAAAGCGAAAGAACAATTCAGACGATGGAGGACATGCTTAGAGCTTGTGTAATTGATTTTGGAGGTAATTGGGACGAACACTTACCTTTGATAGAATTTTCTTATAATAACAGTTATCACACAAGTATCAATGCTGCACCATTCGAAGCACTTTATGGACGAAAGTGCAGAACCCCAGTCTGTTGGGCAGAAATTGGGGAAAAACAATTATCTGGACCCGAGATAGTACAAGAAACAACCGATAAAATTATTCAAGTCAAGGAACGACTGAAAGCAGCACGTGATCGACAAAAGAGTTATGCCGATAACAGACGTAAACCCTTAGAATTTCAAGAAGGAGATAAAGTATTATTGAAAGTTTCACCCTGGAAAGGAGTGGTAAGCTTCATCAAAAGAGGAAAGCTAAGTCCCAGGTATATTGGACCTTTTGAAATTATCCGAAGAACAGGACCTGTAGCTTATCAGCTACGACTGCCAGAGGAAATGGCAGGAATACATGATGTGTTTCATGTATCCAATCTTAAAAAGTGTTTAGCTGACGAATCACTCGTAGTACCTCTCAAAGATATAGAAATAAATGAGCAACTCAAGTTTGTAGAGAGGCCTCTACAAATTGAAGATAGGAAAATTAAGAATCTCAAACATAAAAGACTAGTTCTGGTCAAAGTGAAATGGAATTCCAAAAGAGGACCCGAGTACACATGGGAACTTGAATCGGAAATGAAAAAGAAATATCCACACTTGTTCCAGTAGATCTCGAGGACGAGCTCTAAAACAAGGTGGGGAGGATATAACAACCCTCGGTAAAACCGACACCTATCATAATAATTCCGACACCCTAATATCAATATGTCATTATATGTACCCCATATGTGAAAACCGAGCCCCGAAAATAGATTATACTATATAAAATAAATAAAAACAAAAATTGTTAAGCGGAGGCGGGCCGCGTAGGGCCTCACCTCAAGTTCATGCGGGCCGCGCGAATAGGAAAACCTGATATCGCCAAAACCATAAGCCCAAGCGGGCCGCGTACATGTTTGGTCTAGTTGATGCGGGCCGCGAGCGACCCAAATTGTGGCATAACCCGGTGCGGCCACGTGTCCAACTCGTGTCGAGCCTATAGGGTGACCCAGCCAAGCTACGCCATTGACCTAAGTCAATGCGGGCCGCGTAAGGCCTGGCCAAACTTCACGCGGGCCGCGAGAAACCTCGGATCAGATACTATAAATAGAAGGCAACGGCCTTCAGTCCGTTTCGTTCAATTTTCTTTCTATCTCTCTACACTTTTAAATAGTGGGCATTATACCCGAGTCCAATACCCCCTAAATTAGCGAGGTTCTGCTACGATGTAAGTATTATAACCCCTGGAGACGTATTAGATACGCTGCCCGATTGATCTAGGGTTCCGTAACGGCTGTCGTGGTTCTGCCCGACGTAGTCGTTGGAATGCCGTCTCGGGGAGGGTATTACTAATGTTAAAATGGGTTATTATACTAACACACGTGCATTTGTGTAAATTATAGATATTCACCAGGAAATCATAAAGGAAAACCCTAAAATAGCAATGTGAGTAATCTCCTTTTTGTTAACAGTTTTTACAAAACCTTAACCTTTTTACAATGCAATTTAGCAGTGATTGAGTCTTTGTAATTCTACAATTACTGCCGGTATGTTGGGGTTTTGTATACAAAATTGGAGTAACGTTACCATTGGACGACGAGTTAGCCAATGTGTAATATGACCCTCAGTCAGACGTGACACTACTGAATGAGTAATTGGGTAGATGGAAACATTGTAATCGCCCTCAATACTGTTTAAAGTTAAATTAATAATTCTTGATTAAACTGAGATTCATTCCCCAGTATTTTCCACTGACAAAACCTTTTTAAAACGCGTTTCAGGTAACAAAATGTGAAAGCCAAACTAGAAGCCAGCTGGACAGCACTGAAGGCTTGGAAAAGTGGCTATAAAAGTTACCTAAATAAAAGAAAGCGTTTATTTCAATAAAGTGGGATTTATCCCTGTAATTCAGTGTGTAATAAAAACTTGGGTTTCACCCATGTGTTTGATATTATAAAATAAGGTGGTTTACTCTGATTTAAACATTTCCTAACTACGGTCCTGATGAAATTTCCGCTGCCAAATAAATTAATAACGTGATACCACCGCAACTGGCTCACGGCCGCCCGTTCCCGGGAGAGAGGGATCGGGGGTTGTGACATTCAAGCGAAATACTGATCTAGAGCGAAATCACAAGTTTGAAGCGGACCCAGTACAACTTGGAGTGGAATCTGACTTGAAGCTGTCTGAAGCGAAATCACTGATTTCGCTTGAAATTCTTCAAGCGAAATAGTAACTTTAAAGCGAAATACTTGATTTCGCTTGAAATTCTTCAAGCGAAATAACAATCTTTCAAGCGAAAACAGAACTAGTCCGTTCAAGCGGAATCACAATGAAGGTCCATTTCTGCCATTATTAATGCGAATTTCGTTCTAATTCTTTCAAGGCTTTGTTAAAATGTACTTTTAAACAATCTGTGAAAAATTTGACCGAATTTAATCGTGAAAACTTGTTCAAATCAAGAAAGAAGGTGTAGAAGTCAGAAAACACAGTGAAATCAGGCTTTAATCTTCAGAACTCCCCCTCCTGAGCTCTGATACCACTTGTAGGATCGTGTAGAACACCCGAACGAGTCATTCAGAGGATTTTTGATCAGTTTCAGAGGCGGAAACTAAGAAACTGACTTAGAAACAACTTGTACTTCACTTTAAACACTTTGTAGATTGATATAACAGCAGTGTCACACCCCCAAAAATCCACCATGCAGAGTACCACCGCTTGGAGGCGTGACGTGACCAGGATCGAGCCACCAATCATATTGAACAATGTAATTAAGTAAATGAAACCAATCACAGTACGATTGGTGACCAAAGCTAGTTAACTAAGTTCGAATTAAACAGCGGAAGTATTAAAAGTAAAACCCAAAATATAAGTTCATAGTCCATAAGTTTAAAATCAAAAACGTAGATCTAATAAGTTCAAAAGGATTAAGGGTTTATTACGGAACATGACAGTTCGTATCCCACAACAACCTCCTCCTCGTGCAAGCTCCATAAGCATCTAGCGACCTGTAAGGCATGTAACAACGAGTCAACAACAAAGTTGAGTGAGTTCACGGTTGGTTGATTAGTTTTAAGTTGTTTCTGAAAACGTGGTTTGTCTTTCGCTGGCGTAATTGCCGTGGGGGTTACCCCGTAGTTGAAAGTATGTTTAACCAGTTTATTCCTTATTACCCAAACCATATTCATGATTAGTGGGGGCTTCCCCATGTGAACCACTAGACTGTACCATATCGACTACTACGCAAGTAAGTAGTGCCCTACATCAGTGTCTATCAGCACTGACGGTTTGCCATAGTCCATCAGTACACGCCCGTCCGACTGGCACGGTGTGAGGTTTGTTAAACCTAATAGCGCTATTAACTAATGACCCACTCGCCATTGGCCTCGGTGATTAAGTCAATATAAAAATGAGGGACTTATGATAGAGTTTTGTCTAGTAAGTTTTATGGTTGTTGTCCTACCCAAGGAGGACGAACGTACGTAGTTCTACCCAAGGAGAATACGCAGGAGTAACATTGGCATCCTACCCAAGGAGGATGGCCGTACATATCCTATCCAAGGAGGATATGTAGATTCAGTTTTAAATTCTTTAACCCATTCCCAAACCACCGGGAATCCCATGCCTTAGAAAGTGTGTGAACTCACCTCGGTTTGCTTGGTTAGATTCTCAAATATAGCTAACAGTCAAGGTCGGTCAATCACGTCCTAATATGATTACCAGTTAGTCATTTAGTGGTTTTCAAATAGAGCACAAAGTTCCTACACGTATCTAACACATAACATGCATTACTTTAACGGTTTATACCCATGTAACCTCCCATCTATTCCCGTTCATAAGCAAGCATACGACATTGCACATAGCACTTTTATTGACATATAACATGTTAGATTATTCTCAGATAGCCCACCCGACATTTAGACACGCAAAATCACTACTTATGTCGTTTCAGCTTTTATATTCAAAACTGGGAAGTTTGCGGGGATTTTAATAAAATAGTTAACTTGTTTCAAAATTCTCAACTTTTTACAGAAGGTCATAAACGAAACAAATATTATTGTGTAAAAATCTCGGGATCCAATTCAGTACCAATATTTTATAAAAAAATCATTTACCGGACTGCACTCAGATTTATCTTTTCCTGACTGCAGTCTACGAAATAATTCATTAAAAATTCATTGTAACTCGGATTGATGAAATTCCAGTGGGACAATTACTACGACATCAGTGTGCATCTACTGTACAGATTTCATGAGCTGATTCGACACAGAACTCAAGTTATGACTAAAAACATATCGCCCATTTTCTGCAGTAAAAATGCAGCTCTAGCTGCTGTTACAAATCGGGTCTTTAAAAATAGTAAACGAAGTCCAAAAATTACGATTCCGGTGCCATTAGAACCGTATTTCATAATACATAAATCTAGACTTCAGAAAATACATTTTTCGCTTAATTAAGGTTCGGTTACAGCCAACTGAAGTTGGCTGTAATCACAAAACAGCTTTCTGTTTTTCAGTTTTAACATTCTGAAGCGAGTTATATTGGTTCCGTTAACATGCATAATGATCAACAACATTTCTAGTAATCAATATTAACAAGTATTCAGCAAGAAATCAGTAACATC
This sequence comes from Helianthus annuus, assembly GCF_002127325.2. Lineage (NCBI taxonomy): Eukaryota > Viridiplantae > Streptophyta > Magnoliopsida > Asterales > Asteraceae > Helianthus > Helianthus annuus. Next base: position 61,812,404 of record NC_035446.2, read on the forward strand.
TCAAGATAACATCATACTAACATAAATACATCATGTTTCATCTTCTTGTTTAAACCCTTTTTAGTGTTCTTGTAGATTTAACATATTACATCTTTTAATCATGAAACAAGATGAACAAAGGTGACATAAGGAACTTACTACTAGCACAAGGCTAGGGTAGAATCTAGTGAAGATGATGAAGAAATGGTGATGAACAAGCAAGAAAGAAAGATCCTTTGAAGTTCCACAAGTTGCAAGCCTTCTTGTATCACCTTCAAGCTTGTATGGAACTTGAATATGATGAAGATGGTGGTGGTTTAGTGGTGGTGATGGGGGCGGTTGTGGGTGGCCGAGAGGAGAGAGAGAGTTTGAGAGAGAGAGAGTGGGATGAATATTGTGAAGGATATGGAGAGATGTTGGCCATGATTACACTCCTACTTATAATGATTTCCATCATATTTTGTTTAGATATGCAAGTAAACAATCAAATATAATATTGCATCAAATCCAAGAGAAGATATGGTGTGGATCTTTGGTGGGGTCCCTTGGGGACGGTTGCACATGGGGGGGGGGTTGATGTAAGTTTTTGTAACTAAATGCAAAGGTTAGTTTATTGTCAAGTATAAACTTACATATACTAGTTACTTGATATTTAACGGGTGTTATGGTGAACGGGGATCATGACTAGCCAAAAATAATTAAACAATGGGTTTGACAAAAATTTAGTGTCCCGGGTAATGTCCGGTTGTTCGGTCGGATATTGTTCCGTTAAATTGTTTGATTATTCTGTAAAGTGTCTAATATATATATTTTTGTAACACAACTAATTCCTAACACTCAGGAAAGCATACCGAACTATTTAGTAACTTTTCTGTATACTACTAGTATGTTAACACACATATGTAAGTATGGCACAGTAACAGGAAACAGTTAAGTAATTCAACACAGTCACTAAGCACTTTAATTATCATAAATAAATTGTACAGAATACATGGAATTTTGAGGGTTGTCACATTCTCCCCTTGTTAAGAAAATCTCGTCCCGAATTTTAGTGCGTGGTTACTGAGGAAGCTAGTTGAGTTGTGTGGTTTACTGGTTTTCCTGGGGTGTCACATCATCCCCCCGTTGATTTGGAATTTCGTCTCGAAATTCTGCAGTAGCTTCAGCCTCAGTAGTGGTTGCATTTTTCTTAAACAGCTGAGGATACTTGAGTTTCATTTGGTCTTCTCGTTCCCAGGTATACTCTAGGCCACGGCGAGAATTCCAACGAACTCGGACAAGAGGTATTCTGGTGTGCTTGAGAATCTTAACGTCTTGATCGGTAATCTCTTCTGGTTCCTCGACGAATCGCAGCTGGTCGTCGATAGTGAGCTCCTTTAAGGGAACTATGAGGGTCTCATCTGACAGACACTTCTTCAGATTTGACACATGGAAAACATTGTGAACTCCGCTGAGTTCTTCAGGTAGATTCAACCTGTAGGCCACCTTACCAATCTTCTCAATGATTTCAAAGGGTCCAACGTATCGCGGGTTGAGTTTGCCTCGTTTGCCAAAACGAACTACACCTTTCCAAGGTGAGACTTTGAGTAGCACTCGGTCCCCAACCTGGAACTCGAGTGGCTTTCTTCGCTTATCGGCATAGCTTTTCTGACGGTCGCGAGCTGCCGCCATTCGTTGTCGTATCTGAGCAAATTTCTCGGTTGTATCTACTACGAGTTCTGGGCCAGTGATTTGATTGTCACCAACTTCTGCCCAACAGAGAGGTGATCGGCATTTACGTCCGTACAATGCCTCAAACGGAGCGGCCTGGATACTGGTGTGGTAACTGTTGTTATATGAAAACTCCACTAACGGGAGGTGCTTTTCCCTCCCATTACCAAAATCGATTACACATGCCCTAAGCATGTCTTCCAGGGTTTGGATGGTGCGTTCGGATTGCCCATCCGTCTGTGGATGGTACGCGGTGCTCATATCTAAATGTGAGCCAAAAGACTTGTGCATAGCTTGCCACAGTTCAGAAGTAAAACGTGCGTCACGATCAGAAATGATGGAGGTTGGCACTCCGTGCCTTGATACCACTTCCTTTAGGTAGATGTCTGCTAGGGTAGAAAACTTATCCGTTTCCTTGATAGGCAGAAAATGCGCAGATTTGGTCAGTCGATCCACTATCACCCAAATGGTATCATTTCCGCGTTGAGATCTGGGTAGGCCAGTAACGAAATCCATGGAAATTTGCTCCCATTTCCATTTAGGTATCTCTGGTTGTTGAAGTGGGCCTGATGGTTTCTGATATTCGACCTTGACCCTAGCACAAGTCAAGCATTTACCGACATAGGTTGCTATGCTGGCTTTCATACCAGGCCACCAGTATGTAGTCTTGAGGTCATGGTACATCTTATCCGAACCAGGATGTACTGAATAACGAGACTTATGTGCTTCATCCATCACAAGCTCGCGTAGGTCTCCATACAGTGGAACCCAGATGCGTCCGTTAACATAGTAGGCGCCGTTTTCTTTTTGTTCTAGCCGTTGCCTCGATCCTCGTAAGGACTCAGCCCTGATGTTCTTTGCCTTCAATGCTTCAACTTGAGCATCGCGAATCTGAGCGGGAAGGTTAGATTGGATGGTAAGTTGTAACGCACGTACGCGCTTAGGTATAGTATCCTTTCGGCTGAGGGCGTCGGCCACAACATTGGCCTTGCCCGGATGGTACTTGATAGCGCATTCATAGTCATTCAGGAGCTCTACCCATCGGCGTTGTCGCATATTCAATTCCTTTTGCTTGAAGATATGCTCGAGACTCCTGTGATCGGTGTAAATGTTGCACTTGGTACCGTACAGGTAATGTCTCTTAAGCGCAAAAACAAGTGCTCCCAATTCCAAGTCGTGCGTAGTGTAGTTCCTTTCGTGAACTTTAAGTTGGCGTGATGCGTAGGCAATGACCTTGTCTCATTGCATCAACACACAACCAAGTCCTTGGATGGAAGCGTCGCAGTAAACTACAAAATCATCTGTGCCTTCGGGCAATGAGAGGATAGGCGCGCTACAAAGTCTACCTTTCAAGTGCTGAAACGCAGATTCCTGTGCATCACCCCAACGATACGTGCCACCCTTCTGAGTCAGTGAAGTGAGAGGTTGCGCAATCTTTGAGAAATCTTTGATGAATCTTCGGTAATATCCTACCAAACCCAAGAATTGGCGGATTTCTGTTGGTGTGCGGGGTACAGGCCAGTTCTTGATTGAGTCAACCTTGGATGGATCAACATGAATCCCATCCTTGTTTACCACATGGCCTAGAAAGTGGACTTTGCGAAGCCAAAAGTCACATTTCGAAAACTTGGCATACAACTGCTCTTTTCAAAGAAGTTCCAGAATAAGCCTCAGATGTCGTCGATGAACACTATGATGAACTTATCCAAGTAAGGCTTGCACACTCGGTTCATGAGATCCATGAAGACTGCAGGTGCATTCGTTAATCCGAAAGGCATAACTAGAAACTCATAATGGCCGTAACGAGTTCTGAATGCTGTTTTGGAGACGTCTTCCTCTCGGACTCTCAGCTGATGGTAGCCTGACCTTAGGTCAATCTTAGAATAATAACTCGACCCTTGCAACTGGTCGAACAAGTCATCAATGTGTGGAAGAGGATAACGATTCTTCATTGTTACCTTGTTAAGTTCGCGATAGTCTATACACATCCTGAAGGTACCGTCCTTCTTCTTCACGAATAACACTGGAGCTCCCCAAGGCGAAGAGCTAGGACGTATGAAACCCTTTTCCAAGAGTTCTTGTAGTTGCGTGGACAGCTCTTCAAGTTCTGATGGAGCAAGTCGATAAGGTGCACGAGCTATTGGGGCTGCTCCAGGAGCTAGCTCGATTTGAAACCCGACTTGGCGATGAGGCGGGAGACCAGGTAATTCCTCAGGAAATACCTCGGGATAGTCACGTACAATAGGTATGTCTTCTATCTTTCTTTATTCCGCGGATGAATCAGAAATGAGGGCTAGAATAGCGGTGTGGCCCTTTCGTAAACACTTCTGGGCCTTAAGGAAAGAGATGATGCCTACAACAGCACCACTCTTATCGCCACAAATCACGACGGGTTCTTTACCAAGACGAGTAATACGGAGAATTTTCTCCTTGCAAATAATCTCCGCTTGATTATGAGATAGCCAATCCATCCCAATAACGACGTCGAAACTACCAAGTATGATGGGAATAAGATCGATAGAGAAGGTCTGACCAGCTAAGATGAGGTTACAACCCTTAACTATGTGCGTGGCCTCGAGACTTTTACCGTTTGCTATTTCTACCGTGTGTTTGGTGTTCAAAAGTGTTGGAGTGCGCTTAAGCATTTAGCTAACTTTTAACGACATGTAGCTAGTATCGGCACCCGAATCAAATAAAACAGTAACAAAGAAGTCATCCAGAAGAAACTTACCTATCACCACGTTGGGATCGTTCCTTGCTTCACCCTAACCAATCACGAACACCCGACCCTGGGCGCCATTGCCATTATTGTTCCCTCCGTTGTTGCCTCCATTGTGGTTCCTGTTCCTGTGGTTGTTGTTCTGATTCTGGTTCAGCTGGGGGCAGTTCCTCTTAAAGTGGCCTTCAGCGCCACACTGAAAGCATCCTTTATTGCCCTGCTGATGCTGCTGCTGGTGGTTCTGTGGAGCTTGTTGTTGTTGTTGGCGATTCTGGTTCACATGGCGTGGGCTCCTGCAATCTTTGGCTTCATGGCCCAGCTTGTGACATCTCTGACAATGACCCTTGTTGCACTGCCCGCTGTGATGCAGATTACACCGATTGCACTTGGGGTGATTTCCCTTGTACCCACCCTGACCTTGATTTCCAGATGACTGCTGACTGGGGCTCCTGTACTCGTCTGTCTTTCTCTGCTGGGATTGAGCTGAAGCAGAACCCTTGCCCAAATTTCCATCCCACTTGCGCTTATTATCATTGGGAGCATCAGAAGTAGTAGCGCTAATACGCTTGGGCAGCCTGTTCTGCTCAACTGCCTGATCAGTGAGGCGATGAGCCAACTTGACGATTTGTTGAATAGAGCCAAGATTTGTTGAATCTCTGGTGCAAGACCCTTGAGGTACAGCTCAATGCGCTTGATGGGAGGGTCTACCATAGTGGGACACAGGATAGCTAATTCATTCGACCTCTTCGTGTATGCCTCGATCTCAGACCCCGTCATCTTCAAATTGAAAAATTCCACCTCCAGCTTGTGGATGTCGTCACGACTGCAGTACTCTTCTTTGATTAGTTCTTTGAAACCGTTCCATGGGGTGGCATTAGCAACCGCCAGCCCTAGTAGTTGAACCTGTGCTTTTCACCAGGTTAATGCAGCACCCTCAAGTGTTCCAGTAGCATATTTCACCCTACGATCCTCTGGGCATTCACACATTTCGAAGATAGATTCGAGTTTCTCGAACCAGTGAAGGAGGCCTACCGCTCCTTCTGTGCCGCTGAAGGTAGTAGGTCGGCAGTCCATGAATGTTTTGAACGTACACACAGGAGGCTGAGCATGTTGACCTATTGCGCGAGAATAAAAGACAAGGTTAAGCACAAGAGTTGGTTCGCGAGAGTAGGATCTAAACATCCTAGGATAGGTCGAAATAGCAGGTTATACCTCCTGCAGGAACAGCTGCGAGTGCCTCAGCAACTCGTTCGTTGATCAAAGCCGTCAGCTGGGCTTGAGTGAGGTTGATACGTCCCCCGCATCCGCTCATGATCTTCATAACAAAGCAGCGTAAGTGAGGAAAGTGTCACGAAAGTGCGTAAGTGTGGGACGATAATAGGGAGTAAGCACACAAGGTTCAAATAGCAATTATCACGTTAACTAATGCACAATGTGAACTATCTAACCTACAATATAACATAGATCATACCACCTATCGTGTCGAGTCTTGCACGTGGAGCGAAGCGTCGTTGTGGATCGTTGAGCACTGTACAGGTTATAGTCTGGTTTTATCGAAAAGCTTTTCCCTTTTTAAAACCAAGTTCACTATAACCAATGGCTCTGATACCAATCTGTCACACCCCCAAAATCCACCATGCGGAGTACCACCGCTTGGAGGCGTGACGTGACCAGGATCGAGCCACCAATCATATTGAACAATGTAATTAAGTGAATGAAACCAATCACAATACGATTGGTGACCAAAGCTAGTTAACTAAGTTCGAATTAAACAGCGGAAGTATTAAAAGCAAAACCCAAAATATAAGTTCATAGTCCATAAGTTTAAAATAAAAAACGTAGATCTAATAAGTTCATAAGGATTAAGGGTTTATTACGGAACATGATAGTCCGTATCCCACAACAACCTCCTCCTCGTGCAAGCTCCATAAGCATCTAGTGACCTGTAAGGCATGTAACAACGAGTCAACAACAAAGTTGAGTGAGTTCACGGTTGGTTGATTAGTTTTAAGTTGTTTCTGAAAACGTGGTTTGTCTTTCGCTGGCGTAATTGCCGTGGGGGTTACCCCGTAGTTGAAAGTATGTTTAACCAGTTCATTCCTTATTACCCAAACCATATTCATGATTAGTGGGGGCTTCCCCATGTGAACCACTAGACTGTACCATATCGACTACTACGCAAGTAAGTTGTGCCCTACATCAGTGTCTATCAGCACTGACGGTTTGCCATAGTCCATTAGTACACGCCCGTCCGACTGGCACGGTGTGAGGTTTGTTAAACCTAATAGCGCTATTAACTAATGACCCGCCCGCCATTGGCCTCGGCGATTAAGTCGATATAAAAATGAGGGACTTATGATAGAGTTTTGTCTAGTAAGTTTTAAGGTTGTTGTCCTACCCAAGGAGGACGAACGTACGTAGCTCTACCCAAGGAGAATACGCAGGAGTAATATTGGCATCCTACCCAAGGAGGATGGCCGTACATATCCTACGCAAGGAGGATATGTAGATTCAGTTTTAAATTCTTTAACCCATTCCCAAACCACCAGGAATCCCATGCCTTAGAAAGTGTGTGAACTCACCTCGGTTTGCTCGGTTAGATTCTCAAATATAGCTAACAGTCAAGGTCGGTCAATCACGTCCTAATATGATTACCAGTTAGTCATTTAGTGGTTTTCAAATAGAGCACAAAGTTCCTACACGTATCTAACACATAACATGCATTACTTTAACGGTTTATACCCATGTAACCTCCCATCTATTCCCGTTCATAAGCAAGCATACGACATTGCACATAGCACTTTTATTGACATATAACATGTTAGATTATTCTCAGATAGCCCACCCGACATTTAGACACGCAAAATCACTACTTATGTCGTTTCAGCTTTTATATTCAAAACTGGGAAGTTTGCGGGGATTTTAATAAAATAGTTAACTTGTTTCAAAATTCTCAACTTTTTACAGAAGGTCATAAACGAAACAAATATTATTGTGTAAAAATCTCGGGATCCAATTCAGTACCAATATTTTATAAAAAATCATTTACCGGACTGCACTCAGATTTATCTTTTCCTGACTGCAGTCTACGAAATAATTCATTAAAAATTCATTGTAACTCGGATTGATGAAATTCCAGTGGGACAATTACTACGACATCAGTGTGCATCTACTGTACAGATTTCATGAGCTGATTCGACACAGAACTCAAGTTATGACTAAAAACATATCGCCCATTTTCTGCAGTAAAAATGCAGCTCTAGCTGCTGTTACAAATCGGGTCTTTAAAAATAGTAAACGAAGTCCAAAAATTACGATTCCGGTGCCATTAGAACCGTATTTCATAATACATAAATCTAGACTTCAGAAAATATATTTTTCGCTTAATTAAGGTTCGGTTACAGCCAACTGAAGTTGGCTGTAATCACAAAACAGCTTTCTGTTTTTCAGTTTTAACATTCTGAAGCGAGTTATATTGGTTCCGTTAACATGCATAATGATCAACAACATTTCTAGTAATCAATATTAACAAGTATTCAGCAAGAAATCAGTAACATCTCAAGATAACATCATACTAACATAAATACATCATGTTTCATCTTCTTGTTTAAACCCTTTTTAGTGTTCTTGTAGATTTAACATATTACATCTTTTAATCATGAAACAAGATGAACAAAGGTGACATAAGGAACTTACTACTAGCACAAGGCTAGGGTAGAATATAGTGAAGATGATGAAGAAATGGTGATGAACAAGCAAGAAAGAAAGATCCTTTGAAGTTCCACAAGTTGCAAGCCTTCTTGTATCACCTTCAAGCTTGTATGGAACTTGAATATGATGAAGATGGTGGTGGTTTAGTGGTGGTGATGGGGGCGGTTGTGGGTGGCCGAGAGTAGAGAGAGAGTGGGATGAATCTTGTGAAGGATATGGAGAGATGTTGGCCATGATTACACTCCTACTTATAATGATTTCCATCATATTTTGTTTAGATATGCAAGTAAACAATCAAATATAATATTGCATCAAATCCAAGAGAAGATATGGTGTGGATCTTTGGTGGGGTCCCTTGGGGACGGTTGCGCATGGGGGGGGGGGTCTTGATGTAAGTTTTTTGTAACTAAATGCAAAGGTTAGTTTATTGTCAAGTATAAACTTACATATACTAGTTACTTGATATTTAACGGGTGTTATGGTAAACGGGGATCATGACTAGCCAAAAATAATTAAACAATGGGTTTGACAAAAATTTAGTGTCCCGGGTAATATCCGGTTGTTCGGTCGGATATTGTTTCGTTAAATTGTTTAATTATTCTGTAAAGTGTCTAATATATATATTTTTGTAACACAACTAATTCCTAACACTCAGGAAAGCATACCGGACTATTTAGTAACTTTTCTGTATACTACTAGTATGTTAACACGCATATGTAAGTATGGCACAGTAACAGGAAACAGTTAAGTAATTCAACACAGTCACTAAGCACTTTAATTATCATAAATAAATTGTACGGAATACATGGAATTTTGAGGGTTGTCACAAGCAATTACACTCAAGAATCAAACCGGCAGCACCTCGGTATGATTTTTCAGAAAAGTTACATTTGATTTCGCTTGGACTCCTATATATAGCCTCATGATTTCACTTGAAACACACAAACATCAGTTCAAGCGGAATCTGATATGATGTTTTCGCTTGAAACACATTCAAGTGGAATCATTTAGTTCAAGCGAAATCAGCTTCTATTACAACTTAATCTCCTATTTTCTCGATCTACGTGCCCTGATCTAACATATCTAGTACAAGACTCGATACAAGACGAAGTCGACAGATGCATGTACTAACAATGCACAAGGCACAAATATTCTTTTATAACTTGGGACAATTATATCAAAAATAATCTTGTATCAGATTTACATGTTTGTCCAACATTTAGGGCCGGTGTAAATAAACCGAACAAGATTAAACAACACACCACAAATATAAACTCACGGCGGGTCACCCCAGCAAATGAGTATATCTTTTACATACGCAACTGACAGGTGTATGCCTACACCCCGTGCTTAAGTCGTGGCCATTTACGATTTTTAAATGAGCCAAGGATATCCAGGACACGGTCGTTAAGCCCCAATGTTATTTGTTATCAAGCAACACTGATTAAAGCGGGATTATGCAATTTAACCATATTCGATTAAAAGGTTTCTACACCTGACCAAGTGGTAATATTTTACCGTATCCCAAGCCCGTATAAGGGAAAATAAGTTAAAAGTATTTACCTGAGCTTAAATGTAAGTTTTGTGTACTCAGCCGTATAATCTACTCAAACAAGTACAAGTAGCTTCTACTGGGGTTCCTAATCTAGAACGAAGGTTATATTAACCTATTAGATTACTAACGGGTTTTATTTAAGTTGTAAACTTAAACCGATTAGTTTAAAGAAAGGTTTACGGTACGAAACGCTAGATTAAGCGAAGACCGGATTGGAATGTGATTTAGACCCAACAAGTATGTAGGCTTGTATAAAATGGGTAAACTAAATACATTCTGGATTTTGAAGTTAAAATGATAAGAATTGACCCGTTTCGGCTAATTTATGCAAACTAGTTACATAAACCGTATCGAACGCATATATGCATAACGGTTAACCGGATGAGTCATGTACAAGTTCCATAAGTTATTATGCTTTAATTATGTTATGATATCAGGAGGATATCAACAATTATGCCCCAAAAGATTTTAAAACCAAATTTAGTCCCGTAAAGGCATTTTGGTCATTTTAAGGTTTATAAAAGAGGTTTAAATATAAACTAATGTTCTAGTCTAAAACATTCTGTAAAAATATTTATTTTACAATGTTATAACAATAGGATATCATACATATGTGTGGTTTACCATTTACGGCCAAACTATATACCGTAGGGGCATTTTGGTCATTTCACATATGTTTTTAAGGATAAAATTGGAAGTCTGAGTTCATGACTTATACCTACTGTAAAAGTATTAAAAATTATTTATTAATTCAGTAGGTAACAAGCCTTGGGTGCTAAATATGGTTTTAAACCATACTATGCACCTAATTAGCGTAAAAGTCGACAATTGACGATATTTGGGATGTTTATGAAATTCTGAGATTTTGATCAACCTTTAATGTTTAAAATATTTTATTTTTCATATAAAATCAGTAGGAAAAGGTTTGGCATGTTAATCATATGTGAATCTCATTTTATTATCAAAAAGGGCATTATCATCATTTATCGAATTTATACAAGAACCCAATGATATGGTCAGTTTATAATTTGACCCAACATTCCAAAAATCCCTAAAAATAATATCATAACAGTAGGTAATGAGTTTGGTGCCAAAATTTGGGTTTAAACATGATTTATGCACAAAACCGTAATTTAATTAATAAAAAGTTCAATTTTACAATATCTTGCATAACTTTGATCATGTAATATAACCTTATAGGGTTATGCTATATTAAATTACGATCATAACGGAACCTAAAATCAGCAGCAAACTAATCTAATTCGGTTCATAATCGAAAGTCAACACAGAAGTCAAACTTCGCGACTTTCGGTTGCGAACCGACCCTAAAACTGGAATTGAAGAGCCGAACATGTTTACACATGTTCTAATAATTATTAACAAGTTGTTTAAATGATAAAACGTATTTTAGAATACTTCTAAACGTATATCGCAATTAATTCAAAAACTGCCCCGTTGACTTTTTAAAACAATGTTAAGTTGACTCGTCAATTGACCAATCATACGTGATTCATAGGAGGTGCCCTTTTGAGGGTTTAACACCTACCTAATTACGATCACGTAGCCATGTTCGTTGCGAACAATGGCTTGACCGTCTACGGTCTAACTAAAAGTCAAAGCGTTCGTCGTAAACGCTTGACTTTTAAGCTTTAAACGCCAAATAAAATAAACTAGTCACGAAAGGACACTTACAAGGGGTCCTAAGGACTGAAAATAACTCAGAGGATGCTCCAAAAAGTCAGGAACTTCCAGGAATTGAGAAATAGGAAGATATGGAATTGAATGTGCAAGTGAATTATGAAAACCCACTTCTATTTATAGTGTTTGGAGGATATATGGATGCTCAACAAGTGTTAAGGGAGTCCCTAGGATTGTTACAAGTGTAAAACCAGATTTGTAAATCAGTTAACATGCCCCTTGTTTCAATTAGATGGTTTATGTCTATGAGTGGGCTTTAAAAAAAATAAAAATAAAAACCATCAAAATAAACAACGGCCGCGAGGCGGCCTGGCCCAGCTTAAATGTTTGGCAGAATTGCTGTTTTGGTCCCTGACTTCCTTTAACTGTTTTGATTATGCTTGTAATATAAGGAAACACATAAACTAATCAACAATAACACTTATGTTGCTGTTGTTTGCAGCCTGGCAGCCCACGAGAGCAGGCCCAGACCTAGGTCGTGGCCGTGAAAAAGGTTAGACCAGCCTAAAACTTTGGCAGTTGACAGTTATGGCCCTTGTAACTTTCAAAGACCAACCCACTTTCATACTTGACGATTTTGGCACATACCTTTCATATTCATGCGTAATATTAATATAAAGTAAAAGAACCCTTAACGGCAAATCTTAGGCATACTCAGGGTGCGGCTGAGCATTGCGGAGTTCCTGGTTTGTTTAAAAAACTCTCAAAGGCGTAGTTTCGCTTAATGTCGCTTTTCGTACCTTTGTCATACAAAGTTGTGCGTAACATTGTTTAAATGCATCAAAGCCTTAAACGGCTCATATTAGGCACATCCAGGAGTATGACTGAGCATAACGGAGTTTCCGGTTCTTTTAAAAGATCAGCCTAAAGTGTAGTTTTGCGCGTTGACGCCTTTAACCCCTTAATATGCGAACTCGCGCGCATCATCGTGAAACGGCATAAAAGTCTTACATGGCCAGTATTAACTACTTCCGAGGGTATGGACGAACATCATGGAGTTTCTAATTCTCTTAAATGATCATTCTAAGGTGTAGTTTTAGACGTTGACGCTTTTGGTCCCTCTAACGCGCAAATTTGCGCGCATTATCATTTTATTGCGTCAAAGCCCTATGTTATCCATATTAGGCATTCTCGAGAGTATTATCAAGCGTCAAGATGCTTCGGGTTCGTTAAAAGGTCACTCAGAGGTAAGAATTAACATGTTGACACTTTTAACCCTTTTAACGCACAAACTAGTGCGTATAATCATTTATCGGCATTAAAGCCCTATATGGTCAATATTATGTATTCCCCAGAATACAATCAGATATTATAATGCTCCGGGTTTGTTAAAAGGTCACTCAGAGGTATAATTAAACATGTTGACGCTTTTAGCCCTTCGTCGCACAAACTTTTAATTAAGTCCAACAAGTGGCTGATTTGCGAATACGAATACCGTGTAAGGTTATCCAGAGGCTTAGTTTAAGCATGTTGACACTTTTAGTCCTTTCGTATTCCATGTTTTTGATTTTTCGCAAAATTAGTCCTTTATGGTCAACGTTTGACTTCATTAGGATTTAGTACACGTGTCAACACATCATTGGTGTGATTTTACGAGGTGTTACATACTCACCCCCTTAAAAGAAATCTCGACCTCGAGATTTGCTCAAAAGATAGAGGTACTTTCTGTCGTATAATGGACTTAACCTTCACAACATATTTGGGGCCTCTTACGGGCATCCCTGTTGACCTTAAATAGGTACATGTTTCCGTTGGAGTTTCTTAACCTTGTCGACCCTTGATCGATTTCGGTTTCTCAACAAACCATAAGTTTTCATTAATCTGCACATCATTATGTGAAAATGCTATCAATTTATCGGCTAGACATATCCTTAATTCACAAGTGTGGAACACATTGTGAACTCCACCAAGTTCCTTAAATAAGTTTTTAGCTTATAGGCTATTGATATTGGTGTATTCGATTTTCTCGAATGGTCCAATATATTTAGAGTTTAACTTGTCCGTTACATCAAAATGCAGTACACCTTTCTAGGGTGGTACTTTCTATTGAATCTTGTTCCTTATTGAGAACTCAAGAGGTTTGCGACTCTTATTATCATGGATTTTCTGTCAATTACTGGCAGCTTTCAGATGATCACGGATTCGTGTGATCTTATCCATAGTCTCCAGGGTAAATTCAGGTCCTGATAATTGGATTTACTAAACTTCTGTCCATCAAACGGACGTTTGACATCTCATCTATACAATGTCTCCAAAGGAGCATCCTTGATGCTTATATATTAACTATTAACTATAGGAAAGCTTATTTAAGGCGAGATAATCATTCCAACTACTGCTTAATCCAATCTTTAAAGAATAGCTAACCTCACGGTTAGTCGAACAAATTGACGATCCTCGGCAGCTGATGGCGATTCTTAATTGTTGCCTAAATAGGGTTGCGGTAATAAATGCATAAGCATAATGAACCGTCTTTCTTAATTAATAATACCGGAGCTCTCAGAATTATGAATTAGGCTTTTAAAACCTTTTCTAAAAGCTTATCTAATTGGCTCTTAGTTCTTCCATTTCCGTCGGTACTAACCGATATGGATATTTTTTTTGGATAGATGCAGCCCTAAGTGGGATAGGAATCTTAACTCTACTTGCCTCTCAAGAGGTAAACAGGGTAGTTCTACGAAGAGGACAATCGAGATTCAAAGTGATGACAGAGATATTCTGAATCTCAGGCTTCAGTTCATCTATCGTTATCCGTGCCATATAAATGACACATTTTTCTTTATGAATGCATAGATGCCTTAACTAGTGACACTTATTTGGACATTTCTATACTGGATATCTTCTTTGAATACCATTAGCTGACTTTAGTACAATATGACCATTGGGATATCTTAGTGGTTCCATGCATTAAACCTCCATACTGATCAGGCATGTAAGTAATCTATGGGACACACTAGGATACGCCAATCCTCATATGGCGCTTTTATCATACAGTCTGGCATTCGTAGTTGATAGAAATCAATGAGAAAAATGAAATAAAATAACATATATTGTCGTACCCCATCCGAAGAAAGAATACTCTAGATTTTTGAACGAAGATTTTCCTACAAGAATAGAAGAAATGGTTCCTATGATTTTCGTCGGTAAGTTTTACCTTATACTCAATATCTGGAGTTCTTATGGGAAAATTCTAAAAGTTTGCTAAGCTTATGATCTATGAAAGACTTAGTAGCACCTGAATAAAAACATAATTCTTAGCAATAATATCACGATAAGGGATTTACCTGGTGTCATTTATTGATATGAACTGTCTCTGACATTTATCAGGAGGGTTTAGTCGCCTCCATTCTTAGTCCTTCTATACTTAACTATACCTTCTTTGACAGTTTTAAGGCAGTTAGTTCTGATGTGGCCCTTAACGCCACAGCCGAAACAGAATGCATTCTTTATGTTTCTACCTTCAGGGAACTACAGATGCCACACTGCTTTGACCTTAGGTCTGTTAGACACTGTCCCAGTGCCTTCTGTTGCAGGTCTTGCATACAGGCTTCTTAGATTTCTGGGAGTTATCCTTTTCTCTTTTCCTTTTTCCGGCCGTCTCAGCTTTGACCGATTTACTTCCTAACCCATCTAATGTGAGTGGCTGAGATAGATCCATAATGGATTTATAAGAAGCAGGCTTTAAAGCAAACACGATTCTTTCTTCTTCTGCGCACTTGCTTATTTTTAAGACTGCCTCAGTCTTTTCTATCCAGCGTAGAGCTGCAATGGCTCCTTCATTGCCAGAGAATTCTATTGGTTTACAGGACCAGAATTCTTTGTAAGAACAACCATAAGACATGGTTCTTCTTCTTTTTAGAATTGGCAATTGAAGTAAGGGTCCATTGTTTACGCTGTGACGGGGTTCAGTAGGTGGTCGTTTACTTCCACTATTACTTTTATTATTTGCCGCTTCCTTAACCGTTTTGATAATATATGGCATTACGTCTATAATCCCTTGTGCCACTATGTGTTGGATGGCACTGTTATCTAATTGGTTTCCGTTATTATCGTTATTCGGATTTTATTGATTCACTTCGTTGTCCATCTGGATTATAAACATTTATCACGTATTAATATCACAGGACAATATCTAATGCAAACAATCACACAACAAGCACATTGATCAAAATCGTCGTACATTGCGACCTTTACTCTATTTTATATATATGCGTCTAGTACAAACTGTAACTGAAATTTAAAGTACAATACTAGTATGCATCAGTAGCTATTATCTATTTTAGGGGATATATTTTTTTTCAACTTACAAACATACATGTATATATATATATATATATATATATATATATATTTACTATTACTGATAGGGGTTCATCCAAAATTGCATGTTTCGCTCGTCATATTTCCAAACGAGCCTCTCACCTATTTGTCTTATCCTTTCACTTTCATCTAACAACTCCTCACCAAACGTTCGGAGTTCCTGCACATTCTCGGTATTCATGGGTGGGGCTGGTGCTGGTATCGGGTCAGGAAACTGGGGCATCAGTTCTTTGTGTGGGTATGGGTTCTCTAGGATTTCCCTGATATACTGGTCATTATCCCCATATGGATCTAGAGGGTCCAGGTTGAGATAAGGTGCTACTGGGTTTTGCATGGGTTCCTCTATTGGGTAAAGTTCTTGATAATCCCTATGGTCGTCGTTCCATGGGTCATAGGCTAGAGGGTTTGGAGCTGGGACTCTAGGAAATTTCATTTGGGTCAAAAGCAAGTACTGGAAGCTGGTCTACTGGGTTTGGTTCAATTTCCATGGGTTGTGTGGGAAATAGTGGTAACGGCTGAGGTGCAATAAGTTGTTCTAAATTTGGGTTTGCAGCTGTGGTAGCAAATATGTGAAAATTAGCTAATCTCCTATTGAGTATATCCTGGGTTTGAGCATTCATTTCTCTATTTGCCACTGCTAAGGCCCGCTGTTGCTGCAACTTCCTCATTCTTTTCATACGCTCGTGCGCTCCCCAACTGAACCATCCTCTCTTTTTGGGAGGGAATGGTTCTTTGGACTGTGCCTTAAATACAAAGATCCCTTCTTCTGTGTCAGCTGAGTACCCCGAGGGGGTAGGCTGGGAAGAAGTTCCTTCATCCTTAGGTGAACTAGACAATTGACGGTAAGCGTCCGAAAGTCCTTGATCACTCATACTGTAAACTAACAAATTGTCAAATAATACAAAACAATAATATACGCACATAATCCCGTAGATAATTTCCTAACATCACAGATAAAATTTTGGTGTCTGCAGAACACTTCTGTGTCTGAAATCAGTGGCTGTAGCTCTGATACCACCTTCTGTCGCAACCCCGACCCCTGCCTCGGGAGGCGGGCGGCCGCGGCCTACTCAGAGATGGTGGTATCGGTGTTTATCATTATTTGGCAGCGGAAATTTCACCAGGACCGTAGTTAGGAAATATTTTATGAGAGTAAAACACCACATTTTATAATAATAAATATATTGGGATAAAACCCAAGTTTTCATTACAAACGTGTTTTTAGGGTTAGGCCCTAATTTATTGAAATAAAACATCTTCTTTATTTAAATAACTTTTTATAGCCACTTTTCCAAGCCTTCAGTGCTGTCCAGCTGGCTTCTATTTGGCTTTCACATTTTGTTACCTGAAACGCATTTAAAAACATTTTGTCAGTGGGAAATACTGGTGAGTGAATCCCAATTTAACTAAAACGGGTTTTATCATTGTACAACATTGAGGGTGGTCGCGCAATTACATTTGTTTATTTTTCTACTTTAATTACCACCCACGGTACTGTCAACCCGACTTGTGGTCATGTTACTACTCACAGTGTAGTAAAAAATTTTGTATACAAAACACCAACATACCGATGATAATTGTAGAATTTACAAATACTCAATTACTGTGAAATATAATTTAAAACATTGAGGTTTTGTAAAACAGTTTGCAAAAAGGAGGATTACTCACATTGCTATCTTAGGTAATTTCCTGTGGCTTCCTGGTTATAATCTATAAATTTTGAATAATGCACACGCGTTAGTATAATAACCCAATTTTACATTAGTCATACCGTCCCCGAGACAGAACTCCAACGACTTCGTCGGGCAGAGCCTCAACAGCCGTTACGGAGCATTAGATTAATCGGGCAGCGTATCTAATACGTAACGAGGGGTTAAAATACTTACAATGAGGCAGAGCTTCGCTATCTTAGTGGGTATAATGCCCGGGTATTATTTATACTATAGAGAATTGAGAGAGATTTTCGAATTGTGAACGAGTTGGGACTGAAGGCCGATGCCTTCTATTTGTAGTGTCTGATCGTGCCCCGCGAAAGAGACCACAAGGGTCTTCGCGGCCCGCGAGCTAGGTGGCTAGGGTTTTAGGGTTGATCAGTCATGAGTATAGGCTTAACAAGTGGTGACACGTGGCGCATCCGGGGCTCGCCTGATGGTCTAGTTATCGCGCCCCGCGACAGCGTTTCTTGGCTACGTCGCGCCCCGCGAGCGAGTATTAAATTTCGTTTTTATTTAAGTTTTATGAAATTAAAAGTATTTAGGGCCTATTTTTGTATACGGGGTGTATTTTAGGGCGTATAGGGACGTTCTAAATATTTTTGGAAGGTTGTTATAGAAAAACACGTCTCTTCTAGTTAAATGGGGATGGCGGTATAAAACGGAAAAGAATTTCCTTTGGAAAAGAATCATTGACGCGCTCCACTTCACCCGTGTCGGATGGGAAAGTATTCCCTATAAAAAGTCTTTTAGCGGTGTTTGGAATAATATAGCCAAAGTTTTTAATAACAGTAAGGTTGGAGGAAATCCGCTACGAAATTTAATGAAAGGAGAAGTTGGTAACGACCGCGAAATTTCTTTTTGGTTAGACACATGGGTTTCTAACGAGCCGCTCAAACAAGTTTTTCTGGACCTTTTCAGGCTGGAAACGAATAAGAAATGTGTGGTAGCGGACAGGATCTCGATGCAAGGACTGGACAGGGTTTTCAATTGGAGCTGGAAGGATCAGTTGAACGATCCGGGGCTCCTGGCTAGTCTGCATGCGCTGTGCTCTAGTTTGGAACATGTGCAGATTTCGGACTCTTGTGACAGGTGGAGGTGGACGTTCGATCCGTCCGGCAACTTCTCAGTGAAAGCTGTGAAGAGGATTCTTAATTCGGAAGTCACGAGTTTCAACGGTTACGTTATGGAGTGGTGTAAATGGATACCGGCCAAATGTAATATCCACTCGTGGAGGATGGAACTTAATAGGATTCCTACCAGGGAGGCGTTGAAGAAAAGAAACATCCAGTTTGGTGATGCGTTGTGCCCCTTTTGTGACAACTGTCACTTTTCCGTACATTCCGTACACTAGTTGAACAGTAATCTATACTTAAATAATTGTGCATGATCTAGTTTACAAGATAAATGAATTTTTGATTACTGTTATATACATACAATGGCATTTCATATTCGTTGCTACATGCAACACGATATAGTGCTAATAATGCACAAAACAGAATTGGCACCATTATTAGACAAAAAAAAAACTGACGCTGTTTAGTACATAGACAGACAATATTTTGAGGCCCAGTATGAGCCAGAGATGATGTATTACACTAGTATAGTGTGTAGGGAAGTAAAGACCACAAAACTGCTTTTCTAGGTGATAGATGAAGTGCCGGAAAGTGCCTAAAACACACTAAAAGTGCAGAATTCTGCAGAAAATAACCAAAATTCAGCTAGTTTCAGCATTTAAACTCCAAAATATAATGCAGAATTATGATATAAGGGTCCAGAATACTTTCCTAAGTGTCGGGAATCGAAACTGTCATAAAAGACTACATAAAGCACACTAAACTGCGCAACTTAGCACTGTAACGGACGGTAAAGAACCGAACAACCGGACACTACACGAAACATCAAATTTTTACTAGAAGCATTATTTTAGTGTTATAAGGCTAGTTATGGTCACCGAACATCATAACACATCCTATAAACATATAACACATGTAACCATAACTAGTATACTTGAAATCTAACTAAAACACTTAACTTACCATTAAATGTTACACTTTAGCCCCCCCCCCCTCATAACCGGTTAGGGGACATGGGCCCCACAAGAGATTTCTTTGATATACTTTATTGGATTTGTTAGAGTATATTCCAACACATTATGCCATATGCTACTTTAATGTTGGAAGAAAGTTCCTTATAACCATTAGTCTGGAACTCATTATCATTCATCACCCTCAAACTTCACAACTCACCTCCTTCTCCTTCCCTACTCATGGCTCAACCTCCATCACCATCATCTCCATTTTCTAGCAACTTTCCAAACATTCTAATGACTCTCTAAGGTGTAAGAAGCTTAATAAAGAAGTGTGGAAGCATTGAAACTTGAAGGACCTCTCCCAAGTGCTATTAACCACCTCATCTTCATTTTGTGATCATCCCTAGCCTTGAGCTAGTAGTAAGATCATCTACATCCCATTTTACATCTTATTTAGTTGGTTAAAAGGTGTTACAAGTAACTTAACATAAAGAACACTAATGATCAAGAACATAAATCTTAAACATAAGCTTGAAAATCATAAGAAATCATGTTGTTAAGTGTTATTATGCTTCTTGCTGAATGATTATTTATGTTTATGATATTAAACATCATATGATCTTGCTAGATAATGATTAAAGACATAATCTAGCAAGATGAGAGGATGATTAAGTTAAAGATCAAGAGATCATCCTTATGTAAAAACATGAACTTGAAAGATTTAATGTTTTTCTTGAAGTGTGATGATCAAAGTGTGATATAAGTCTTATGAACATATGACTTCAAGAATGACTTTTCACAAAACCAAGTTAAAAATACAAGATTTATATAAACTTGGTTCTTAAATAAATTAACCATATTTTTAGTGGTTAATTAAGTGTAGAAAAATATATTTAACAAGAAAAACTCAAGAAGAAATATTTTTAGAAAATCACTTCACAAGTTGTGGGGATCTAAATTCTTCAAGAATGATATTTTCAAATAAATAACCACACTTTAAAGGGGTAACTAAACTTACTAAGTACACTAGTAAGTTACTACAAATTTTTACGAAGTTTCAAGTTCATGACATAGTGTAAATTTCATATTTTTGGCACTTGGTAAGTGTTAATTGATTTGTTGATGATTGATAATGATTTTAAAAGAAAATGATATGCTTTGAAAGCATGGACACCTCCATTTACAAAGGAAACTATGGCAAAATTTTCTGAAAATACCAACACTTAGAAAATATTTTTTAAACAAGTGATTACAAGAGTATTTTTAACTATGATTTTCCATATAAACCTTGCCATAGATTTTTGTAACAAAAATACAAGTATTGGAGGTTGGTTTTTACAAATAAAGATGGGTAAATATGTATTTAGAATATATATTTACATTAAAGACATTGTGTGATTATGTGAAGTAGTTGTATTATTTTAGGATTTAAAATAATATAACTCACAATACCAAGAATTTACAACACCAAAATAATACCAAAAATTACATGGAATGAAATATATAAGTTACACACTTGATATTGTGAAACCGAACGCAATAACGTAACTTACGAAATATTCCGAGAAGTACCGTTACAATACATTTTTGGTAAATATTATTTTGGACACAAAAGAAACGAAAGTATGATTTTTATTATTACAAAGTATATCATATTTTCGACAAAGAGGAAATATATTACTTTTAGAAGTAGAAATATATTTTCTTAGAATATTTAGAAGATATATGATTTTTGAAGAAAAATATATATTTTCTTGACGATACATTATTTTTGGACAAAACAAGTCTACGTATATTTTCTAAGTGAAAATATATTATTTTGGAAACTACAAATACAAGAATACAAGAATACATGTATGAAATACTCCCATCCTTGGGAAGGAAACACGAAAACAAATACTTGAAAAGCATTATAACTTTGGATGATGTAAAGACATAAAGAAAACGTAACTCAAAACATGAAGTCTAAGGCAAGGCACGGCCCGCTCGTCTAATAGACCCTAGCACATTGTAGGTAGTTGTGTTTGCGGACGAGATTTGAGTTACGAGAACTGAAGACGCAAAACAGTGAGTTCATGCTCCCCCTTTCTTTAACTGTTTTTGGTTTTATAACTCTCGGGGGTGAAATACATGTTACAAATGGTTAAACGGTATGAAACGCCTATGAAATACTAGATCATGTGAGCTTATACTTAATATTGAAATGCCATAAATTCTTGTTGAAAACTAGTACCAAGATGTAAATACATAATTAGGGACGAGGGTTAGATCTAACGGGTACGGCCGAACCCCACTCATGGTCACAACTAGTACCTTGTAGTGCTTCGGAGTCCCAGTCGAGGTTAATCGACACAGTCGAGGGTAATCGACAGAGTCAAGGTAAATTGACACAGTCGAGGTTAATCGACACAGTCGAGGAAAATCGACAAGGGTATGAGCCATTACAAGTGCTCCCTGCGAGCCATTACGAGTGCTCCCTATGTCCTCACATGCCTTAAAGTTCTTGTAAAACATTCATGTTCATACACACTTTTCATACCTATTTACGAAGGAGTCTCTCAAAGATTTACAAGAATTACATTACACACACAAGACGCATGAACTCGCTCAACTTTTAGTTGATGTTTTCCAAAATTACATGTATTTCAGGTAGCAGGATGGATCTTGGACGCAGGTGTCGTAACTAGAAGTTTAGATGTCATCCACTTTTGTTGGTTTGTAACCTAGTCGGAGGTTGTGTTTTAAAAACTTGAATAAACAATGTTTGTAATACATAAATTTTATGAATGGATGAACATCGTTTTGATCATGTAGTTGGTTATTACGATTGAATGCAATGATATTAAACCAGTCACACATCATACACTTCCGCAAAAAGACAGGGTGTGACACCTTTTGTGGCTCGGTCGAAGAATCAAATGAACATCTTTTTATTGCATTACTTTCGTGATAATAAAACAAGAAATAATCAAACGGCTTCCAGTAAAATCAGATTCGATTCCGATCAGTCTCCAAATCATGGAAAGTTGTTGTTGTTGTTGTGCCTATCTCGGTTTCGTGATAATAAAACAAGCAGACATTGATTTTGCCAAGATTGAAGGAAAGAATCTGGCCATAACCGTTGTGGATTCTCAGCGTTATTCGAATGTAAGTGGATCGGTTAAGCAGATGATTGGAGCGCAGGAATCAATGCAAAACCCTCCCCCTCAAAATCAACCAGAAACCAAACGAAAAAGGGCAGATAATGGCTGATGGTTCTTCGTTGAGGAAACCAAACGTAGACGGAAATGATAGGCCTGGTAACCGGAAGAGAAAAAACCCTAGTGCATCTTCAATCTTCATTGCTTCATTAAAATTACAACACACGATAAAATGCTTGGAACTCACTTGATAACAAATAATCAGTTCAAACTTTCAACAATCGACATCTGGAAATGATTGGAGGTGATTGCTACTTTTAATAAGTTGTACGGGTTTTGATGTTTTGGTAGGTTGAAAGAGGTGAATGGTCCTTGTTTTTCCACATCATTCTGTCACTTTGTGTGTTGACGAAGCTGACAAACACATTGGTATTTTCTCAAAATGTGCAAACTTGAAGAATCTCACATTGAAGGAGTTTGCAACAACGGCATCAGATGGTTTAAGTATCTTTCATCCTCGTTTGGCTAATCTCACACAATGATGAACAGATGATGTCAGATAATACTTCATTTGTCGAGAAACCATACTGTCAAGAAACTAACATCTTTTAATACTTCATTGTGTATGTGCTTGTGCTGTAGAAACCGGTGATGAATTTGTGTATCTAAATCAGGTTCTCTGCCTTAGATCGGTCATTCCTTGTGATACATGAACGTTGTATTCTTGTCTTTCAGAAGAGTTTGTATTGAACCAAGAATACTTCAAACATTCTAAACCCTACCTGGAAACAAACCAACAAAATCCTTATACTCTTCTAGCAGAACCCGACACGTCTTCTATCATGTGACGGACACAGGTGCAAGAGAATGGATGCAACCGACAGAAATCCACAAATTCCAACAGTTACTTCGTTTTTACCGTCCGGTTTCCAAACTCTTTCACTCAAAGTTAAAATTCAATGTGGTGGATGCAAGCATAAAGTTAGAAAAATACTCAAGAAGATTGAAGAGTACACAACTGAAGGTTCAGTGCACGAAAAGTTTCTTACGAACGATATGTATCAGGAAGCTCAGTATCAACAACTTGTGAGTGGGAATATGGCTATGAAGAATAGTATGGATAAACAATCACCGGTACGGATTTTGGTGTTTTGGTAGGTTGAAAGAGGTGAATGGTCCTTGTTTTTCCATGTATCAACAATCACTGGACGTGTCGGGTTCTTCTGCTAGTAGTATGAGTCTGAGTCCATTGTGGTTCATGAACGTATTGTTGAAATCGTCTATCACTTAAGACCTTGAAAGATTTGTTGAAATCGAAGAAAAGAGTAACTAGCAGAAGACGTGTCGGGTTCTTCCAACAAATTGTGTATGTGCTTGTGTTGTAGAAACCGGTGATGAACTTGTCCTGTAGAAACCGGTGATGAACTTGTGCTGTAGAAACCGGTGATGAACTTGTGCTGTAGAAACCGGTGATGAACTTGTGCTGTAGAAACCGGTGTTGAACTTGTGCTGTAGAACGTTGGAAACCCGACAAACAGTCTTGACATGCTTCATTAAAATTACAACACACGATAAAATGCTTGTAAAATTGCATCAATTCTCCTATATCAACATACTTTTCTCCAGACGCTTAGTTGTTATGAATGACAACTTGAGGGGTCTAGTTAACTTTCAGATTCAGATTCAGGAAACAGATGATTTGTAAAAAAAACTGATTGATGAAACTGAAGCAGTTATTTCTGTTGTTCAGTACTTCCGAGATCTGATCCAACCGAAATCCACAAATTCCAACAAATTGCATCAGGAAGCTCAACTTGAACGGACGATATGTATCTTCTATCATATGGCGGACCCAATTTTTGCAAGTTAAATCCACAATCAACGTATACAGGTGCAAGAGAATGGCGAGTTTTTTCTGTTTAATCTATTACAAGCTACAATACATGATAACTTTACACTTTATATAGTGTGTGATTTGACCGGTTGTATTCAGTTATTTCGATTGATCCACAAATTCCAACAAATATTTCACTCCAGTAGCTAAAACCAAATGTAGACAGAGATGATAGGCCTGGTAACCGGAAGAGAAAAAAACGCAGTGATTCGGAATATTTCGAATCATCACAGAAGACGTGTCGGGTTCTTCTGCTAGTGATTCGGAATGTTTCGAATCATCACAGAAGACGTGTCGGGTTCTTCTGCTAGTAGTATGAGTCTGAGTCCATTGTGGTTCGTGAATGTTTCGAATCATCACAGAAGACGTGTCGGGTTCTACTAGTAGTATGAGTCTGAGTCCATGCGACGGACACAATTCTTGCAACTTAAATCCACAATCAACGTATACAGATGCAAGAGAATGGCGAGTTATTTTCAGTTATTTCTGTTGATCCACAAATTCCATTGTTTAAATCAGAATCAGGTTCTCAAGACAAGGATCGTTCTAATAGATTAAAGAGAATAAACCAATTTTTACCATTTTTTACCCATAGTATACGGGCCGTATAACAATATACGACCCGTATACAATCATCGTATACATAGTATACGATTGGTAAAAATATTTTTTACCAGTCGTATACGGCCGTATAAACGGTATACGACCCGTATACGCATGGTAAAAATGGTAATAGGTTGTGGTTCAGCCAAAATGACATCTAGCATTACTAACGGTTCAAGTAAGTATCTAAAATTTTGAAAATTCAGGTTTACCTTGTTAGTTTCTCAAACACTAATAAACATCTGCTTCCTGAATCTGAATCAGAATGTTAACTCTTTCACTCACAAACATCTGCTTCCTGAATCTGAATCAGAATGTTAACTCTTTCACTCATCAACATCGAGGGTTGTATCGGAATCAGGCATTGGAAGGATTGTAGTAGTAGGACATTGGTACCACTGTGAAAGTTGCATCAGGAAGCTCAACTTTAACAAACCGGTTATTCGACCGAGTAATCAATTGTATTTTTTTAGTTGTTTCTCTTGTTAAGTTTTTCTGACCCAACCGAAATCCACATTCAAGTCAAGGATCATTCTAATAGATTAATGAGAATAAACCCTCGTTTCTTCATCTTCGTCTTCATCTTCAAGAACAATGATGAACATATGATGTTGGGAATTAAACGCATGTACGTGACAAAACAAGGATCGTTCTAATAGATTAAAGAGAATAAAGCAAGGATGTTGTGAATTTGCATAAACATATATTCGTTTCATAACCTCCTGCTATAAATCAACCACAACTGACAAAGAGCCTGTATTAGAAACCATCCTATGTCTTTTACCAACCGAAGAGGCAGCAAGGACAGATAATACTTCATTTGTCGAGAAGCCATATTGTCAAGAAACTAACATCTTCTAATACTTCATTTGTAACCGTAAGGATAATGCAAATTTGTACGTAAAGATCTCTACACAAACTGTGTATGTGCTTGTGCTATGGAAACCGGTGATGAATTTTGGTATCTAAATTAGGTTCTCTGCCTTAGATCGGTCATTCCTTGTGATACATGAACGTTGTATTCTTGTCTTTCAGAAGAGTTGGTATTGAACCAAGAATACTTCAAACATTCTAAACCCTACTTGGAAACAAACCAACAAAATCCTTATACTCTTCTAGCAGAACCCGACACGTCTTCTATGATGATTCGAAACATTCACGAACCATAATGGACTCAGACTCATACTACTCACCCTCCCCTGAGGAAAAGTTTTCCCGACGACTCAAGACAAAGCAGTTGGTTTGGGTTCATATCAGCGTTGTTTATCACCCTGTGTAAGCATTGGAAGCCCGACCACTAGCAGAATCATTGAACTACATCCCCGTTGAAAACAAGTGATTAAAACGATTCTCCTTACAACTCTCATCAAATGCCTCACCCTTCCTTTTTATTACAGTCATACGACACGTATTTTTTTTTTTTCAGTCTTTGTTACTTGTTAAAGTTTTATTTTTTTTATACTTTTAGAAAGATTTGACCACCTAACGACTGTAAAATGTCTCGTGTGATTAACACCTTAAATCCATTAAATACTTTGGGTAAAATCTAATTTTCTTTTCATACGGGCCGTATATAGTTATACGGCCCGTATACATTATTCGTATCCATTGTATACGACCAGGCAAATTCTTTACACATGGTGTATACGGGCCGTATACAGTTATACGGCCAGTATGGAATGAAAAAAACTGAAAAAGTCTGAAGGCACAGACTTTGTTAGTTTTATTTTATTATATACGGGCCGTATAACTGTATACGGCCCATCTACACCATGTGTAAATAAGTTTTTGCCATGTATTAATATTAGGACCCTTTTTCATTAATAATTATTACAATAATTAGGTAATCATTACCTAATTATTAATAATAATATAATAAATATTAATAGTAATATATATAGTTATAATAATAATTAGTTTTTCTTTTATTATATTTAAAAGGTTTACTAATTAAAAAAAATTATTATAGAAATAGTTTTTATAATAATAAAAAAGGCGGTTTGGTTATTGTTTGGTAAATAAGTTTTGACAGGTTTGGAGACGCGGTACAGGAAGCTGGTTTATGTGTGTGGCAAAGAGTTTGAGTTAGCGAGTACATGAATTCTCGCTTTGGGCTTGTGTTGAGGAAATAGTTAAAAGCGCACATTTTCAGGGGATCACATCTTTGGGGGATCACATCTTCGGGGAATCACATTTTCGGGGGATCACAGTTTTGCTACATAGAAATGTCGATTCAAATTAATGACTTCACGCCCATTCCCACTGAGGTATGTGTAGATGATATCTGTTGTACTCCTAAATGTAGGGAAAAGGTAAAAGAGTTCAAAGAGCAGGCAGACTCGCTCGTATGCAACTTCAATATACAAGATCTAATAGTTATGAATTTAAAAAGAAACTAAATGGATACAAGGATATGGTGGAGGCACAGAAGCTTGATATCCGTAAGTTGCATAACGATCTGAGTGAAGCAAATTGTAGATATCTCCACTTCAAAGAATTATCTGAAAAATAAACTGTTGAACTTGATAATTTAAAATCAACTTTTGAAGACACGGAATTTAATTTCAAGAAATTTGACGTGTCTAGTGAGAAAGTTGAGAAAATGATTAATCAACAGTTGAAATATAGCAAAAAGGAAGTGACGAACAAAGGATTAGGATTTGTATGCATACCTACACCATACAATCACAATTACACCTCACTTCCCATGACTGAAGAGGAGATAGATAACCTGCCTGAAATGGAATATGGGAAGCCTGAGGATAAAAAGGTTGAGCCTGTTAAGCAAAAGAAAGTTAAAATCACAAGGCCTGATAAAACAGAAATCATCTTGGAAAAACAGGCCTACAAGAAAACATTTGTCAAACCTGCTGATGTTTCAAACCAGACTGAAACCCTGAATTTTGAGAATAACGTAAATATCAATAAACATTTTCAAGTATTGGAAAATGTAGAATCATGTGTTTCTCAAAATTCACCTGAAGTGCAACCTCAAACAAAAGAGTCTGAAGTTAATGTAGATAATATTGAGTTTGGCATGACGAACGAATTTCAGGAATTTCTTAAAGGGTTTGGGTCTGGGAAGCAAAATGAATCAACTTCTTCATCTAATTCGTCATGTGACTCTTCAGAGATAGCTAACTGCGAAAAGTCAGAGTTAGTTGATTCAGGCGAGTCTAGTAACGAATCACCTGAAGAAGTTGAATCAGAACAGATAAAAGCAGAATCAGAATCGACATTAAAAGCTTCTGTTGAGACTAGTGGTGAATTGACAACAGAAGCCTCCACTCCATCTTTGAATATTGATGATTCTGAAACTACTGAACAAATGGTGTCACTCGAGAATGAACATGTTACTACGGCTTCGCCTAACACCGTTTGTGAACAAGTGAATGTTACTGATGCTTCTACTTCATGTGCAGATGAGGTAATAATTGAGGATTGGGTTGAGGGGAATGATGTTTTTTGTTCTAAAAAATCGAATTTGTCTGCTGATGCTCCTCCATATGTGAGAATGGTTGTTTCTGAGCCAGCTTTGGGAGGCCCTTCAAACTGTTGTAAACATAAACAAATGAAACGGGGGAGAAAGATTGAACAGACTGCAAACAAATCATCCAACAAGTTTTATAACTCAAATCCTTCATCAGTTGGATCGAACGGATCGGGATATGCTCCTTACGTAAAGAAGCAAACATGCTACAACTGCGGCATACCCGGTCACATTGCAAGGAATTGCACACGTCGTCCCTATGTGCCATACTATACACAGCAACAGAAGGTTACACCTAGGGATAGATCTTATTCTATGTTGGTGCACTACATCTGTTGATTTCGTCTTAGATCAAGTCAAATATTGTATTGTATAGATTAGGGCGTGTTTTACGAGAAAATAGGAGAATATACATGTTGAGTGAACAGGTTTCGCTTATAGGGTAATATCCTAGAGGTTTCGCTTGAACGGTCCTAGGTGGTTTCGCTTGTGTGTTCACATAAGGTTTCGCTTATGTGAACATGTCACTTGAAGCGAAACCTGAACTCTATATAAACCTCATAAGCGAAATCATTTGTAACTTTGACGATTCCATACCGAGGTGCTGCCGGTGTGACGTTTGAGCTGTATTCATTGTTAAATCAATAAAACAGAAGATTAAAGTGAAGTGCAAGCTATTTCTACCTACGTTTCTTGTTATTCCGCACCTGAAACATAGGAGAACGCCTCTGAACGACTCGTTCGGGTCAGAACACGATCCTACAAGTGGTATCAGAGCTTGGGAGGAGGTTTTCTACAGAAATTAGCTGGATTTCATCATTGTTTTCTACTTCTACACCTTCTTTTATCATTTCAGAAAGTTGTACCGGTCAGAATTTGATCAAAATTGCACAGAATGTGTGTTATTGAACATTGACAAACCCTGGAAAGTTTCAGACCAAAATTCGAACTAAAAATGGATAAAATGACCTTCGGACTTAGTTTCGCTTCAAGGGACACTTGACGGTTCCGCTTCAAACTACTTAATAGTTCCGCTTATTCAATCATTTTTCAGTGGTTCCGCTTCAAATTACGTGATAGTTTCGCTTGTGTGTCACCATAAGTGAGGTTTCGCTTCAAATTGATCAGGGTTTCCGTTTCAAGGTTCCGCTTCAAGAGTCTGTTTTGGAATTTCGCTTATTAGGTCTCGCTTCATTGAACATCTAAGGTTCCGCTTCAACAGTTTCGCTTAATCAGTCAACCCTAGTTTCGCTTGAGTGAACAACCAGTTTCGCTTATTTGTCATTTTTCTTGGAAAACGTGCAAAATCATCATGGATACTGAGTTTTACAAGGCGTTCGTTACTCCGTCTGGTCCAGCTGCGATTGCTCAGGCTATGAACTTAGAAAACGAGACGGGAACCACCCAAAAGACCCTGAAATTGATGAGTATCGAAGAATATTACGGGTGGAAAGATCGATTCGAGAACTGGGTTCAGGCAATCCATCTTAGATCATGGGAGTGTATATTGAAGAAGTATGTGTTGCCTCGAACAGAATTGCAGGTTATCAAACAGTTATCCGAATTCACGGATCAGGAACGGGTGATGTACAAAGCCGAGAAGATGATGATCAGTTTATTGCAGCAAGCGATCAAAGAAGATATATTCATTCTACTACAGCACGACAAAACTGTGAAGTCGATCTGGGATGCTCTTAAAGTTAAATTTGAGGGAAGCGAGAACATGATAAAGAGCAAGAAAGCATTGCTAAAGAAAGAGTTTGGTTTGTTCAGCAGCTTACCGGGAGAGGATACAAAGAAGCTGATTGAGAGATACTGTCACTTAGTGTGATCATTGTCGATGTTAGGTGTTGAAAAAGATCGTGAAGAGTGGGTAGACAAGCTAGCCGATGCACTACCGCAAAAAGAGTGGGGAACTTATCTGATGATTCTGAAAAACACGGGTGTTTATGATGGGTTGACTATTTCTCAGTTCATTGAGAAGATCGAGAGTCAGGATCTGGAACAACAGAAGATTGCTAGGATGAACAGTCCCAGTGGTCAACAGGATGTAAAGATGTACTATAAAGGAAGTGTTCTGATTCCTGAAACTGAGAGAAGTCCGAAAATTCAAACTGCATTCAGTGCTGGTGATTCAACAGAAAAAGCTGATCAGAGTTCAACAAAAAGCAGCCGTGGATTCTCATCATTTCCGAGTGTCAATCCTAAAGAATCAAACACAAGTTTTCAATCTTAAAGCACAAAAACTGGAAATGGCTACGTGATTCAGTGTAACATTGCTTTAAATCTTCCAGAAGGACAAAGCTTCTCAGAAGACACTGCTAAAGACCACATGGCACTTCTTGGTTCAGTGTTATTATCCTATGAGGGTCTAGTAGCTGGTCGGATTGGAAATCCAATGCTCACCAAAGAGGATTATGACCAAATAGACGCCAAAGAGATGGAATTAATGGATATCAAATGGTGTCTAGCAAGTGTTCTTCGACGTGCTGAAAAATTCAAAACAATCACCGGGAGAAATGACTTTCTTGATGCTCATGTATCTACTTTAGGTTTTGATAAATCTAAAGTTACTTGTTTTCGATGCAGGGAGAAAGGCCATTTCAAACGGGAGTGCAAGGGTAGAGAAGCTTGCGGTGCTCAGAATCCGTTCAGAAAAGACGACTACTACCAGAAAGCCATTTATCAGCAGGTTGGTCATTCACAAGACTCACAAATGGCTCATGGTAGGAAGATTGAAGATTCTAAAAGAACATGTTTAGTGGACTTCAACTGGAGCAACTACATATCTGTCACACCCCGAAATATCAGAGCTAGCGTGACTGGACCGGTATCTTCATTGCACAGCGGAAGCAAATAAGCTAAGACTTCTAGAAGATGAACGCCGTTAAGTACTCGAATTCCCATGGGTTCTCCTATTCCAACCGTTCCATAGTTTTGAAAATGCAACCTGAGAAAGAACATGCGAAAAAGTCAACATAAAGTTGAGCGAGTTCATAGTTTGTTTTAAAAAGATTTAAAATAAATCTTTTTGATAACCGGTTTTAAAGTTGTTGAGAAAATATAGTAAAATTATTTTCTTGGCATGATATATGAAAAACTGTGAGTCTAGCCCACAATAGTCTTTGTGCATTGCACGAGAGAGAATGGGCCAAGCCCAAACGAACCTTTGTAAGCAGGATCAGCGCGTCCTCTTACTTAGGTATAGTTTGAAAAACGTTACCAAAGTTTGTAAATCCATGTATTTGTGAGTTTACTTCAAATGAATCTTAAAAACATTTGAAATTCTGAGTATTAAAACTGGTATGTAAGCGTCTATGAACAGATCATTAATGTTTTGCAAGGACATTAATATGTGTGGCGACATAGGAAGCACTCAACCCTAGCGGATTTCCCCCGGTCCACCCGGTTAGAACAACAAAAGCACTACATGAGCCACACAAGGACCCAAGAGTGGGGCTCGCTACACCCGATAGATCTACCACTTTTGCCCTCGGTCTTATACAAGATTAATGGCACTTAAGAGAGATTACTATTCGCTCACCTGATCTAACAGTTCATTCCCTAGCTTAACCATACCCTAGTTAACGTATAATGTGAGAGTTATTCATGTCCTTGGGCCTCTGCCCATGTCCTTGGGCCTTTGCCCACGTCATTCGTGTTATTAAAACTCATGCATGTTTCGAAAAACGCTTATGTTTTTATAAAACCGGTATGTTTAACATAATCTTTTCGTAAACCATTTGAGTTCCTTGAAATCCATTCGCAATATGGTTTAGAAATATGAGTTTTCGTTCAACGAAAAGTTGTTTATTTTTGCAAAACTTGCATGTCTTTCCACCCCCGAAAACATTTATAAAAATGTAAAACAGTAAAAAGTGGGGGTTATGAACTCACCTGAATATTCCTGTGCAAAGCTAGCTTAACGTGATTCCGTGATGTCATTCCAAGAATGTGAACTCGCTAGCGTGCATCTATAGTATTCCTAAAATGGAATAACTTATCAGTTTCTAGTTTAAATGTAGCTAAACTACGTGTCCGAGCTCTACCGAGTCGTTGACTAAACGACCCTAAGGTAGTGTTATCTTGACTTAGAGTAACCAATCTATGGTTATTTGATCCTGTTTAGAATCGGGATAAAACTAAGTCTCGAAATGACTTAGCTTCCGAAGGATTTATAATATATATATTTATATGTATATATTCAAATATACTTACGAAATCGTGTTAGTCATCGCGAATAAAAAGCGTAGATAAAATGGAATGTATTCGAAATATCGTATATGATACAGTAATATACCGTTGTAGTTTTCGTAGGACGGTAATAAATAAATATATACTCAAAAACTTGGCGTGTGAAATAAATATTCAAATTCACGATATTTAAAATAAATATAAACTATTATACTTATTTTATAAATACGCTCGGATTATAGATGTTCGAAATAACATAACTAATTATAATAGTTTTAGAAAGGAAATTCCGCGTCTTTGTTATTTGAAAATGATTACGAATGATATTTATCTCGTAAAAAGGTTTTCGAGTTTTATGCGTTTGAAATAAATAGAAATAATTATATTTATTTCAACTAAATATCGGTTTTTCGTTACTTATAACGTCGTAAAAATAACTACGAATTTTTATTTATTCTATAAGAAAACTCGGATTTCAACAAGTGTCGTTTAAACAATAGAATTATGTTTTGTATTTTCGGATTTTTACGGAAAACGGACAAAGTTTCCTTTGTTTTTCGAGTAACCCGACAATAAAAGTTGTCGTTATAATTCCAAAATTCAACCATTTTCAACAATTAAATCACTATATCAAAAATTCCTATCAAAATGCCAAAAGTAACACTAAGGTATCGGTTCGAGCTCGGTGCACGATAACTAAATAAAATCTAACGTAACTAATTCGCTACGCTTAAAACTTTACCGGGTCCTTCGTATTGACCGAGCGTTGACCTGTTTAACCGATGTTGACTGAGTTGACTCGGTTTGACCGAGTCAAACCGCGTTGAACCAAACCTTGACCCGAACAAAGTCTGACCATTCGACTTGAACCCTTAATCTGAACTAAACTGACGTGAACCAGACCAATTCTGAACTGACGTTGAACTGTAACTGAATCAAGCACCCGAACCCATATTCTGACCAACATCTGACCCGAAACCACTGTCGACCCGAGATTAAAACCCGAAGCTGAAAATGGCCCGTATGCGACTCAACACCTCGGACTCTTGACTGACTTGACCCGAGACTAGCACTTTCATAACCGCCGCCATCGTCGGCACCTGTTCGTCGACGACTGGCTGTCGTTGTAACAACACTTCAACATCAATCATCGGACAAAAGCAAAAAGAATAAAAATTGAATCGGAGACAGGGGAGGTCTTACTATGAAATTCGAAGGACCAAAACACCAACGCCGCCACCACCGTCGCCGCCGTGAGCGGCGGCGCTGCTCCTCTTCCGACGCCTTCGTCTCTCTCTCGTCTGTTCCCCTATCTCCGTCTCTTGCTGCTCTCATTCTGATCTCGCCGCCACACGCCATTTAACGCGCCGCCACCAACTGTGGTGGCCGGCGATTATCATAGAGACAAGGGGGGGTGTGGCTGGTGGGTGTCATCGGGAATCCAGTCGCCGGAGAGGTGAGAGTGAGGGAGTGAAGTGGAGGTTGTTGTGTTGGATGGAGCCCTGCTTCTCATTTATGTGTACGTAGTTAAAGGAAAGTGATGAAGGGTTTGGTTTTTGAAGATCAGGTTGCAGACAAGATGAGAGGGAGAGTAAGAGAGGTAGCGGCTGAACAAAAATAGGATTTAGGGTTTGCTTAGTCTTATATAGGTAGGTTTAGTTTGTGGGTTTTGGGCTTGGGCCCAAGGCCCACAAGCCCAATCCCGTGTTTAATGGCCCGTAATTTTCTACGAGACCCGTTTTCGCATCCCAAACTATACGTAATGTCGTAAATTAAAATATTAGTGTCGAACGCACTAAAAATTATGCCGTAAGTCGTTTATTAGACGCGTTTGTCCGTCAGTCGCGTTAAATCGCGTAAAATGTGTGGTTTGTCATTTCTAGTCCGTTTTTCACTCCGATTTCAACTTCGAATATTAAAATTCGAAAGCGAAGCTAAATATATCAATATATCTCAGTTTTTAAGTTAATATGCGTGTCTGACGCCTCCGTTTCGTTGCCGGTGCATTTCAGCAGTCGCGTTTTCGTTCACGTTTGCGTTTTCTGACATTCGAGAGCGTGTTTTTTCGCAAAACGAAATCCGTAGATTTAAATTACACGTATAAAATTTGTATTTGTCGGCGTGGTCAGTATTTTGTACGACATCAGTTCGTTATCGTTTATCGTTTCGCAGATTTCTCAAGAAATAACCATACGCGCACTTTGAAGTGAGATAGGCGTTCCTAGGCCTTCCACTAGCCAAATTTAGTTAATTCATGCCTTAAAACTATTTATTATCACCTTAAACGTTTGTTAATCGCGAAATTAAGAGGCGTTAATTACCGGTTGTCACATTCTCCCCCGGTTGCAGAAATTTCGTCCTCGAAATTTAGTCTATGTTATCTCCTCAGAGTTGTGTCGTTCCTAGGTAAGTCCGAGTAATACCAAAGCGAATGACCACGTAATCGAATCAAGACTTATTCGGATTACGTGAGTGTAAAGACATTTTGCATCAAGAATAACCCAATGGTTCAACTGAGTTTGTTTCGGAAATCGATGTCAAGTGAACGAGATGTTGTGATACTATCACCAATGTGACCAAGTTTACAGGGGTCCAACAAAAGAGGAATTTCGACCAATAGAATTCCAAATGAACGTTCAGGACATGCAATTCAATTTTTGAAACAATAGAATTCACTACCAACGGAAACTTGCGTTGGTCGTTGTATGATTGAAACTCGAGTTTAACAAGCTCGAATAAATAGAATCATAAAAATGATTTGTCAACTATCGAACCACTAAATGAACAAAATCAACGTGTTGACATTATTGAGTTGCAAGGATACACCGAAATGAAAATAATCGAACCTGGTGTATCATTGTCTTAATACATAATTGCATTAAGACTACTTAAATGATGTGTCAAACGAAAAGTATATACAGTTTCACATGAGACGGTTGATCGTGATTAGCACAAGCTTCAAGTTTATACTGACGCCACAAGGTGTCGTAATGAATGAAACAATTCAATAATAGCGGTGATCAAACAAGTATCACCTTTGTTTTGCATGAAACGCTCGATTATGATTAGCCCAAGCTACAAGTTTATACCGACACCACAAGGTGTCGTAGTGATTGAAATAATTCAATAATAGCGGTGATCAAACAAATATCACCGTGTTTGAAATCAAATGAAGGCTCAACGAAGTGAATTTGAATGTTTGTTTCAAACAAATCCCATAGGATTTTTAATTAAAAATGAAACAAGGAAATAATGTTTTCGATCGAAAATGAAAAAGCAATGAATATCACAAAATGTTCGATCGATGCTGAAAGAACCGTTAAGAGGTACACTGAAATACGAAATGAATTTGTGTACCATTATCTTAACACACGAGTGTATTAAGATTGCTTTAATATGACAAATCAACAAAGCGGATTTAATATCAATAAACAAATAGATAAATAATTAAATTCGTACATGATGTGTGTAAACGAGATTAGCGCAAGCTTCAAATTTGTGAAAACGTCACCACAAGGTGATCGTGATCAAGGAAACGATTCAATGAAGTCAAAGACCAAACAAGCCTGTTATGGTTCAAGGCAAATGAAGTGCTTGCTGGGATTATTTCGAATATGATGGCTTCAATCCATCATATGGAATCTTGAATCGAATATATATAACGAGCAAGTTTAATCAATTGAGAACTTGGGTTAAACGCAATTCAACAATGATTACATGTATCAACAAGAAAGTTTTGTCATGGTTACAACGAAAAACCATGTATGTAGCTTGAAAAGAAAGGAGTTTCAACGAGTTTCGTTGACTCGATATCAAAGAGTCAACATTATGCAATAATGTGGTTTAGCTAGATCACAATGCAAGGAGTGAAGATAGCGAAATAATATTTGAACTTGATAAAGCAACAATTTCAAGTGAAGCCACATGCTTAACAAATAACGCATGTGTAACATATGAATTCGTCAAGAATGAAGCAAATGAGTATTCGCTATTATGAAAGAAAATTTTCGTGATGCAAGGATCATTAGGGGGAGTAGAAATATGAAAGTCTACTCGCTATATGCAAAAGTCAGAATTTCCACAAAAGAAGTTTAAGGACTTTACCTGGAACTTCGTGTGATGGTCAGTTGTTAGGTGACATTACCATGGAATGTCGAACATAGCATATCCGCCATAAATGAAATAGGGGGAATGCGAAGACGTGTGACTTCCTTTGCAGCGCCAACCATTGTGAGTCCCTTCAGACTAAGAATCGATTGTTATGAAATCTCGTTTTAACGTACCTCAGTGTGACTAGTGTCATTTGCAGGATCATGTGGCAAGGTACTGCATTTCGCTTAGTAGTTCTCCAACTGACGGGAATTAGTATCGTTGTTGCCGTGTCCAATCGAGTTTCCAAAAGCCTTGCCTCAAAAGTCGTGTGTGATATACTTCGACATCCGCTGACGTATAGTTTAGGTTTCATGTGCATTCGCGCACTAGTGTTTCGTTCCACTTAGATTACCTGCTTGGTAATTAAAATAGCATAGACAGTATAGATAATGGTGTTTGCCCGAGTTGTTAGTCACAACTTCTAAGTGAGGACCTTTAATGAGTTTTGACATAAGCTTTACAAAGGTCCTAAATGCATGTTATCCAAAACTCTCAAAGTTTTGCTTAATGTATGAAGTTTCGTGAACCGTGTATCAACACAACACTTGTGTTTGTTTAAAACCAAACTTGTTGACTCATTGTTTTCGGAAACGGTTGGAACCCATATTCGAGTCTTAGGCGTTCTGCATGTGTTCAAGTCTTAATAATCTAAGTCCCCATAGGAAAGTGAGGTTAAAGCCTAGGTATCTCTACAGAAACCTAATTCGCTGGAACCTATAGCTCTGATACCAATCTGTCACACCCCGAAATATCAGAGCTAGCGTGACTGGACCGGTATCTTCATTGCACAGCGGAAGCAAATAAGCTAAGACTTCTAGAAAATGAACGCCGTTAAGTACTCGAATTCCCATGGGTTCTCCTATTCCAACCGTTCCATAGTTTTGAAAATGCAACCTGAGAAAGAACATGCGAAAAAGTCAACATAAAGTTGAGCGAGTTCATAGTTTGTTTTAAAAAGATTTAAAATAAATCTTTTTGATAACCGGTTTTAAAGTTGTTGAGAAAATATAGTAAAATTATTTTCTTGGCATGATATATGAAAAACTGTGAGTCTAGCCCACAATAGTCTTTGTGCATTGCACGAGAGAGAATGGGCCAAGCCCAAACGAACCTTTGTAAGCAGGATCAGCGCGTCCTCTTACTTAGGTATAGTTTGAAAAACGTTACCAAAGTTTGTAAATCCATGTATTTGTGAGTTTACTTCAAATGAATCTTAAAAACATTTGAAATTCTGAGTATTAAAACTGGTATGTAAGCGTCTATGAACAGATCATTAATGTTTTGCAAGGACATTAATATGTGTGGCGACATAGGAAGCACTCAACCCTAGCGGATTTCCCCCGGTCCACCCGGTTAGAACAACAAAAGCACTACATGAGCCACACAAGGACCTAAGAGTGGGGCTCGCTACACCCGATAGATCTACCACTTTTGCCCTCGGTCTTATACAAGATTAATGGCACTTAAGAGAGATTACTATTCGCTCACCTGATCTAACAGTTCATTCCCTAGCTTAACCATACCCTAGTTAACGTATAATGTGAGAGTTATTCATGTCCTTGGGCCTCTGCCCATGTCCTTGGGCCTTTGCCCACATCATTCGTGTTATTAAAACTCATGCATGTTTCGAAAAACGCTTATGTTTTTATAAAACCGGTATGTTTAACATAATCTTTTCGTAAACCATTTGAGTTCCTTGAAATCCATTCGCAATATGGTTTAGAAATATGAGTTTTCGTTCAACGAAAAGTTGTTTATTTTTGCAAAACTTGCATGTCTTTCCACCCCCGAAAACATTTATAAAAATGTAAAACAGTAAAAAGTGGGGGTTATGAACTCACCTGAATATTCCTGTGCAAAGCTAGCTTAACGTGATTCCGTGATGTCATTCCAAGAATGTGAACTCGCTAGCGTGCATCTATAGTATTCCTAACATGGAATAACTTATCAGTTTCTAGTTTAAACGTAGCTAAACTACGTGTCCGAGCTCTACCGAGTCGTTGACTAAACGACCCTAAGGTAGTGTTATCTTGACTTAGAGTAACCAATCTATGGTTATTTGATCCTGTTTAGAATCGGGATAAAACTAAGTCTCGAAATGACTTAGCTTCCGAAGGATTTATAATATATATATTTATATGTATATATTCAAATATACTTACGAAATCGTGTTAGTCATCGCGAATAAAAAGCGTAGATAAAATGGAATGTATTCGAAATATCGTATATGATACAGTAATATACCGTTGTAGTTTTCGTAGGACGGTAATAAATAAATATATACTCAAAAACTTGGCGTGTGAAATAAATATTCAAATTCACGATATTTAAAATAAATATAAACTATTATACTTATTTTATAAATACGCTCGGATTATAGATGTTCGAAATAACATAACTAATTATAATAGTTTTAGAAAGGAAATTCCGCGTCTTTGTTATTTGAAAATGATTACGAATGATATTTATCTCGTAAAAAGGTTTTCGAGTTTTATGCGTTTGAAATAAATAGAAATAATTATATTTATTTCAACTAAATATCGGTTTTTCGTTACTTATAACGTCGTAAAAATAACTACGAATTTTTATTTATTCTATAAGAAAACTCGGATTTCAACAAGTGTCGTTTAAACAATAGAATTATGTTTTGTATTTTCGGATTTTTACGGAAAACGGACAAATTTTCCTTTGTTTTTCGAGTAACCCGACAATAAAAGTTGTCGTTATAATTCCAAAATTCAACCATTTTCAACAATTAAATCACTATATCAAAAATTCCTATCAAAATGCCAAAAGTAACACTAAGGTATCGGTTCGAGCTCGGTGCACGATAACTAAATAAAATCTAACGTAACTAATTCGCTACGCTTAAAACTTTACCGGGTCCTTCGTATTGACCGGGCGTTGACCTGTTTAACCGATGTTGACTGAGTTGACTCGGTTTGACCGAGTCAAACCGCGTTGAACCAAACCTTGACCCGAACAAAGTCTGACCATTCGACTTGAACCCTTAATCTGAACTAAACTGACGTGAACCAGACCAATTCTGAACTGACGTTGAACTGTAACTGAATCAAGCACCCGAACCCATATTCTGACCAACATCTGACCCGAAACCACTGTCGACCCGAGATTAAAACCCGAAGCTGAAAATGGCCCGTATGCGACTCAACACCTCGGACTCTTGACTGACTTGACCCGACACTAGCACTTTCATAACCGCCGCCATCGTCGGCACCTGTTCGTCGACGACCGGCTGTCGTTGTAACAACACTTCAACATCAATCATCGGACAAAAGCAAAAAGAATAAAAATTGAATCGGAGACAGGGGAGGTCTTACTATGAAATTCGAAGGACCAAAACACCGACGCCGCCACCACCGTCGCTGCCGTGAGCGGCGGCGCTGCTCCTCTTCCGACGCCTTCATCTCTCTCTCGTCTGTTCCCCTATCTCCGTCTCTTGCTGCTCTCATTTTGATCTCGCCGCCACACGCCATTTAATGCGCCGCCACCAACTGTGGTGGCCGGCGATTATCATAGAGACAAGGGGGGGTGTGGCTGGTGGGTGTCATCGGGAATCCAGTCGCCGGAGAGGTGAGAGTGAGGGAGTGAAGTGGAGGTTGTTGTGTTGGATGGAGCCCTGCTTCTCATTTATGTGTACGTAGTTAAAGGAAAGTGATGAAGGGTTTGGTTTTTGAAGATCAGGTTGCAGACAAGATGAGAGGGAGAGTAAGAGAGGTAGCGGCTGAACAAAAATAGGATTTAGGGTTTGCTTAGTCTTATATAGGTAGGTTTAGTTTGTGGGTTTTGGGCTTGGGCCCAAGGCCCACAAGCCCAATCCCGTGTTTAATGGCCCGTAATTTTCTACGAGACCCGTTTTCGCATCCCAAACTATACGTAATGTCGTAAATTAAAATATTAGTGTCGAACGCACTAAAAATTATGTCGTAAGTCGTTTATTAGACGCGTTTGTCCGTCAGTCGCGTTAAATCGCGTAAAATGTGTGGTTTGTCATTTCTAGTCCGTTTTTCACTCCGATTTCAACTTCGAATATTAAAATTCGAAAGCGAAGCTAAATATATCAATATATCTCAGTTTTTAAGTTAATATGCGTGTCTGACGCCTCCGTTTCGTTGCC
Source organism: Helianthus annuus (assembly GCF_002127325.2). Lineage (NCBI taxonomy): Eukaryota > Viridiplantae > Streptophyta > Magnoliopsida > Asterales > Asteraceae > Helianthus > Helianthus annuus. The sequence continues at coordinate 61,853,448 of NC_035446.2, forward strand.
GGTGCATTTCAGCAGTCGCGTTTTCGTTCACGTTTGCGTTTTCTGACATTCGAGAGCGTGTTTTTTCGCAAAACGAAATCCGTAGATTTAAATTACACGTATAAAATTTGTATTTGTCGGCGTGGTCAGTATTTTGTACGACATCAGTTCGTTATCGTTTATCGTTTCGCAGATTTCTCAAGAAATAACCATACACGCACTTTGAAGTGAGATAGGCATTCCTAGGCCTTCCAATAGCCAAATTTAGTTAATTCGTGCCTTAAAACTATTTATTATCACCTTAAACGTTTGTTAATCGCGAAATTAAGAGGCGTTAATTACCGGTTGTCACAATATCCTGATAGCAAAGCCTGTATAGTTGATCAAGATGATGAGAGACTACCTGATGGATTTAGCTGGGATATGTTTGTTGATGAGAAAGGAGAGTTCAAAGCCTTCATCGCCAAGATTGTCAGAGAACCAGACATGTTTGCTACATGGATGAAATCTATTGGTGTGAATGTGACGAGTGAAGATGAAAAATCTGTTATGTCTGATGAAAATTCAGAAAGTGCTGATGAACTTTCAGAAAGATCTGGGGAAATTTCAGAAGGTTCAGATGAGAGTGTTCAGGATGTTGCTAGTTCTGAAAATGAAGTTGTATTTGATCAAACACCATCTGATTCTGGTTCATCAGATGTTGATTCTGAAAAATCTGTACAGTTTGATCAGTCACCAGTTGATAGTAGCAGTGATGATGAGGAAGAGAAACATATAAATGTTGCAAAATCTCATCTTTCTCCTGAAAGTTTTCATTTTTATTTTGCAGATCGCATGGAAAAGTTGAAGGCTAAAAGAGTTGCAAAAGAACACATGTAAATGAAGAATGAAAGTGTTGCTGAGGAGAATGATAAGACTGAGCTGGTGAGTGAAGAAAAGATGTCAGAAACTGAGAAGGTGAAAGAAGAAGAAAAGGTAATTGAAGTGGTGAAAACAATCGAAGTAGAGAAGATTGTCGAAGTTGTAAAGCCTTGTAAGAAATGTTTGGAAGCTTGCAAGGAATGTGCAGCAAAGGACGACATCATTGCTGAGTATGAGAAGAAGAAGGAACAGTTACTGTTTAACCTCAACTATGTGAAAGAACCGTACGATGTCTTGAACAAAACAGTAACTGGTCTCCAAAAGACAAATTCAGAAAGAGAACAAGCACTGACAATGATGAATGCGGTCATGATATCAAAGCAAAAAGCCATAAACTTCTACATCGAAGAAAGTGCTAAGTGGAAGCAAGAGTTGGAGACAGAGAAGATCGAAAATGAGAGGATTAGACGTTTACTGCAAAGCTATTCTAGTTCTGATTATCTCATTGATCGTATTTACCCAACTGTTGCAGGAATGGAAGCTTTTTAAGACGAGAAGCCAAAGATGAAGAAAGATTGTGGTAAGAAATCGAGTGTTAGCTATAACAAGTGTCCACCTCCAATTTGGGAAGGGTACTCTCCTAGAAAACCAAAGGAGGAGCAACTTGAAAAAGTAGTCAATATAAAGCTTAAAACCGACACAACTGACGTTTTACCAAATAACATTGATGTCATGTTTACCTCGTCCGATACTGATCATGAGTCTGAGTTAATCAAAAAGGTGGTCGATCAGGTGTTGGATACTGATGAGGAATCTGAGTCAAAGTCTGAGTCTGGAAAGTCAAGTTCGTCAGTCAACAGGGAAAATTCGCCGGTCAAATGGTCTTACAGTAAAGAATTTTTGTTATCAAAAGCAAATTTGAATGATGAAACATTCGAAGTTGTTTATACTTTGAATGGTTCTGACAAATTATATTACAATAAAGAGTTTCCAATAATGAGTATTAAAACGGAATTGATTAACAAAACTTTCAAACTAATAGAAATTAATATTCCTGAATTGAAAGTTTTGAAAAGTTTTGAAAAATCTAAAAAATATACTTCAAGAGTTCAACAACGGTTAAACAAGAAAAAAGGTTACAATTCTGGTTCTGGTTTTCAAAAGAAACCTAACCAAAATTGTAGCTACAAAAAGAAAGGCCTTGGTTTTATTCCACCAGAAAATTATAAAAATGCTAAAATTCTAAAACAAAAACAAAATTTGTGTCAGGTGGAAGCTCAGATGAGGAACAGAAGAAACAATTTTGGAGACAGTCAAATCAAGAGTTTCTTGCTGAAAAGAGAAAGAATGGAGCTGAAGTGGTGTATCAAAGAGAGACTCGTACCTGTTACAAGTGCAATGAAGCTGGTCACATTGCATGGAATTGTTTAAAGAATGCAAAAACAAAACAGGGAGTTTCTCAGAAACTAAAAGAAAAAGTTGTTGATGTTAAACCACCAACTGAAAAACTTAAAGTTTTTGAAAACTCAACGTATGAGGTTGGTGAATGTTCGAAGAAGAATATGTATGTAAAGAAAGGAAAAGACAACCAAATGTGGGTTGTTAAGAAAGTTGATGTGAATATCGGCGATGAATCTGGTTCCACAAAGCCAGAAAAGCCACAGGTTGAGGAGAAAATTTCAGTGAATGATGATGATTTTCCATCACTGAAATTTGAAGAAGTTAAAAAGAAAATTGGAAAAGTTGATATCTCGAAACAGTTTTACACAGAGAAAAATGAATTTGATGTCGAGAAAACTTTTAATGGAAGTGTAAAGAAAATTTTTGGGAAAATGTTGAACGGAAAAGCAAAGGGGGTTAAAGACTTTTACGCAACTAAAATGGCAACATACAACCCCACTGCGCAAGAGTTGAAATCCATCAAGTCTGAAAAGACTTGGATGGAAGTTTGTTTTCCATGATAGTCAAAGGACTATGCCGGAGATCCCAAGTTTATATCGTGGATCAGGAATCGGCATGATTCTAATGTTTGAAAAGTTTTGTTTGAAAGATTTTGAATAATGTTTGAATTTTACAGGTGAAAGGACTACGCCGGAGCTTCCAGGTTGGTAAGTGCGAAGCAGGAATCAACATTCTGATTGGTAAAATGGTTTGTGTAGAGGTGACATACCTATAAGTGGTATTGTTTGATTATTTTTACAAGTTGTTTAGAGGTTGCTTGATTGCAAACAGTGAATCAAGGACATTAAGTTGTACTTGATTTACTACATTTTGATAAAACTGACAAGATGATGAACCATATCCCCGTACTTAAACAAGTGGTAAACTTACAAGTGGTAAAAACAAACTCATTTTCCGGAAAAATCATTTTGATTAAAACAAACTTAAGTGTTTTGAAATCTAAATGAGAAAATGGTTTGTGAAAGGGGGAGTTCAGGTTGTTTATGTCTAGTGAATGGCGAATTGAGGCGATTTGATATCGGTGGTCATGCTTTTGTACACTTTGTTTTGAATTTTTTTTTTCAAGTAGGTCAAGAGTTTAGTTTTTGTTTTCAAATTTTTCGTTAATGTGTTTACATTTTAGGGGGAGTAGATATTTTAAAAATCCAAAAACATTATAAAATTTGAAAAAGCCAAAAACATGATAAAAATTCAAAAATGAGTTTCGTTGTGAAAAGAGGAAATGATAGTACATCAGTGGACGGTCACAACATGCTATAGAATTGGAGAGTTAAAAATGTGATAAACAATTTCACTGCGAGATATAAACCTAAAAATTCAAACTTGCTTGTTCTGTGGGTTAACACAAACTTGGATATATAGGTAACCCCTGAAATCTTGTTTGAAAGGTCCCTTATTCTGAGATACTAGGTCTTTATGCTCAGTGATATCTGGGGTATTATCCCGGGACTTCTGCTGTATGGTAGTACTGACCTAGTCCCCGGATAATACTTTTCACAAAAGCTTGAAACATAGCTTCGCCCTCAGCATGTTGATGAAACAATAAAATTGATAGTCGCTGCTGTTGAAATAAAAAGATCCTCTAAAGGGGACACACCGAAAGTCGAAGTCGTCATCTCTCTGCGTATACGGAAGTATCGACCTGAGCTCTCACGGCCCTCGCATCTAACCCCTATACAGATATCAGCTGTGGTATATTCACCTGTAAGACTGAATATTGGGATCTGGATACGGGAGTATATTCAAGTAGTGAGACACACGAATAAGTTAGTATCTAAGACATTAATATCATATCTCAGATCAAATTGAACTTTGTGTGAGAATTTCAGTGGACCGATATACTGACAATCTAGGTGAATTGTTTAAAACTGAAAATGTAATCAAGCTTAACGGTGTTAGTGACATGTCTCATAAACTGATATGATCCTCTTACACGAACTCAGAAAAATATGTTTGTAAATATTTCATTTCTACATTCTCGTGTTTTTACAAATGGCGTCAGTTACTTTCTTTTAGAAAAATCCAAAAAGATTTTCAATGTGTTTTACCATAAAGTTTTTCAGAAAATTCAAAAAGATTTTCGACAACTGATATTGGAAAGCTGATCTTCAAAATTCCGAGTGCTAGACATTATGATCTTGTTGTGAGGGGGAGTATTTCAAATTATCAAAATATAGTTATTAAATCATCAAGTGGTTCATCATAGTCTGAGGAAGATTTGTAGTTAGTGCACATGGATTTGAGAGAGAGTTAGTGTTGGTGCACTCAAGTTGTTAAAATTAGAAATCTTATTGCTGGGATAAGTATGTGCAGGTATAGTCAGGTTTGATCTTGGAGCTAAAGATAGAGTGTCAGGTTTCGATTCCTGAAGATCTCTGTTTGAGCCAGGCTGATCGATCCTGAGAACATGTGAAGGCCAGACAACGATCCTGAAGATGTTGCTGAAGAACAAAGGAATACCAGCAAATCGAGAGGGGGAGTCTAAAGATACCTGAGTAAAATGTGAGCCAGATTTCAATCCTGGAACTGATGAACTTAAGGAATAAAGAGATCTGATCAAAAGAATTGATGAAGATAGAGAGAGAAAAGCCCAAAGACAGATCAAGATAGAAGATGTGAAGTCACAGCATGGTGATGAACGACTCCATCAACATCGGAGGGGGAGTCTGTTGGTGCACTACATCTATTGATTTCGTCTTAGATCAAGTCAAATATTGTATTGTATAGATTAGGGCGTGTTTTACAAGAAAATAGGAGAATATACATGTTGAGTGAACAGGTTTCGCTTATAGGGTAATATCCTAGAGGTTTCGCTTGAACGGTCCTAGGTGGTTTCGCTTGTGTGTTCACATAAGGTTTCGCTTATGTGAACATGTCACTTGAAGCGAAACCTGAACTCTATATAAACCTCATAAGCGAAATCATTTGTAACTTTGACGGATTCCATACCGAGGTGCTGCCGGTGTGACGTTTGAGCTGTATTCATTGTTAAATCAATAAAACAGACGATTAAAGTGAAGTGCAAGCTATTTCTACCTACGTTTCTTGTTATTCCGCACCTGAAACATAGGAGAACGCCTCTGAACGACTCGTTCGGGTCAGAACACGATCCTACATTCTAACCCGATGAAGGTTGAAAAATCCAAGGCAATGATGAATAAGAGTCCCAAGGTTAAACCATCTGATGGGGACTGGAATGCTGCGAAAACTAAACGAAAACAAGCTTTGAAACCAAAACAAGTTCTAAAAAATAAAAGGGTTGAAAAGCAAACTATTTTGCCCAAGGCCCCTAAGAAATTAGAGAATCCTAAACAAGTTTGGAAGGCAAAACATAATGCAGCAACATCACCAATCCTTGAATTAAAAGGGGGCATGTGCTTTCGAGAAGTGTCTTATATTGATGCTTCAGTAATACCCAGGACTACGATGGCCTCGGTACCAATTTCTTACTAATCTCCTTACTTTTCAAGGACAACCAAGGAGGAGCTGTTGACAAACCTTGGATGTTGATAACGGTTGTTCCAGAGACAAAACGGGTAACATCTCACTGTTGCAAAAAGTTTTAATTATTTACAGTTGATATGTTTCGTTTGAAGGAGATAAAAGAGAGGTAAGACAAGATTAGCGAAAAGGTACAAATTTAAATTTCGTATTCTAATTTCAATATTGATTAGTCTTAAATCTTATGATAGAACGGTTAGGCAAAAACAACAAAAATATTTTTATTTTCTTTCATATTTCTCTTTATACATATGTTTAGTTGTTAGGTAAATTTGCACATAAGATTTATGCACAAATTTAGGGGGATATCTAGAGATATCTATCTGTAAATAGAGAAAATGAGAAAAATACAAAAACATTCGAAAAACAGAAAAATCAAAAATATTTTGTTGCATATATGGGAAATGAAATAATTTCACTATGTGGATTAAGGCTGACTCATGTAAGACCAATGTTGAAATGGTCTGACTCTAGAGCGATGTGTTGGTAGGCTTTATCCTGATGGCTGGACTCTTTGACTGGTACTGTGTAGAACACTAATATCTATTCTATGACCTCAGGAAATAACGTTCACTTGGAATTAGAGCACAGCTATTTGAATGCATGTGTGATAAGTTTAAGTGGACAAACATACTGGCAATCGCTCAGATCACCCAAAGTAAATTAGTGTTGATAAGTGTAGTCTGGCCCGAAACACTGTGATTTGATCCCATTGCAAATTGTAATTGCATATTAGTTTCTTTGTTTATTTGTGTTTTAGTCTAAATTGTTAGTTTTTTATAAAATCAAAAATCCAAAAATAGAGTGCTTATTTGTTTTATTAAAAAATTTTAACCGTTCTTGAAGATTTGATTGATCATCATTAATTGAAAGAAATTTGAATTATGAAATCCGGGTACAAATACTTGGATGTACCAAGTGTTCATGTGGTATTTCCCTCTGTTGCACAGAAATGTTTGCTTATAAATTTCTGAGTATGTGCAGAATTTAAAATTCAAATCAAGAAACAGGGGTTGTTGAAGGTTGAGATGCTGTTGGCTGTTGATAAAGCATGAAGCATCACAACAACAAGATGTGCCTGAGTCAGAAGAACCAGATACGAGTCATCATCTGACGGTGATAGTACATTTAGAGAAGTACCTGTGAACTTGCTTGAAAGAGAAGACATTGACAAAGAAAGGGGTTGCTTAGAATCCTCCTCTTGCATTCTTTTCAACAAGATTTTCAAGCAAAGCTGATCGTGATTTAGAAGAACAAAGAGCCCAAGTTTGAAGATAAAAAGATGAAGTATCTTCCCACAGAGACATAACAAAGACAGTAGTTTGATAAAGACAGCATAACAAAGACACTTTTTACGTTTTACGTTAAAAATTTTAAACTTTTTACGTTTTAAGTAAAAGTTTTTACGTTTTACATTAAAATTTTTACGTTTTACGTAAAACTTTTTACGTTTTACGTTTTACGTTTACGTTAAAAAGTTTACGTTTTACGTTTTAAAAACTTTACGTTTTACGGTTTACGTTAAAAAGTTTACGTTGAACGTTTTACTTTAAAAAATTACGTTTTACGTTTAAAAACTTTACGTTTTACGTTGTACGTTAAAAAATTTACGTTTTACATTTTACGTTTTACGTTTATATGTTTTACGCCAAAAAAAATACAGGTTAAAAAAAACTTTTGACGCTTTACGTTTTACGTTTTACGTTAAACTTTTTACGTTTTAAGTTAAAAAGTTTACGGTTTAACTTTTTTTTCACAAAAACTTTTTTACGCAAAACGAACGCACCCTGAAATCGGAAATTCGGTATGTGTCTCAGATAGATTATTATCATCATCGACTGGGGAAAAAATAAAAAGCCAACAACAACAAAACAATGTGTATCTCGAAAAAAACAGGGTTTGGCTCAGATTTCCCGATAATCAAAAGGCTGCAAAGTGGGGTTGCAGGTTCAAAAACCTACCCTCCACCATCCTTGTCGCGCCATCGTCATAATAATATGCGTTTTTTTTCATCACCGCCACAAATCTAAAACCACACTTCAATCGACCACCAGCACCACGGGGCACTACCGGTACCGCGCGGGCACCACCAGCACCGCGCGGGCACCACAGGTCACCAACGCGCGGGCACCACGGGGCAGCACCGGCACCCGAAAACAACAGTTTCTCTAAAATCAATTGATCAAAATTCCTTTTTTATGTTCATTCTTTTTTTTTTATCTTCAATTAACTTAACCAAAGACATAAAAAAATTATATTCATATTTTCAGCCGATTCCCCCCTCAAGGAAAGGCAAAATCTTGATTCCATTATTGTTGAGAACATTAATGTCACCGGATCTTCTCTGACCACTGGTCAAATAATGCATTATTTTAGCATTCGAGGACATTAATAAACATAAGATACAGGCGTGCATAAAAGAAGATTTGCAAGTATTATCAATTAATTAACAAAGAAGCAAAGCAAGCAGCAATTAACACACCAGCAATAAAAGATGAAGCATTTTTTCACCTCACCGAAAAAGACAACAGAATCTCTCTGTGCTCTTAGCACACCAGAAATCAACCGATTGCGGTGGCCACCACCGGTTCACACCCCCCACCAACGACTGCGGCGGCGTCCACCGGAACCACCGGAGCTCTTATCTCCACCTACAAACCATCAAAAAACCTTCAAGATCACCCTCACCCAGCCACAATTCTCCTTCGATCCTCACCGCCTCCCACCGCCGACGGTATCGACTGAAACAAGGGACGGTGCCGGTAACGAGTGGGGTGTTTGGGGGTCGCCGGAGAAACAAGTGGGGATGTCACCGGTGTGGGTGTGGTGTTTGGGGGTCGCTGGAGAAACGAGTGGGATGCCGGTGTGGTGTTTTTGGGGGGTCGCCGGTGTGGGGTGTGGTGTCGATAACTTGATCTGTGTACTCAGATGAAGATGGTGAACATTTGATTTTGATTTCTTGAGATGATTGTGGGTGAACAATGATGAGAGATCAGAGGTTTTTAGAGAGAGAGAGAGATGAGAGATAAATGAATAAATTTCTTTGTGATGTCTTTAAAAGAAAGTGACAGAGGTAAGAGACAGACAGGACATATATGACAGTGTGTGGAAATGACTATAATACCCTTTATGTTGGCATATTTTAATTGGTTGAGAGTGGTTCTCGCGGTTCTTACAATTGAAGGTGGTTTTCATTTTAGCGCTCCCCTATATATATATATATATATATATATTCGGGCCTCTTTCATAGTTCGGACATAATAGAAAAATAAATTTTGATCATTTAACTGCCTCCCCTACATGTGGATCCACTAAAAAAGTGGATTTTGCCTAAGTAGCTTAAAAAGGATTGTGATTATGACATGTGACACTCCTAATAAGTAGGAATGAATGGCATTTTGGTTCTTATAAATATGAGTGAAAATGACATGTAGTACCCCTTTGTTTTTTAAAAATACAACCAAAAAAAACTAGTACAAAAAAAAATCTAGCATAAAAAATCGAGTACAAAAAAATCTAACACAAAAAAATCTAACACAAAAAATCTAGTACAAAAAAATTTTGCACAAAAAATCTAATACAAAAAATATAGCACAAAAAATGTAGTACAAAAAAGTATAGCACAAAAAAATCTAGTACAAAAAAAAAATATAGCACAAAAAAATTTAGCAAAAAAAATGGAGTACAAAAAAATCTAGCACACAAAATTGAGAAAAAAAATTAAGACAAAAAGATTCAGCACAAAAAATTTAGCACAAAAAATTTAGCACAAAAATATAGTACAAAAATCCAGCACAAAAAAATGTTATACAACATAAAAATACAACACATTTTAGTGGATTTTTTTAGTCTTCATATTTTATATAGCAATATTGTACTCAAATTAAAGATAAAAAGACGCTTGATTTTACGGTGAAATTTTTATGAAAAAATAGTGTCGTATAAAAAAGTTATGAACCTTTAAAAAATGGGGGTGAAATATGCATGTGTAGAGAGAAAGTCTATAAATATGATTTTCTCAAGATACCCTTACACTCCTCCTTTCTCCTACACTTTCATCTTTAACCATTGATCTGAAAAATGAATGGTTAAGATTTCTTCTCATCCTACTTAGAGAAAATTAACTTTTTATTTGATCTTATCCCTATATATATATATATATATATATATATATATATATATATATATATATATATATATATATATATATATATATATATATATATATATATATATATATATAATATATATAGGGAGCCGCTAAAATGAAAACCACCCCCAGTTGTAAGAACCGCGAGAACCAATCTCAACCAATCAAATTAAGCCAACTAAAAGGGTATTTTGGTCTTTTCCCCCAAATGTCAAATCCCAACCCCTCTCTCCAATTAATGCTTCTCTCTCCTCTGCTCATCTCTCTCTATTTAATATCTGGGTAAATTACTTTTTGAGTCCCTGTGTTTTATGTGTTTTAACTAGTTGAGTCCAAAAGCAAAAAGTTTAACGACCTGAGTCCCTACAAGCATTTTCTTTAACCATTTGAGTCCAAATTTCTAACTCTGTTTAAATTTTCTGTTAGTTTTTCATTAAAAGACTAAAATACCCCTATATTATTATTATTATTATTATTATTATTATTATTATTATTATTATTATTATTATTATTATTATTATTATTATTATTATCAACAAAATTCTAACTCTGTTTAATCCTAGTCATCAACAAATCAAGTATCTAACTTTCAAGTAATCACTTTATCACTAAATCAAATAATCAATTAACAAATCGATGAAGAACAAGTTCAATTGATTGAAGTAATGAAGAACAGATTTTCATTAAGCCAATATTGAAGCAATCAAATGTAACTAACTGGTTTAAAGCAAAATTGCAGAACAGAGACACAAGAGGTAATTAATTGATGTGTTTGAGCATGATTTTCTCTATTTCAACTCAATATATCACTGAATGGTATCATTTTATTCTTCAGTATGAAGAAATATAAACACCCAATTCAATTCCAAATTGTTCATGAAATAGAGAAAAGATGACATACAATCAATACTATACCCACTCTTGAATCTATGCAAACTTTGAATCATCGACGGTATCATTCCTTCTTCAAGATCTTGCTACAGCCATCTGCCCCTCACCTGGTATTATCATCTTCTTCACACATCCAACATTTGTAATCTTTTTATTATTCCTTCAACTTATCCCTCGTAAATTCAGTTAATTTTGCAGCCATTACCACTTAATTTCGTCAGAAACCAATTGAAGAACAAAACCCCCAAAGATCTGATCATCCACTGTAGCGGTGGTGGGTGTTGTGGTGTTGATGGTGGAGGTGTGGAGGTGTTGATGGAGGTGCAGTGGTGATGGTGGTGACGGTGGAGGTGTAGCGGTGGTGGGTGTTGTGGTGGTGACGGTGTAATGGTGGTGACGGTGGAGGTGCAGTGGCGACAGTGGTGTTGATGGTGGAGGTGTAGCGGTGATGGGTGTTGTGGTGGTGACGGTGTAGTGGTGGTGGTGACGGTGGATGTACAGTGGCGACGGTGGTGGGATGGAGGTGTGGTGGTGGGATGGAGGTTCTTTAGGTTTTGAGAGATAGAGAATGAAAGATGGAGATGAGATGAGCAGATCTAGATCTAGAGTTTAGAAATGAGATAGACTATAAGAGAGAGAAGGAGAAACCAAAGAGAAATAGAGATATTTATTTTTTAATTATAGGGGTAATTTGTTCATTTAACACAATTTAACAAAAAAATTCTAATAGAGTTAGAAATTTGGACTCAAATGGTTAAAGAAAATGCTTATAGGGACTCAGGTCGTTAAACTTTTTGCTTTTGGACTCAACTAGTTAAAACACATATAACACAGGGACTCAAAAAGTAATTTACCCTTAATATCTTCTCTTTCATCTTTCTCAAATCTAGATCTTCATTTCCAATTCAAAATCTCTCTGCATCCAAAAGACCACCGCCATCATCAACAACTACCTCTCATCTCCTTCATAAAAATCCGGTCACCGGAGAGATCCTAGCCGGTTCCGGCCGTAATCCCGGTGCCCCTTTCTTCTCCAACAAGCTCACTCAACCCTCCCTCCTTTCATCACTCTCACGCACACACCCCAGCCCCTGTTTTTCTTCGAGTAGACGGCCGGCCACCACCAACCGGTGGTCGCGTACGGCAACACACAAAATAGAAGCAGAGAGAGAGGTAGTTCAAAGAGAGAGAGAGAGAGGGAGACGGCGGAGAACAACGACACTCCTCAGAACAACGACGGAGACGGTGGAGAACAACGGCGGAGAACTCCGGCGGTTCCTTCTTTTTTCCGGTAACTCCTCATGAGTCTTCTTTTCTTTAGTTTTTTTTAAGATCCGATGATGCTTCGGCCAGTGGGTGGTGGTTTCAGGTGGAACTTGGTGGTGGTCGATGATGTACGGGGTGTTGACGGCGGTGGACGTGATGGCAGCGAAGTCAGCCGATAATCGGTTTGGTGGTTGTGGGTTTCGATTAAATTGTGAAAAGATTGTTTTGTTTTGTGTTAGTGGTATGAAATGGATATGGATATTTGAAATTTTGTTGAAATTGTTATGAAATTGCAAGATTTTGATTCAGTTGTTACCTTTAAAAGGTTTGATTATTAATTAGTTTCCTGAAAAACCCTTTTGTTTGTAGTTTCTTCTTTCTAAAGTAGTTGGAACAATGTTTGTTTGACAACGTTTTTGTTCCGGTCGTTGTATGTAAAAGATTTGTTTCAAGTGTTTGTTTCGGGATCAACAGTGATTTTGGTTCGGGTTAGTTTCGAGTCAGACTTCGGGTTTGGTTCGGTCAAAGCTAGCCAACGGGAGGTAAAAGAAAGTTTTTTGTAAAAAAAAAAAAAAAAAAAATTTAACGTAGACCGTAAAAAAAAGTTTTTGTAAAATTTCTGGGTGCCTTCATTTTTGCGTAAGAAAGTTTTTGTAAAAAAAAAGTTAAACCGTAAATTTTTTAATGTAAGCCCTTAATTTTTTAACGTAAAACGTAAAAAGTTTTGCGATTTCTGGGTGCGTTGGTTTTTACGTAAAAAAGTTTTTGTAAAAAAAAGGTTAAACCGTAAACTTTTAACGTAAACCGTAAACTTTTTGACGTAAAAAGTTTCGCGTAAAACGTAAAAAGTTTTACGTAAAACATTAAACGTAAAAAGTTTAACGTAAAACGTAAAACGTAAAAATTTTAACGTAAAACGTAATACGTAAAAAGTTTTACGTAAAACGTAAAAAGTTTTACATAAAACGTAAAACGTAAGAATTTTAACAAAAGTTTAACGTAAAACTTAAAACGTAAAAAGTTTACAAAAAGGGCGCGTTAAAAAAGTGAAAAAACGGCGCGTTAAAACGGCGCGTTAAAACGGCGTGTAAAAAGCGTGTAAAAAATCGGCGCGTTAAAAAACGTTGAAAAAACGACGCGTTTAATATATAGGTATATATATATAGGGGACCGCTAAAATGAAAACCACCTCCAGTTGTAAGAACCGTGAGAACTACACCGTACGCGGCGAGGTGGACCAAATTTTTTTTTCATACACATAGATGTGTGTATTATAAACAGATTTGTAAAAAAAAAATCAAAAAAAAAATGTCGTGTGTGTAGTTTTGAGCACCACAAGTTTGTGTTTACGGGGACCGTAAATCTTACCGGAAAATTTACGGTACCCGTAAACCCAAACTTGTGGTGCTCAAAACTACACACACGACATTTTTTTTTGATTTTTTTTACAAATATGTTTATAATACACGCATCTACGTTTATGAAAAAAAAATTTGGTCCACCTCGCCCCGGATCAAAAAGTTCTCACGGTTCTTACAACTCGAGGTGGTTCTTATTTTAACGCAATTCTATATATATATATAGGTAAAGGTTCCTGTAAAAAGTGGGACTTTTGTAAGAAGTGTAAGAAATAATCTTGGAATGACAAGTGTCTCTCTTCTTAATTAATTCAAAAGGGTAGATTAGTAATTGTACATTTTTGTCATTTAATTGATTTACAATATAACTGAAAAAAAAAATAACTGTCATTGAGATTGTTTAGGGATTGGATCAAATTTTGTATTTTTTTTGCAAGATACAATAAGATTGCTATCTACGTATCATTCATCATCAATTATAAATACAACAAGGCTTATCAAATCGATAGACACAATACAGTTGTTTTACGTCTGCGCCCTTCTTCGATTCTGGTGTTTTATATCAATTTCAATGGAGTCCGGCGATGCAGGTACATGTGTACCATAGTTTTTTAATCTCTTATAGTTATCATGTTCCGATAATTAGTGTTATTTGTTCGAACTTTTGTTTTTTGGTATGCCGTTTTAATAGGACATTAGTATTGTTTGATTTTGTGTGTATGTAGTGTTTTATACATTCAGTTGTTCAGGGTATTGTTCTTTTACTGTTTTTTCTTGATCACTTTTTTTATTATTTTTGTTTGGTTTTTTAGATGTTTAGTGTTATATGCATGATTCGTAGTGTTTTATAGTGTAGTGTTATATGCATGATCAATTTTCTGTTTTATAGTTTTTTAGATGTGTAGTGTTTTATGCATGATCAATATTCTGTTCACACATGTTATTTTCCTTTCATAGTATTTTATACATTGAATTGATTACCTTTGTCTTAATAAGTCTTTGTAGTGTTTTAAAATTAACAAAGATATTTTTTTTTCATATTTAGGTGTATAGTGTCATATGTATGAACAATAGTGTTATATTCTAATCATACATCTGAATTCCCCTTCATAGTGTTTTATACATTTAATTGTATGTTGTAGTGTTTTATCATTTACAGAGTTATTTAATTTTTTTTTGATATCTAGATGTATAGTGTTTGCATCCACAATACATAGTGTTATATTATGTATAGCAATCTTAATTTTCATTTCATAGTGTTTTACCCCACACCAATACTGTTATATCTTGTGCAGACATATTTATTTTATTAGGCATAGAGTTTTTATTATTATTAAGTGTTTTAATTCAACAGATTATTTGTTAATTAAGTTGCATAGTGTCTTTACAGGAAACAAATAGTGTTTTTTCTTCATATATTGTTTTTATCAGATTTAGAAACATGTTCTTATCAATGTTTTTATAAATGACTAATGTGTCGATTTTTCGTTGTAGATATTCCTACATACCAGCCCGTTGGTAATATTCAAAATCCTACATACCAGCAGTTAGTAAGATCAGCAGATAGGAGGTCATCAGTTGTTGTAATCACTTTCAAGGGGAGAGATATGTATATCAGCATCTGCTTATTCTGAATCCACTGAGCTGATCCAGTTTTGGCTTTACATTATCTGTTCCTCTGATAGGGTTCAATCCCAACAATCTCCCCCTGGAACAGATAATGCCAAAACTCTTCATTATTGTGGATATTTTATTGCCTCATCAACAGCTCCCTTATCTGGCCTTTAAATTGCAATTCAAAGTTAAGGGCATCTGTATCTTCATCATCCCTGCTAAGTGGAAGATCAAGGAGATCCTACAAATCTTCAAGACTCAGGCCAAGAGCTTGTTCCCTTGATATTATCTTCACTTCTCCACCAGACCTGAGCAAAATCAATACGCGGGTCTGTTTGTCAGTTGCCCACTTTTGTATTTTTTAGCCTGGTGGGTTTCTTGGGAGATGCTTATTTGCAGAAGTATATGGAGAGGCTGGCCGATTCATCACTGGCTGAGCAGTGGTAGCAGAATTCTTGTTCAAGTTCTTCTTTTAACGTTCTTAACACGCCTTCTTTTAAAACTATATTGCCTGAAAGAATATCTTGAACTGTCTCAACTCCTAACTGGCTTTGTCTCCTCCTTTCGTAAGAGGAAGTACCAGCTGGAGCAGTGGATCTCCTGATTTGCAGCTTTGATGGTCCTTTTGAAACCGCTGCTTTAGGGTAGTCAGGTTTTTGAGGGATTTTAGGATCTTTCTTCCTTAATTCCTCCAACCTTTTGTAGGTTGACCTGACCAAATCTTCCTTCCATCTAGCTACTTGTCTTTTGGTCCCAAAATCAGCAACAACCAATTCTTCTTTCATTCTTTTTAGTTCCAACTGCTTGTCAGGAATATTTCTTTTGAATTTTGCCCAATCAGGAGGAGTGTGAGTGACTTTCCTTTTTATCATATCTTGTATTCTTTCTGCTTCAGCTTCAAGCTCAGGAACAGTCCACTCTTTATACATGTGTCTCTCTCCTTTGTATTTCTTGTAAAACATGATGCTTTCAATGTAGTCTTTCTTCAGAGTTTCAGCAGCTCTTTCAGAAATTTGTTAACTAACATTCTTTGCAAAACGTTCTAGGGAATTGACTTGTGTAAGCAGATATTGGTAGTATCTTGAAACTTCTTTGTCAGATTTCCCTTGTGAGTTTCTTTGTGAGATATCCTCTGCTTGTTTGGCCTTTATCTTCAAATATTCATCAATGTTTTTGGGCCATGGATATCCTTTGATTGAGGGCAAACTCCTTTTGGCAGGGTCATCCTCAGTATAGAAGGATTTTATCTCTTCTCTGGCAGCTTCTAGTTCAAGAGGAAATTGAACACCTGCAGGAGGTAAAGGTTTGTGCATTGGAACAGAAGAAAGTGGAACTGGTTTTGGTATATTGACAAGAGCTAAAGGTTTTGAAGATGTTTGGGGTGGTGAAGTGACATCATCTTTAGGAGTTAGCCTCCTCCTCTTTATTTGAGGAGGGACTGATGATGTTTTGGATGGAAAGGTGGTTGTAGTGGCAGTGGTTTGTGATAGACTAACAGCTGTTGAAACAACTGGTGTTCCAACCACTGTTGTCTTTACAGCAGATGTTTTAACAGCTGCTGTCTTCTGCCTTTTGACAGGAGGTGATTGTGATTTAGGTGGTGATAGTGGTAAAGCAGTGGATGTTGTGTGTGTTAAGGTGGTGTGTGTTGAAGTGGGAGCAAATGTTGAAACTACTGAGGTACCAACAGTAGTGGATACAACAGAAGTTACAACATCTGTTTTAGTTGGTGGTTTTTTAGCAGACTTTGAACGTCTGACCGGAATGGATTTGGGTAGCCTTACTTTTCTAGTAGGCTTCTTCTTTTCATCAAAGGGATTTTCATCATCTCTTGACCATGAAGTACCCTGATCTGGATAATCCACCTTGGCTTTCATTTTGGCCTCTCTATCCCTTTTTACACATGCAAGTGCTTCTGCAAGTGCATTTGTAGTCACATCAATTTTCTTACTCCCATCTGGCAAAGGGATTTGCTTGGTCATATTTGAATTTTCTGGTGCAAGGTAAAGACCATCAGTTATTCCCTTTCTTCTCCATTCTTGAATTTTCTCCCCCTTTTTGGCATTATCTTCAGGGAGTTGATCAATGAAAAATACTGATGGAGGAGCAGTGCCAGTGGTATGTAGGATCTGAGTTTTGAGAGCCTTTAGATCAGCCTGAGTGTCCTTGAACCTTGACTCCATTGCATTTCTCTGCTTTTGAACATGTTTTTCATGTTGCTGATCTGCTAGTTGTGCCTGATGATGGAGATAAGGTTGAAAGAGATTCCAGAGCTCATTTGTAGCAGGTGCTTGTTGTAGAGCAGGTGCTCGAGGTGGAACAGCAGTGGATTGTACCTTTTGTACCTGTAACAACTGCTGGAGCATATTTTTGAGCTCTGCAACAGAGTTATCAAGTTTTTCAACACGATCCGTCAATTTCTGGTACTTTAAATCATCACCCAATTTAATGGGATCATCTGATTTCCCACTAACAGTGGTTTTATCAGTGGCAGATGTAGGGAATTTATTCCAAACACTAACCACTGATGCCCCTTTTTCTTGGTACTGGGGTCTTCTTCCTTCAACACTTGACAACCTTTTTATGATGCCAGTTGGATATATAAATCCACTGGTGGTTGGCAGAGGTGCTATGTAAGGAATTGCCTCCAAGGAAGTCTTATTAATGAAACCACTGCCCAACTATAAACCTGTAGGTTCAACAGTTGTAGTGGCTGCTTCACTTGGATTACCACAAAGAGTTACTTGTAACTCAATGGGTGTAACCTCCTCAGGCGTTGTTGGTGGGTTAGCAATGGATGATACAGCAGGCTCAGTCATTTGTTGAGGTATATTCTCATTGACAGGTGATTGAGAAGGACTGGATATTGCCTGGTTCAAGTCAATTGCATCCAACAGTAGTTGTGTTTTTGGTGGAATTGAGGGTGTGATAGTGGGTTTAGAAGGCGGGGTTGCTCCGGGCATTGAGCTGTGGATGATGGAGACAAGTGTATCCAGAGCATCATGATGTGGTGGCCCTTTGTGTACAACCTGTCCTTTTTGTGAAGAAGCAGGAGGAGTTATGGTTATGGGTTGAGATATTTGTACCAACTGCTATGAGGAAGAAGCAGCAGTGGTTTCTAGTGACATTTGTGTTGTCACAGGCATTAACTCTGGTATCTCATCTGCCAGAGTTGCCTTTTTGATTGGTTTGGAGGGTTTTTGATTTTTCTTTTTGGATGGCCTTTTTGGTTTGGTAGGTGTGGGTTTCAAAACAGTTGTTCTGCTGCTTTGATCACCTAGAGTAGTAGGCTCAGCAGTAGATACCTGAGGAGCAGTGGTAGCTGCTAAAGTCTGCTCAGGTACCCCTGCTTGTGTTTTGCAAGGTGCTAACATACGTGAAAATGTTTCAGATGTTAGACAGTTTATTGCAGTTATTTCACCTTGGTTTATTAGAAGCAAATCATCCTTACTGAATTTCTTTTGAAAATAATAGCTTAAAAACCTTGGAAACAGTAAAAATAATTTGCTTTCAACATTATTAACTAAATCTTTAAAGATTTCCCGAGAATAGTTATAATTTTCTTCTTGAAGAATCGCATATCCCAGATTTTGAATCTTTATAGGGATCTCATTGAAAGAAGTGGTTTTGTTTGAAACACATACTAGGAGGGTATGAAATAAAAATCTTGGTGCAGGAGGAAAATAACCTTTTTCTAAAGTTAATTTCGTCATCATTGTGGCTTCATACCCTCTTTCAATGAAGTCAATGTGCAACTCGTTTTTGGTGAAGGAAGTTTTACCTGCCTGGTCATCGAGTTGAAAGACTTCGGAGATAGATTGTGGTGTAACGTGGACAGCTTTACCCTTTATGGAAGATTTGATTGCAGTGACAATGTCTCCTTGTTTTTCAAGGGTTGCATTCTTCCAAAACTCCCTTTGGGTTGCCAAGTAGATGGGTGCGTCGGCGGTGAGCAAAGTTTTGTACTTTGATTTTGCCATGATGGTGATAATGGCATCGAAAACATCTGTGGTTCCTGGTTTTGTGAGAAAACCCAGAAGATTGTGAGATTTTTTGAATGGAAGTTCAGTGGTAGTTGCCTTTTGAGAGGCTGTTTTCGATGATTTTGATGAGGGTTTTGCAGATGACTTCGATTTTGTCATTTTTGAAACGATTGATCGAAGAAATTTTGTGAGAGATGGAAAGAAAAACTGCTTTGAGAAGAGAATTTTTATGAATTCAATTCGACAGTAAAACCCTGTTTGGATGGTGAGTGGGGAGTTTTATAGGAGAGATAGTGAATGCTGACGTGGTAGCCGTTACAAAAAGTCTGACACTATGTACTGCCCACGTGACAACCACTGGTGAAGATGGAGGACAGTACTTTGGATGAAAGCAACTGATGAAAGCAGTGGAAAGGGGGCAGTGGATGATTTTTACTATCAGTGGATAGCATATCAGTGGATAAGACACTGCTTTTGAACAACGATGGTTATCAACGAATGAGAGAACAGAGGTTGCCTTTCAGCAATGGGCAAACTTTTTGAAGTAGAGCAGACTTTTGAACAATCAGTGGTTATGGCAGACTTTTAAGGATTTTAATGAAATTTTCATTTTTAAGCTATTTTTAAGGATGGATTTTTGATTTTCTTAAAACATTTTGTTGCTTTTATTCATAGAAAAACAAGATGTTGCTTGTTATTCCATGTTCAGCATCCCAACCCTAGAGACCAGACTTTCAAAAGTGGCTGTATCAAGTGCTTTTGTGAGCACATCTGCCAGCTGGTCTTTAGTTGGGACATGATGCAGAGAAATCAAACCTTTTTCATAGCAATCCCTCACAAAGTGATGTCTGATGTCGATGTGTTTGGTGGTAGAATGGGAAACTGGATTTTTGATGATATTTTCTGCTGCCTGGCTATCCAGCATAAGTGGTGTCTTTAAGGTAGTGATACCAAAATCCAGTAACTGATTTTGAAGCCACAGGAGTTGGGCTGTACAGCTTGCAGCAGCAATGTATTCAGCCTCAGCAGTGGATGTTGAAACTGCTGCTTGCTTTTTGCTTTGCCAAGAAACTAAGCAATCACCTAGAAACTGGCACCCTCCTGAAGTGGACTTCCTTGTTGTGTGACAACCAGCAAAGTCACTGTCTGAAAAACCTGAAAGCTTGATATTCCCATTAGCTGGATACCAGATACCAAGTGTGGGAGCACCTTTTATGTATTTGAGAATCCTTTTTACAGCAATGAGATTAGATTTTCTGGGAGCTGATTGACTTCTTGCACAGACACATGTTGCAAACATGATGTCTGGTCTGGATGCAGTTAGGTACAATAAAGACCCAATCATGCTCCTATAAAGTGTTTGGTCAATCAGCTCATCCTTTTCATCAGACATGACCAGCTTATTTGTGGCCATGGGTGTGCTGCATGGTTTACAATCATTCATATCAAATTTGGTTAAAAGTTCTTTAGCATATTTGCTTTGATGAATGAAAGTTCCATTTTGCATTTGCTGTACTTGGAGACCAAGAAAGCATTGCAGCTCACCCATTGCACTCATTTCAAACTCAGCTGTCATGAGTTCTCTAAACTCTTCACACATTTTGGTACATGTGCTTCCAAAAATAATGTCATCCACATAAATTTGGACGATCATTAAATCTTTCCCTCTCCATTTAAGAAACAGTGTTTTATCAATGGTACCTCTTTTGAAACCATTTGAGAGAAGAAAGTTGGAAAGAGTTTCATACCAGGCTCTAGGTGCTTGTTTCAGGCCATACAAAGCTTTGTTTAGCATGTAGACATGATCAGGATAAAATGGATCCTCAAAGCCAGGAGGTTGACATACATATACCTCTTCTTGCAATGTACCTTAGAGGAAAGCACTTTTGATATCCATCTCAAACACCTTCATGTTGTGGTTGACAGCAAAGGCCAAAAACAGTCTGATAGCTTCCAATCTTGCAACAGGGGCGAATGTTTCATCATAATCAATCCCCTCTTCCTGTCTGTAACCTTGAACCACAAGCCTGGCTTTGTTCTTGACAACAATGCCCCTTTCATCTGTTTTGTTCTTGAAGACCCACTTTGTGCCAATGGGACTGACCTCTTTTGGTAGTGGTACAAGCTCCCATACTTGTTGTCTCTTAAACTGTTGGAGCTCCTCTTGCATGGCTTCTACCCAGCTGTTGTCTTTTAGTGCCTCTTGGTACTTGACTGGCTGATGGAGTGATAGAAAACTAGCAAAAAGACAATTTTTTTGGGTTTGGCTTCTTGTGAGCACCCCTTCATTGATGTTGCCAATGATTTGATCAGGTGGATGAGATCTCAAGAAGATTAAATCTCCTTGGTATGGTATGATGGCATTTGTTGGTGAAGGCTGCAAATGTGTATCATCTGAACTAACCACTGCTGGTGACTTTGATGACCCAGCAGTGGCTTCAAAAGGTGGTGGAATGGGTGGTAATGGAGTGGACCACTGCTGACTTTTATCCATTGTTTGAGGACTTCTGTCAGCAGTAGTTGAGGATGTGGAAGCAGTGGTAGATGGGCTACTTTGATCAACAACTGTTGAGGTAGCAGTGGTTGAGCTTTGACAGTTGTTTTGAACAACTGATGCTTTCCCTTTTGTGGCAGACCTTTGAGGGATGATGACTTCATACCCATAGTATGGTGTTGTATCCTCTGATGGACCTGCACTGTTAGTCTTGACAGCAGTATTTTCAAAAGTGAATTTTTCAAGATCAAACATGCAGGATTTGCTGGGATTTTCATTGATGAAAGTTCATTGAACCTTACATCCAAAGTCTCCTCCACTACCTTGGTCCGTGCATTGAACACTTTGTAGGCCTTGGCAGTGGTTGAGTATCCCAGAAAATAACCACAATCAATTTTGGCTGCAAATTTTGAAATGGAATCTTTTAAGTTCAAAATAAAGCATGGGCAGCCAAATACCTTGAAGTATGAGATCAGTGGTTTGATTTTGTACAGAATTTCATTGGCAGTCTTTTTGTGCCTGGGGTTTATTAAAACTCTGTTATGAACATAGCAAGCAGTGTTTACTGCCTCTGCCTAGAAAGTTAATGGCAAACCTGAATCTGCAAGCATGGTTCTGGCAGCCTCAATCAAAGTTCTGTTGTTTCTTTCAACAACCCCATTTTGCTCTGGTGTTCTAGGGATGCTGTACTGCCTTACAATCCCTTTCTTCACACAGAAGGCATTTAACTCCCTATTTTTAAATTCTATGCCATTGTCACTCCTAAAGCTTTTCACTGGAAGATCAAATTGCTTTTCAACTTGTGTCACAAAGTCTTGCAAAATGCCTGCAGTTTCATCTTTAGAGTGCAAAAAGAAAGTCCATGTAAACCTAGAAAAGTCATCAACTATAACTAAACAATATCTTTTCTTTTTGAGGCTCATGACTTGAACTGGGCCAAACAAATCCATGTGTAGCATTTGCAAGCACTGGGTTGTTTTGGACTCCTCAATGGACTTGTAGGAACTTTTATGCAGTTTTCCTTTTAGACAGGAAATGCAATGTTCAGGACATGAAAACAATTTTTGTGGAAGGCCTCTCACCAAACCATTTTTTGAAATTTCTGTTATTGTCTTAAGATTTGTGTGTCCCAGTCTTTTGTGCCAAAGTTCTGTCTCTTTGTTAGAGGCAGCAGAGAACAGACAGGCATCAGCTCTGGGACACTCTTTAGACATGTCAACAACATAAACATTGCCACTTCTTTGAGCAACAAGTTTTGTTTGACCATTTTTAATTATTGCTTCAATCTTTTTGACCATTTCTGGTCCAACAATCCTACAACAATCTTTTGTGAAGAATGACCCAAACCCTTTGTCACTCATTTGAGACACACTCAGAAGGTTGAATTTTAGATTGTCTATTAGATTGACATTTTCAAATTTTACATTGCCAGATTGCACTGTGCCAGACCCCAGAACTTTCCCTTTACTATTATCTCCAAAGGATATATCACCCCCACCATGGATTTTAAAGTCTTTGAGGAGGGCTTTACATCCTGTCATGTGCCTGGAGCCTCCACTATCTACATACCATAGACTATCAAAGCATGCAGAAGCTCCCTGCACATGAAGTAAAAGGATTAGTTCATTAAGGACTCCAAAGCCAACAGGGCTTTGGATGGGGTCTCAACAGTGTCTGGTATGGATGCAGTGTGATGGGCAGTGGTTAAGTCAGGGGTTTGGACAGTTTTAGTACTGTTTCTTGCTAACCACTGTTGGGGGTCTTGCCCAATCAACTGCTGGTAACCGAAAGGATGCCTATTCACTCTGGGTTTAGAGGGCTTTTTGTAGACCTCATAAACGTGTGGAATCCTTTGGTAAGACTGTTTTTCCTTGCCCTTTCTGAATTGATTGGCAGGAGGTGCATCAGTAACCTGAACATCTCTTTTGACAGATGTTTGGTTCAGCTGTTTTGTGATAGCTGTTTGAACTGGCACAAACAGTGGTTGTTTCTTTGTGAACTTGACAGATGGTGAAGGTGCTTAGGAACTCAAGGATGTTTTACCCATGTACTCATTCTTCTTTTCATTGAAGTTTTTGAGGTACACACATGCCTGAGTTTTATGGTTTGTTTTACCACAAACACTGCAACTTTCAGCTAAAGTAGTGACACTTGTTTTGGTTAAGTCATAAACTTTTAGATGGAAACAATCTTTTGTTAGATGGTTCCTCTTTTCACAGAATTCACAAAACAAGTTATCAATTTTCTCTTTCTTCTTCCTCTTTTCAGACTCCTTTATAGCAGAGGTTTTGACCACTGCTGGAATATCCTTAAGAGGAATGACTTTAGCTTTTGGAGCCTTAACACCATCAGTTGATGTAAAGTCCATTGGCTTGAAATTTTCAAGGATATCACACTCATCAGACCATCTTGGTTTAAATTGATGATTTTCAATCTCCTCAAATGCAGAGGGACCCATTGGTCTGTCAAGTGTGATTTTGTTACCAAGTTTGTCAGTGATTTTCACTTCTTGGCCATCCTTGTTTGTTGGGATGAACTCAGTAGTTACATCAGTGGTTGAAACAGATTTTTCAAAAGCAGTGTTTTCATCATCATGTTTTTTATAGCCAACCCCAAATTTTACATTGCTTTTTATCTGTTTCTCAAGCATAACCTCATACCCTTTGCATGATTCCACCCATCTTTCACAAGTGATCTGGGTGGATTCTAACTCCTTTTTGCAAACTTGGTATTTTTCTACCATAGTTTGGAGTTGGGTTTTGGTTATGCTTTGCTCTTCTTTCAAACTGCTAATCTCTTTTTCCTTTTCAGTCAACTTGTTTTTAAGTTCTTTTAAAGATCTTTCAAATTTGACTTCATCAGTTAAGATTTTGTTCCTAAGGTTTTCATTCACCTCTTTGACGTTAGCAAAAGCAATAATGCAATTGTCAGAACATAGTTTTTCTAGAACTTGAGGTGATACCTTGGCAGCAGCCATCATTGCACAATCACATTTAGGATTCTCTTCCTCATCAGCTCTCTCTTCTTCTTCACCAGCCTTTTCATCTTTCTTGTCTTCTTCAGACCATAGATCTGTCATTGGTTCAATCAGGGTACCTGAACTGTGACAACTCGTGATTCGAACCCACTTTGTGTAACGTATGTGAACGTTTTATGACTATATGAGCTTTGACGTATTGAATGCTTTGATGTATTGAATGCTATTATGAATGTATGTATGTCGTGTGCAATGTGTATTATGTGTATGTATGTATAGCCCAAACCGCACAACATGATCCGAACGCACAACACTAGCTCAACGCACAAGCCCTTTGGGCCGTATAGCTTGCAACCGGACTTTTAGGCAGCCCATGTTTGGGTCGGCCCACTCCCCTTTCACGCAAACAAACACCCTTAGGGACTTGTTTTTCTCATTTGTTACAAAATACCTTACACACACAAGAAACCCTAGTTCTTTCTCTCTCGCTCTCACGAACTCACGGCAGCCGGTTCTAGCACCTCGAAGACTTCTCGTTGTGATCGGTTCACCCACCTTCAATCGGTTAGTGTTTGCTTATGCTTTCTTGATGAATGATGTTATGATATGCTTAGGTTAAACCGATTAGAATTGCATATGCGATGATAGGCTAGGAACTGTGTGTGATGTTCTTGTGAATGATATGTGTTTAGGCTTGAGTAAAGGTAATCGGCTATACATGTATTTTATTCGAAATCCGAATGGTTTGGTTATTATACTCATGAAATCAGCTTACATATGAATATGGATTTGGTTGTGTTAATCGGAATTCATACTAGGATTAGTTCAGGATGCTAGAATTAATTCGACTAAATGCTGTGATGCTTGTTCATGTTATGAATAAATGATGATTAGGGTTTGTGGAATTACATGTTACAAAGCCGTTTGATCGATGATTGCTTGAAAAAGAAACTGTTGATTGAAAGAATAAGTTTGGAAACCTTGTAACTGATTGACTATAGTAACAATATTGCTTGAATTATGGAAATAAGATAACTGTTTGGCATAATTTCGGATCACACAAGTCCAGTCGAACAACATGGTTGCAATCACACAAGTTTGCCCAGTCGCACAAGGCAACTTGGTCGCACAAGATGTCTACACGCACAAGCAGGTCAGTCGCACAAGCTGATCTGGTCGCACAAGAGGCCCTGATCGCACAAGGGCTATCCAGTCGCACAAGGACCAGGGACTTTGTAACTGGGCCGTAGTCTTGGGCTGGGTAATTAAGCTGATCGCACAAGTGTAGTTAGTCTGATTGGGCCGGACAAGCCCAATTACAATCGCACAATCCGTTCGGAACGTACAAGGCTGTCCGGGTCGCACAACACTTGTACGATATGTTAATTGGGCCGAGAATCAGTTATTGGACTATTATGTTGTTGGGCCGGGATATGGAGATCGCACAACATGTTGTGGATCGCACAACATGTTGGGCCGGTTGCCTATGGGATGATTCAAATCGCACAACTTGAATGCACTACTTGACTGCTAAGTGTTGCCATGATCTACGTGTTTGTAACGTGTTAACTTGTGTGAAACATACGTGCATTACTTGAACCAAACCTCACTTGTATGATAAACGTGCTAGGACGTGGTTGATCACATTGTAGCTTAACTAAACCTTTCGTGTATCTTACCGAGCAACCCCAGGTGAGTTCATTGAAATTCTCTAAGCATGCGTCCCGGTGGTTTGGGACAACCGGTAAATATTTGGAAGGGAAACTCTTGGTAAACAATTAACTTGTGTCTTGGTTATTGTACATGGGATCGATCATTACCAATGCTCGGTTAGGAGCATTGGGGTTGCTAAGGGGCACACTCCCCGGATACATATGGGCACACTCCCTAGGGTATCTAGCATGAGCAACATCGTAACGCAACATTGAATCGTATTAACATATATCTGGTAACACAACCCGTTAACAAGACCTTGAACTCACCAGTGTAGTCTGACACACTTGTTTGCATGCTTGTAGGTCGTTAACCTTGGAACATGGACTTGCTATCTGGGAGTGCTGGAGTGGTCATGGATCGAAGCTATTGGATTACTTATAATTGATACATTAGTTTTGAGTTTTATTATGAAACAACTGCTAAACGACTTATCATATGCTTCCGCTATATAACTCTTTGTGAATCGACATTATGTTTGACATTTAATCTTGGCAATTAAGGACATGTTTTATTTAATTATTTATCATTGGTTCAATGTGATTGGTGGCTCAGACTCTGATGTGTAACACGCCTTGCGGGGTTCCCGCAGGTGGTATTTTGGGGGTGTTACAGTTTGGTATCAGAGCCACTGGTTATAGTGAACTAGGTTTTAAAATGTTTTGTAAAACCAGACTATAACTGAACACCTTCAAAAATCGATCATGACACTCAGCTCCAGATTGCAAGGTTCGTCTCTCTCACTTTATACATTATTTGCTTAGCAGTCACACACTCACAACATATATGAAATGAAACATTAAACATCATAGTGACTTGATAGTGTGACACTACTCTTTGACTCATGTGAATCATAGACCTGTGATACCATCTGTTGTGTTGTTTGAACGGGGGAAACTTCGAGCGCAAGCTAAGAGGCACTGAGATAAGCATGCAAATCGCCTTATTATTATGGGTGCACACTTAATAATAACGTGGGGTGCATGCAAGTCCCAGTGAGGCTTATCGAGTGTGAGAAGGGTTCTGCCTTATTGTGTGTGAACTTGGTAGTATGTAAGTCTCAACGTGATACATGATTTCCATCTCGTTTCGATTTCCTGAATCGGTTCATCTTCATATATAGAATCATGAGTGGATGAGGACACGGACGTGGCAACATCAACTTGACTCAGGCTGAGTTGACTGACCTAATCAATACCCGTGTGGCTGAGGCCTTAGCAGCCTATCAAGCTGGTACAGAATGTACCAAGTAATTTTCCTCTCATACCACGTACACGTCTTTTCACTCCTATAATGTGTTCCCTTTCGTTATTTAGGTCAGCAAGCGCAACCCCAACCCAACCAACCTGCTTGTACGTTCAAAATGTTCATGGACTGTAAGCCACAGACCTTCACCGGAACTGAAGGGGCTGTGGGACTTCTGAGATGGTTCGAGAAAGCAGAGTCCGTGTTTGCTATCTGTAACTGTCCCGCTGGGGACAGGGTGAAATATGCTGCGGGTACCTTGGCAGATGGTGCCCTAACGTGGTGGAACGCCAGGTACAGTTGTTGGGCATCGAGGCAGCGAATGCCACAACTTGGGAAGACTTTAAAGAACTGATCAGGGAGGAGTACTGTCCTCGGGATGAAGTCCAGAAGTTGGAAAACGAGTACTACGACTTGAAGATGGTTGGATCTGAAGTCGAAGCGTATGTGAAGCGATCGTATGAACTGGCCGACATGTGCCCGAACTTGTCCCGGCCTATGTCCCGGAGGATTGAGTTATTCATCAAAGGGTTGCCTCCGCGTGTGAAGAGTTTGGTTACTGCAGCCCATCTCAATGATTTGACGCAGATTTTTCGACTAACACATAAGATTGTGGACCAAGAGGTAGAGAGCAATTCGTTACCCCCGCGCATTTCAGCTACCACTGCTACGGCACCCACTGCTACTACATCTGCTAATGATAACAAACGGAAGTGGAGCGACTACGACAAAGCATCCAGTGCTGGTTAGACTCAGAAAAGGCCAGACAACACCAACCGCAACATCAGCCAGTCGTCTTCTGTCAATCAAGGCCAGGGAAGTAGCCAAAGTCAGGGTCAGTATGCGGGGAGGAAGCCACGGTGTAACAAGTGTGGCTATCATCATTTCGGGCCGTGTGGTCGGACATGTAACAGGTGTGGTAAGGCGGGCCATGAGGCCAGGGATTGTAGGGCCTCACAACCCAAACACCAGCAGCAACAGAATCAGCAAAACCAGAGACAACAGGGGCAACCACCCCAACAGAACCAGGGTTTCAGGAAGGGGTGCTATCAATGTGGTGACGAGGGCCACTTTAAGCAGGATTGCCCTCAGTTAAACCAGAACGCCAACGACAACAACCGCCCGAATAATAACAATGCTGGGAACAACAACAACGGCAATAATGGGGGAAATGGTGCTCGAGGCAGAGTGTTCCAGCTTGGAGCAGGGGATGCCAGGAATGACGGCAACGTTGTAACTGGTACGTTTCCTGTTAACAATCGTATTGCTTCTGTATTATTTGATTCGGGTGCCGATTGGAGTTATGTGTCCCTAGAGTTTAGTCAACGATTAGGGATAACCCCAACACCTTTAGAAGTTAAACAAGTAGTAGAACTAGCAGATGGTAAAACGATAGAAGCCTCGAATGTCCTTTTCGGGTGCAAACTAGATCTCGTGGGTCAGGTGTTTGATATTGACCTCCTTCCCGTTACGCTCGGTAGTTTTGACATAGTGGTAGGCATGGATTGGTTGTCTAAGCATCAAGCAGAAATTTTGTGTAAGGAGAAAGTTGTGCGTATTCCTCTCCCTGATGGGGAGTCATTGTTAGTGCAAGGGCATCGTAGTGGGACGATGGTTGGGATTATCACAGCCATGCATGCACAGCAGTATCTATAAAAGGGGTATCCTGCACTGTTAGCGTTAGTTACCAACGTTCAGTCTGAAGAGAGTAAGATCGAGGATCTACCAGTGGTGCGAGAATTTGCTGATGTGTTTCTAGAGGAGCTACCAGGGTTACCTCCTCATCGTCAAGTAGAATTCCAGATTGATCTTGCGCCGGGAGCGGCCCCAATTGCTCGAGCTCCTTACCGGTTAGCACCTGGAGAGTTACAGGAACTGTCCAATCAACTACAGGAGTTGTTGGATAGGGGTTTCATTCGACCCAGTTCTTCGCCTTGGGGAGCTCCAGTTCTGTTCGTAAAGAAGAAAGACGGGTCATTCCGTATGTGTATCGACTATCGAGAGCTCAACAAGGTGACCATTAAGAACCGCTATCCATTACCACGCATCGACGACTTGTTTGACCAGTTGCAAGGGTCAAGTTTCTATTCAAAGATCGACTTAAGGTCGGGTTATCACCAGGTAAGGGTTAGGGAAGAGGATGTTCCCAAGACTGCTTTTCGAACGCGCTACGGGCACTATGAGTTTTTAGTCATGCCGTTTGGATTGACTAATGCACCAGCGGTCTTCATGGATCTCATGAACCGCGTATGTAAGCCATATCTCGACGAGTTTGTTATAGTGTTTATTGACGACATCTTAGTCTATTCCAAGAACAAAGAAGATCACGAGCGTCACCTACGTCTCATCTTGGAACTTTTGAGAAGAGAACAGCTGTATGCGAAATTTTCTAAGTGCGACTTTTGGATTCGAGAAGTGCATTTCCTTGGGCACGTTGTTAACGAGAAAGGGATACATGTGGACCCTGCGAAGGTGGATGCAGTTAAGAATTGGGCGGCACCAAAGACTCCGTCTGAGGTGCGACAATTTCTTGGTCTCGCAGGGTATTATCGAAGGTTCATTAAAGATTTCTCGAAAATCGCGCAACCTCTCACCTCGCTGACACAGAAGAACACGACGTACTCTTGGGGAACGAAGCAGGAAGAGGCTTTCCAAGTTCTGAAACAGAGACTTTGCAGTGCACCCATCTTGTCTTTACCAGAGGGCACCGAAGATTTTGTGGTATATTGTGACGCGTCAATTCAGGGTCTCGGTTGCGTGTTGATGCAACGCGAGAAGGTAATAGCTTATGCTTCTCGTCAGCTGAAGGTTCATGAGAAAAACTACACGACACACGACTTGGAATTAGGAGCGGTGATATTTGCGTTGAAGATCTGGAGGCACTATCTGTACGGTACCAAATGCACCATCTACACCGACCATAGGAGTCTTCAGCATATCTTCGACCAGAAAGAACTAAATATGCGGCAACGGCGATGGGTTGAATTATTGAACGATTATGAATGTGCCATCAAGTATCATCCGGGCAAGGCGAACGTTGTAGCTGACGCCCTCAGCAGAAAGGATAATGCACCTAGGCGTGTGCGAGCATTGCAACTCACGATCCAGTCCAACCTTCCTTCCCAGATACGAGACGCTCAGTTAGAAGCGTTGAAACCAGGAAACGTTCAAGCTGAAGCTTTACGTGGCTCGAGGCAACGACTAGAACGAAAGGGAGACGGTGCTTACTACGTAACTGGACGCATTTGGGTCCCATTCTTTGGCAACCTACGAGAACTTGTAATGGAAGAGGCACATAAATCATGTTACTCTGTACATCCTGGATCAGATAAGATGTACCACGACTTGAAAACTACCTACTGGTGGCCCAGCATGAAGGCTCATATAGCAACCTACGTCAGCAAATGTTTGACTTGTGCTAAGGTCAAAGCGGAGCATCAAAAGCCCTCAGGTCTACTGCAGCAACCAGAGATACCCACATGGAAGTGGGAACAGATCGCTATGGATTTTGTGACAAGATTACCCAGAACTCAGGCCGGGAACGATACCATTTGGGTGATTGTTGATCGCCTCACGAAGTCAGCACACTTCTTAGCAATCAAGGAAACAGACAAGTTTTCTCAATTGGCAGCAATTTACCTTAAGGAAGTGGTTTCTAGGCATGGGGTGCCAACTTCTATCATTTCAGACCGAGATCCGCGTTTCACTTCCGAGTTATGGCAGTCAATGCACAAATCGTTCGGTTCCCAACTCGACATGAGTACCGCTTATCACCCGCAGACGGATGGTCAGAGCGAGCGCACCATCCAAACACTCGAAGATATGCTTCGGGCATGCGTACTCGACTTTGGAAAAGGATGGGAGAAGCACCTACCGTTGATAGAATTCTCCTACAACAACAGCTACCATTCAAGTATTAAGGCAGCTCCGTTCGAAGCACTGTACGGACGGAAATGTCGTTCACCTCTCTGTTGGCATGAGGTGGGTGATAGTCAGATCACAGGCCCTGAGTTTGTTCTTGAGGCATCAGAAAGCATTGTGCAGATCCGAAACCGTATGGCCGCAGCTCGCGACCGTCAGAAAAGCTACGCTGACAAGCGTAGTAAACCGCTGGAATTTGAAGTTAATGACCGCGTTATGTTTAAGGTTTCACCCTGGAAGGGTGTGGTGCGTTTTGGGAAACGCGGCAAACTAAACCCTCGTTATGTGGGACCGTTCAAAATTCTGGAACGAATTGGAAAGGTGGCCTACAGGTTGGAATTACCTGCTGAGTTGGGTAATGTCCATGATGTGTTTCACGTATCGCAGCTAAAGAAGTGTTTGGTTGATGAAACACTAGTAGTACCATTTCAAGAGCTGAAGATAGACGACAAATTGCAGTTTGTCGAAGAACCAATTGAAATTATGGACCGGGAAGTTAAAGTTCGTAAGCACAGCCGCATACCGATTGTGAGAGTTCGTTGGAACTCAAGACGTGGTCCAGAGTTCACGTGGGAACGCGAGGACCAGATGAAACTTAAGTATCCACATTTGTTCCCCACAGATCAGGCAGAACCTAGCAAACTTAATGTCGATGCAACTAGTGAATTTCGGGACGAAATTCCCATTCAAGTAGGGGATGATGTGACACCCCAGGAAAACTAGTGAACAATATAGCTTACGTTAGTGAGTGCATACCAAATTTCGGGACGAAATTTCTTTTTAGTTGGGGATACTGTGACAACTCGTGATTCGAACCCACTTTGTGTAACGTATGTGAACGTTTTATGACTATATGAGCTTTGACGTATTGAATGCTTTGATGTATTGAATGCTATTATGAATGTATGCATGTCGTGTGCAATGTGTATTATGTGTATGTATGTATAGCCCAAACCGCACAACATGATCCGAACGCACAACACTAGCTCAACGCACAAGCCCTTTGGGCCGTATAGCTTGCAACCGGACTTTTAGGCAGCCCATGTTTGGGTCGGCCCACTCCCCTTTCACGCAAACAAACACCCTTAGGGACTTGTTTTTCTCATTTGTTACAAAATA
Organism: Helianthus annuus; assembly: GCF_002127325.2. Lineage (NCBI taxonomy): Eukaryota > Viridiplantae > Streptophyta > Magnoliopsida > Asterales > Asteraceae > Helianthus > Helianthus annuus. Next base: position 61,885,981 of record NC_035446.2, read on the forward strand.
CCTTACACACACAAGAAACCCTAGTTCTTTCTCTCTCGCTCTCACGAACTCACGGCAGCCGGTTCTAGCACCTCGAAGACTTCTCGTTGTGATCGGTTCACCCACCTTCAATCGGTTAGTGTTTGCTTATGCTTTCTTGATGAATGATGTTATGATATGCTTAGGTTAAACCGATTAGAATTGCATATGCGATGATAGGCTAGGAACTGTGTGTGATGTTCTTGTGAATGATATGTGTTTAGGCTTGAGTAAAGGTAATCGGCTATACATGTATTTTATTCGAAATCCGAATGGTTTGGTTATTATACTCATGAAATCAGCTTACATATGAATATGGATTTGGTTGTGTTAATCGGAATTCATACTAGGATTAGTTCAGGATGCTAGAATTAATTCGACTAAATGTTGTAATGCTTGTTCATGTTATGAATAAATGATGATTAGGGTTTGTGGAATTACATGTTACAGAGCCGTTTGATCGATGATTGCTTGAAAAAGAAACTGTTGATTGAAAGAATAAGTTTGGAAACCTTGTAACTGATTGACTATAGTAACAATATTGCTTGAATTATGGAAATAAGATAACTGTTTGGCATAATTTCGGATCACACAAGTCCAGTCGCACAACATGGTTGCAATCACACAAGTTTGCCCAGTCGCACAAGGCATCTTGGTCGCACAAGATGTCTACACGCACAAGCAGGTCAGTCGCACAAGCTGATCTGGTCGCACAAGAGGCCCTGATCGCACAAGGGCTATCCAGTCGCACAAGGACCAGGGACTTTGTAACTGGGCCGTAGTCTTGGGCTGGGTAATAAAGCTGATCGCACAAGTGTAGTTAGTCTGATTGGGCCGGACAAGCCCAATTACAATCGCACAATCCGTTCGGAACGTACAAGGCTGTCCGGGTCGCACAACACTTGTACGATATGTTAATTGGGCCGAGAATCGGTTATTGGACTATTATGTTGTTGGGCCGGGATATGGGGATCGCACAACATGTTGTGGATCGCACAACATGTTGGGCCGGTTGCCTATGGGATTATTCAAATCGCACAACTTGAATGCACTACTTGACTGCTAAGTGTTGCCATGATCTACGTGTTTGTAACGTGTTAACTTGTGTGAAACATACGTGCATTACTTGAACCAAACCTGACTTGTATGATAAACGTGCTAGGACGTGGTTGATCACATTGTAGCTTAACTAAACCTTTCATGTATCTTACCGAGCAACCCCAGGTGAGTTCATTGAAATTCTCTAAGCATGCGTCCCGGTGGTTTGGGACAACCGGTAAATATTTGGAAGGGAAACTCTGGGTAAACAATTAACTTGTGTCTTGGTTATTGTACATGGGATCGATCATTACCAATGCTCGGTTAGGAGCATTGGGGTTGCTAAGGGGCACACTCCCCGGATACATATGGGCACACTCCCTAGGGTATCTAGCATGAGCAACATCGTAACGCAACATTGAATCGTATTAACATATATCTGGTAACACAACCCGTTAACAAGACCTTGAACTCACCAGCGTAGTCTGACACACTTGTTTGCATGCTTTTAGGTCGTTAACCTTGGAACATGGACTTGCTATCTGGGAGTGCTGGAGTGGTCATGGATCGAAGCTATTGGATTACTTATAATTGATACATTGGTTTTGAGTTTTATTATGAAACAACTGCTAAACGACTTATCATATGCTTCCGCTATATAACTCTTTGTGAATCGACATTATGTTTGACATTTAATCTTGGCAATTAAGGACATGTTTTATTTAATTATTTATCATTGGTTCAATGTGATTGGTGGCTCAGACTCTGATGTGTAACACGCCTTGCGGGGTTCCCGCAGGTGGTATTTTGGGGGTGTTACATGAACTTTCTCCCAGCAGTACTTCATCAGTCACAGCAGTAACCACTGCTTCGGTCACCTCTTCCACTATTTCAACCTTCAGCTGTTCCTCCTCAGATTCAACCCCCTCCTGTATTGACTCTAATGCCATCAAACAAAATTCACTGTGAGAAGAATCATTTGAAGCATATAGTGCAAAATTTTCATCAGGCATACTGCTCCAGTCAACAAACTCTTGCCTAAAGAAACTTTGTTGTTCAGGTTGTGTAACTACTGGAGCAGTAGTTTGAGGTGCAGATTGCACTTGTGCCTGGGGAGCAGGGGTTTGAACATATTGGATATGTGGAGCAGTTGTTTGGACATAATGCACTGGCATAGGGGCAACAGCATAATGAGCAGTGTTCACATGTGCTGCTGGGGCATATTGCGCATAGTGCACAGTGTTTTGATTTTGAGGTCTAGGATTTGAACTAGGGTGAGTGACTATGGGACCAGTTGTTTGACTCCTACATTCCCTAGCAAAGTGTCCCAACCTGCTACACTTGTAACACTTGATTTTCGATTTATCCAACCCAACCCTTAGGTTCCCATGTAGACCTGGAAATTTTCTCCCAGTTCTCTTATAAAACTTGCTAGTTCTAACACTTAGCAAGGCCAGTTGGTGCAGGATGTCCATTTCCTCTAGGTCAGTGGGGTCGAAATGCTGTAAATCATTGAGTTCAAAGCTTAAATTGTCTGACATCTGGTTTTCATTTGCAGTGAATGCATAACCTGTAGAGTGAGTATCAGGGTTGTTAAAGTTTACACCAGCAGTTATGTCAATGAAGTGATCATAACCCTGATCCTTACCACTACCACCAGATTCTTCTTGACCCAGAAGAGCAGTGTTACCGAATGAATAATCATCAACGGTTTTCCCTGACTCTTGTAACTTCCTTTTCTGGTTCAACTCCCTCTCAAAGGTCAGGAGTCGACCATGGAGTTGGGTCAAGGTCAGATCCTTGAACTCAAGTGCAGTTCTGGTGACAATAGCTATTGTGTCCCATTTTTCTGGCAGTGATCTGAGGAACCTGCTATTTTGAGTCGAGTTTGTAAACGTGACATTAACAAGCCTCAGTTCACTGATGAGACAACTGAAACGCTCAAATTGTTGAGTCAGTGATTCACCTTTAACATGACAAAATGTTTCATACTGTTGGTTCAGGATTTCCCTATTGTTTTCTATGACCTCTTCGGTACCTCCAAACTGTTCCTTAAGTGCATCCCACAACTCTTTGGCACTGTTACAATGTAACAGTCCAGCATATATTTCGTTGGGGAGCGCTGATGCAACAATACTAAATGCTTTAGCATCTAGTTCAAATTTTTGATAATCCGTTTCAGTATAATTTTCAACAGGTTTAGGAACTTGTTTTTTAGCATCTTCAGCGCTTGGCATTGTAGGAACATGAGGACCAAAGATAACAGACTTCCAACAACCTGTGCTTTGTTGAGCGAGGATGTGACCCATCCTCCTCTGCCAGATGTTGTACTCATTTCTTTTTAGCATAGGTGGTTTAAAGAGCGAGCCAATGTTGTTTTTATCGTCCTGAGATTGTGACGTCATTCTTGTTGTTTTACAGGTACTGAGAAATCAACTATAATGGTGATTAATCCTTACTCTGTTTTTCAACGACGAACAAACGATCAGTATCAACTGTTTTGAGCTGAACTATTTACGTCAAAATGATTGTTAAATCAAATTTGACTGTTCTAGCTCTGATACCAATTGTTTGATCTGAGTTTCCTTTTGATTGTATTTTTGTTTATAAAATAAGATGGAGATGAACGAGTGTGCAACGGAAATTAAGATGAACACAAACTTTGTATACAATCAAATGAGAGTAATACTTTTAATCAAACATCTTTACACAAAGAACCGAATGATTGAATTTATTTCAATTACGATTACAATGATGATGAATAAATTTAAACTCCCCCTCAGCCAGAGCTCAGCAGTTTGTTCGTGCAAAGAAGACGAATGATGTGAAGAGCTAATAGAACAGTACAAAGTACTGTACTATTTGTAAGCACTTGCAAACTACTGAGCATCTTTAGCTGACATCACCATGAAAGTGACATCTAACCTCCTAACAAACTCTAACCTCTGATCTATACAAACACTGCTTCTATTGAACTACTGCTAACACATTCTATTACAAACAGACTTTAGAACTACTGCTGCAACCTTCTACTGCTGTGAACCCAGCAGCACTTATCCGAATCAGCAGTGCTTGACTCAAGGCAGTAGATTGAATCAGCAGGACTTGAGTCTTCATCAGATCTTTAATTAAGCAGCAGTTATTGGTCAACAGTTAGTAAGATCAGCAGATAGGAGGTCATCAGTTGTTGTAATCACTTTCAAGGGGAGAGATATGTATATCAGCATCTGCTTATTCTGAATCCCCTGAGCCGATCCAGTTTTGGCTTTACATTATCTGTTCCTCTGATAGGGTTCAATCCCAACAGAATCCCAAAGACACGAGCACAGGAAGAATGATAACGATACTAGGCACACGAACCCCCAAATATTTGCAAAAGAGTTTGTCTTAGAACAACAGGCGGCAAACATATACACAAGGACAATTTTCTTTGATGCGCAACTTGAAATTCAGACAGCCATTCACAAGTGTGGTATTGGAAAATGGGATGATAGAGAGGATAACTTTGTGAACATCTCTATGAAGGACTTTTCTCAAACGTGTACTACATTTTTTCAGGTATCCATAGAATGTAACAATTGTTTGTTTATAATTTTTTCTTGTCCATGGTGTTTTATCTTATAGTTTTAATTGAGTATATATATTTGTTCTTATTTTTTTTGTTTTTATGTATTAGGTTATGATGCAGCAGCTAGACATGACCGTGAGTTGTTCATGCAATAGGTATGAACAGTTAGGGCTTTTGTGTGCGCACATTTTTTTTGTTCTGCGGTTTCTTGATATCAGGCAGTTCCCTGAAAGGTATATAATGCGACGGTGGACCAGGGAAGCTGTTCCTAATAGTGCCCCTGGAGCGATATTGGGGATTAGCGAAAGTGATGATCGGTACCAGCAAGTTAACGGCGTCGTAAGGGAGATAACAAGGTCAGACGAGTCTCTTATTAACAGGTTGGTTCATAACTTTGATGCGTTGTGCGCTTTTAGGGACCATGTTGTCCAGTATCAATCGACCGCTGATCAGGCAGTCGTAAACGCACCCCCTAGGAGTCGTCGCGATAGGTTTGCTGAAATAACTAGATACACGCAAGAAACACCTGTAACTGTTCGCATGCCCAAAACCGTTAGATTTAAAGGTATGGGTAAACCTTCCAGAATGAAGAGTAATCGTGAAATGGCCATTATTCAATCTGCGAAGAGAAAAAAGGGTTGTGAATGTAGCAATTGCAAACGTCGGGGGCATAATATACGTACCTGCACGTACCCGGCAAGGGAAAAGGCCGACGACTCCTCAGAAAGTGATGAAGCGGCCCTTGAAGGAGACGACGAAGAGGAGCTAGAAGATGCGGCGGGTGAAGGAGACGACGAAGAGGAACTAGAAGATGAAGAGCCGGAGTAGTTGATTACTAAATTATGCAAACTTTGAGTTTTTTGTTCTATTTTTTTAATGACGTTTTATTTTTTTGTTGGATTCCTGGTGTTTGAGTTTATAGATTTCGAACTTGTCTTTTTTTTTCACCTTGGCCATGAATGGGAAAACAAAATTTTTTTTACGTTGTTTTTTATTAAAGTCGTTTATCATATTCTTAATATAGTTTTTTATATTTGAATTGTAGTGTTATTTTATAGGTTTGATTTCGCATAACATGATTCAAATGTCTCCATGATGGTCATCTGTATTAAATGCAGTAATATACACGGTGTTATTGTGATATACAGTTAGTTTAAAGTCTGACATTTAATTGTAGTGTTTTATGTATAATTATAGTGTTATATGTTTTTTTAACTGATATAAATGAATTCTTTTTTTATAATATAGTGTTTTATATTTAAATGTAGTGTTATATGATAGTTTAAACTATGACAACAATAATCACGTAAATCAAACACTTAATTGCTGTCACATTATAAATGTAGTGTTTTATACTGAAATATAGTGTTATATTAAGGAAAAAAGACCATTACCATCACTTTGTACAGTGTGATCCGTTTTACCAGACAAAATGAAACCAGTCTAATATCTACATTAAACGTGTATCAAAACATTTCAGAACCAGGCCACCAGGCTAATATCTAAAATAAGACATGTATCAAAACATTATCAGTTGTAATGAAACTATGTGCTATTCTTCATCCAATCGTAACTCGATCCTTTGCTTTGCAGTTTTAGCATTTTCCACTCTTACATCTTGACTCAAATTCGCGTACTCGTGTACTTCTTTCTCCATTGTAGATCGCAGTGAGTTTATGTCACTTAACAAGATTTTTGATAAGTACTTTATTGGCAAGTCACATAGTTCTTTCGACTGATCTTTCAACACCTCCCCCGTGATGCCTCGCTCTGGCGATAGCCCGCAGTTCCATTCGCGCACACTTGTCCCTAGTGAACAGAAATACAGATCAAATTAGCGTACATGCCAGTTTCAACTTTAATAATAAAACTATAATTACACTAACACCTTTAAAAGTCTCCATATGACGCATGACGAATATTCCACAATCTGTTCCGTTATACAATGTTTGCCACAGGAACTTCAGACTAACCGGTGATGTTGATCGCAGTTTTTTAGCGATAGCAGGCGAGTGTTTTTTGACAAACGCGCAGAATGCATTGATCTGTATAATTTACGCCGTCAAATGGGGTATTTTAAATGTTATAGATATTGTATGTCAATTATTATTTTTCTGGTAGTGTTCTTACCACTTTTTCTACGTAGCCGCTGTATCGTATGTTGATAGGGACATCACCCTCGATATTATTGATTACCAATATTTGGGTTTGTGCTAGATTGAAGAACACTAGAATGTAGTGTTTATTATACAGCACCGGCACGAATACCATTTGGAAGTTTCTAATGTCCATGCTATCTGCTTGGCCTAATATTGCTTCCATCCGGCTACAGAACATCGTGATTCTGTTTTCATCGGTCCCTTCAAAATCACCTGCCACCTGTTTCATAATAAATAACAGATTTAAGTTTATACAAGTTACTTTGTCCCTTTGATATTTTGACGATATTCAAAAAATGTTTTATAAGCTGGGGTTGTAGTGTTATAAGCTGTTTTATATTTATAAAGGCATAATATTTAGTTTCATAGGATACATATGATGGTTTATTGCAGCATATAGTGGTATAAGTAGTTTTTTCTAATTTATGTTTAGTATTGTGGTGTTATAAACTGTCATACATTATCAAATAGTGTTTTATAATGTGTGAAAAGTGCATTACCAACATTCCGGCATTGCAAAACAGCCTCGCGGGGGTACCCGGTGCCCTTAACCGCTCCTCGTGGTTAAGGACTGCAGCCCATGCTGATATAATATCTGCATCCAAGCATAATTCCGGGTACATCGTCTGAAACGAGCCTCTCATAATCGAGACACCTGCTGGGCAATCGAATATAACATCCCTACGTAATAACATGAAACACAATCATTAATTAACAAGCAGATTCGTTCAATTTTTTAATTTTTTTGTTGTTGTCGATACCTACCATTTGTTTCCCGTTGCGCCGAGTATACAGCTACCTAATGCAGATTCCAATTGTTCTCGTTTATCTGTTAATGAAACCACACGCTGCACGTACAGTGACCTCAGCGCATCTGGAAGATTGGTGTTTCTTTTTGGCCTCTGGAGTTTATATTGCAGTAAGGCATTTCCTTTCTGTTCAGTGTCTGGAATACTTGACGTTGTTGCGACGTTGTCCAGTTCACTTTGCAAGTTTACTGGTTGGATCCCCTCAGCTTTCGATTGTGTGCCTGGGTGTTGTACGGATTGTATTGCAGATATCAGTTCATCTATTTCTGCGCAAACTGATGAAGTCATGGGCAAGAAAGGAGATTGATTACCTTGTGTCAACAATCCAGTGTTTTTGACAGGTGTGGGGGTTTTTTCTGACACAACATCGCCTTCCTCATTATCCGTAACGTCCTTCAGATGTTTGCGGACTGTCGCAATCCATGACGTTTTCCTACTCAATATCATTTCACTGTTTGGGTGCAAACGTAAAGCTTCCGTCATTGTAATTTTTATCTTCTCAATGCAATCTTCAAATTCCTTAAATGCATCATCCAATTTTCTCGCCTGATCCTGTTAACCAAAGTATAAAGTGTCATCCAAAACATTGTCCGGTGTATATAATTATAAATAGGTATGATATTATACCAAACGTTAAAAAGGTTATAAAGTCATGTACCTCTTCACTATCTCTTTCTTCACTATCTATTTCTTCTTGTGAGTAGACGGGCGGCGTCCCATACTGTGATACCATTGGGATCTGAAACTCGCCGTCTGCCCCAACTTGACATACAAACGGCAACTCCTGTGTACTTGGCTGTGACAACAGATAATTCTTGCAATGTTTGTATATTCCCAGATGGTCGTCGTCCCCTTCATCGTACGGTCCGTAGTCTTCGTTGCCCCCATCCTCATTGTCAGCCGCACTTTTTTCAGCTGCCGTTTCAACTTTTTTAGTGCTGGTTGATGCTGACTTTTTTTCTTCAGGTATTTTCTTAACCTTTTCACTCCTCGGCTGATCTTCATCTACATGAATTTTAGGTATCATTGGGGTGTTATGCTTTATGTGGTCTGCCCAAAGTATGTCGTCAAGCTTTCCGAGCAGTTCGTCGAGCATCCCGTCATCTATCAGCTCAATCGGATGAGATCCCTTCTTATTACGCTTCAAAACATCCATTTGGTCGTACGCGTATGCAGCCTGTACATATAATCGTTCAATTCTAAGAATTATGTAGACATGTTAATGGTTATGCATGCTTCTTGTAGTGTTATACTATTGACTGTAGTGTTTTACGTAGTGAACTGTCTGTAACTGTAGTGTCTTATTATGATTGTACTGTTTACTATGCTATGGAATATAGTATATCCAATGTATTGTTCCAAAACAGGCTTGTTTCTAATATAATACATGCGACTGTAGTGTTATACATAGTAACATAGTGTATTAGTGTTTTAATAGACTTTAATGGTTTTGTATGAAATTGTAGCTGATGTAACCAATTTTATGTTGCTAAATAAAGTTTTTTTGTGGTGTTTTATGCATGTAGTGTTTTCAATCTCATATCATGAACAAGAGAGTATAGTCACATACCGCTAGTAACACGATCGGGCCTCTAAAAGGGTCATTCCTCTTCCGGTTCCATGCATTCGCCGTGCGATCTAAACAGGTTATCATGTAGCTGCTCCAATCAAAGCTCGATATTTTAACATTTTGGTCCATGCATCCCAAGAATCGCTGATTAACTGTGTTGCATGCGCTTATCTCCCCAAGTATAGTATTATACAACACCAACCAGTTCAATTCAAACGCCCGGTCACTTGAAGTGTCTGTAACCATCATGTCCTCAGCCCGAGTGGCGACACTTTAGTGTTATCATTGAACTGATCCCTCATGTCCTCAGCCTGAGTGGCGACACTTTAGTGTTATCATTGAACTGATCCCTCCATTCTTTTACAACCGGATTGCTGTCCCTCGCTCTTATTTTTTCTACAAGCTTTATACCCCCGTTTGGTATTCCGAATATTGTATTCACCAGATTTGATGTCATCCGTAAACGGGTTTCTCCAAAGTTCAACACTCCTGCAGCGTCGTCATAGTTGCTTGCCAGCCAATATGCAAGCCGCGTCGGTACATGTCGTATGTTGAAATTCAGCAATGTACCGAATCCCATTTCTATGACCAATATAACAAGGTTCTCCGAAGACGTCTTCAGTTTAATTTTTGGCCCGGTGAAGGGCTCATATTTTTTTGATGGAAATGATGTTGGTGGTCTCGTCGACTTCCTCCTACTCGCTGTTGACTTACGTCTTTTTCCATCGCATGGTTGTTGGTGGTCAACATTGTCGCGGACCGGCTGTGAATTGGCAGCTGTAACCCATATATTCACATCAGTTAGACTATATTTACAAAGAAATGAAAAGTCTGATTTGGTTACAAATTTTGTGTGCAAAGTTACCTGATTGATTTGTCGTTGGTGGTTGCGTCACGAAGTCGTCGTCGGCTGTGTCACGGTGTGTTGTATCAGCTGGTGTAGGGTGTTTACTTGAAACTAAAAAAATCATTTAGATCATGTTACACTATGACCCCTATCATAAGAAAAACACCGACATTTCATTTGAATTAATCAAATTCTTACCTTCCGCGGATGGTACCGGAAGCGGTGTCTCGAAGTCGTCATCGCTGTTTGCTTCGGGTGCTGTTGTAGCTGCAAACCGAACACATTTTGTTATTTTAAACCAGCAAATACAATAAAATTAAAGTGTCGTATTTTTTTGATGAGAATTGGTGCAAGAATTCCGACAAAACGTGATAGTGCATAACAAATTATTTAAAAGTCAAGTGTACATCAAACTGTTTTTTACATGCGTAGTTTTCTATTTTACATATACCTTCTTGCATTTCGTTATCATTATCCGAATCGCTCAACTGGATGCTTTGTCCAATTGTGTTATGGAATCCCTTTCCCATTTTGAATTTGGGTATCCGGCCGCTTCTCCAGACTAAAATTAAATCCTTTTTACAATTAGTTATCGAACCAGGAGTTCCAAATTATATGCAATGATGTCACAATCAGACATGTAGTGTTTTATGTCATAAAATAATTAGACTTGTAGTGTTATATGCAATAAAGTATTCAACAGACTCCATCTACATATAACACTGTCCCAACATTAGAAGTGTAGTGTTTTATGCAATAAAGTGATTAGCAGACACCAACTACATCAGAAGTGTAGTGTTTTATGTACTATTGTCATTCAAAACCACCATTTACTTATAACACTATGACAGAATCAGACTTGTGATTTGTTTTGCAATTACATAGTTTATACTTGTATTGTTATATGCAATAAAGTATTCAACAGACACCATCTCCATATAACGCTCTATCAACATCAGAATTGTAGTGTTTTATGCAAAAAAGTATTTAGAAGTCACCAACTACATCAGAAGTGTAGTGTTTTATGCAAAAAAAAGTGTTTAGAAGACACCAACTACATCATAAGTGTAGTGTTTTATGCAATATTGTCATCATCTACAACCATTTACATATAACACTATGACACAATTATACTTGAAGTGTTTTATGCAATAACATGGTTTAGACTAATAGTGTTATATGCAACAAAGTATTCAATAACATCAGAAGTGTATTGTTTTATGCAATAAACTTATTAGATGAAACCAACCAAATCAGAATTTGTGGTGTTTTATGCAACACAGTGTTTAGAAGTCAGCAACTAAATCAGAAGTGTAGTGTTTAGAAGCATGATTTTTATATAACACTATGACAGAATCAGACTTGAAGTGTTTTATGCAATCACTCCAATTTAAAAGAGAAACCCCATTAAAACCCCCTTTATTCTTTCATATAAGACACTATATTTGTAAAACCCCCATTTAAAACACCCTTCAGAATCAGAAGTGTAGTGTTTTATGCCACATTGCCATCCACAAGCATGATTTTTATATAACACTATGACAGAATCAGACTTGAAGTGTTTTATGCATTCACTCCAATTTAAAAGAGAAACCCTATTAAAACCCCCTTTGTTCTTTCATATAAGACACTATATTTGTAAAACCCCCATTTAAAACACCCTTCAGAAATCAAAACAGAGAAGACATAGAACAGACTGATTTAAACTTCAACCCCTTTTAAAACAATCTTAAATCTACTTATTATACTACATTATCAACACATTTACATCACATATAACAACCATTAAATCCTTTAAAAACCCTAAAGTGCTAACCTGGTTGTTACCAACATCCAAAACTTCAATAAACACCGTTGACAACCATGCGCTGTACCGAACAACAAATCCCCAATAAAACAATAACCTGGTTTCGAAATTGTTGATTCTCGCTTCCTCTTCAAACCTGTTGGCTTCATCGTTCCTTTTTTTGAATCCATAAAACACTCGTTTGATTCTTGATTCTACTGTTAATACAACAAGAATGTCATATGATTAGTGAAATATAAAACAATTTAGCTCAACAGGTAGTTGGCGACGAACAATGTGCTCCGTTTACCTATAAAACCCTTCTATGTTTCCTGCTAGTTAGATTGACGAAAATATAAAACTTTTGCTTTTAAGGGAACGTCGCTTGTTTTTAGGAGAATGATAGGGGGTTTTGGTTGTGTAGGATACGGTTACCATATTTGAAAGATTGGAAAAGACACTATTGCCCTTCAATTTTACATAAGGCCCTTCTAATTAAAACACAATTTACATTTTGATACCCTATTGATCTCAACCATTAGATCAAATATCCAATGGTTTAAAACACTTCTCGCACTTCTTACATTTTAGACACTTTTTACCATATCCCTACCCTATATATATATATATATATATATATATATATAGGGTGGAGTTATTGTAAAAAAGACCAAAAGTGTGAGAAAGGTAAGAAAGAATCTCAACCGTTAGATCTAAATTAATTGAAAAGGGTATAATTGTAAATGAATTAACAAATTCAAATATGGTAATCCTTGATTTAAGGATTTGGAGAGAGAAAATCCTTGATTTAAGGACTTATAATCGTCCATAAATATAACACCATTCAGAGCATGTTCATACATGGTGTTTTAAATATAACACAATTCAGAAAAATATAACACCATTCAGCACAAAAAAAACACAATTCACACAAAAATAACATCATTCAGCACAAAACATAACACCATTCATCACAAAAAAAACACCATTCACACAAAAATAACATCATTCAGCACAAAATTTAACACCATTCAACATAAAAAAAACACCATTCAGCACAAAAAATAACACCATTCAGCACAAAAAAACACCATTCAGCAATAAATAAAATAAACACCATTCAGTACAAGAATATAACACCATTCAGTAAAAAAAACACCATTAAGAAAAGAAAAAAAACACCATTCAGAAAAGAAAAAAACACTATTCAGAAACTAAAAAAAACACCATTCAGTACACAAAATAACATCATTCAGTACAAGATATAACACCATTCAGTAAAAGAAAAAAAATAACACCTCTGCATCATCTTCTCGACTTCCGGCACCACCACTGCCACTTCCTGCACCACCACTGCTGCACCACCGATAATTGTCCTACCACTGCTGCACCACCGATAATTGTCCTACTACATGTACTGACAACTTCTACACATCTCGATGAAATCATTTTTTACACATGCAATGATCAGATTTCAAATCATGACTCTCAATTTTAACTTCACATGCTATTGGGCCAAACAATCCACCGAACCGACAACAATAAGTGTTAGAAGACTATGCTAGGGCCGCAATCCTTTTAACCACGTAACTACATATCTCGCCGTCGCCGCTGCCGCTCGTAGTCATCTCCTCCGAGCGTCACCTCACCACTCCGGAATCGCTGGCGCCAGACCGTAATTCCCCATCGGACATCAACATCGCCCGTCGTCGGCCTTCGTCCTCAGCCGTCTTCTTCGGTCTTCGATCACCACCCTTCACACCGGAAACCCAACCGTCGCTGGTTCAGATCAACATCCATCTTCTTCGCTACTCAAGAAGAAAGAGAGAGAATGAGAGAAATTAGGAACGCATGATAGAGAGAGAACGAAATTGTAGGGATTTTGATTTACAAAATGAAGATAAAAAGACACAAATGCCCCTAGATATTTCAATTCAATCCAAATTAATAAAAATATTTTACATTTTGGTCCCTATTGATCTCAACCATTAGATCAAAAGATCTAATGGCTGAGATTCTTTCTTACCTTTCTCACACTTTGGGTCTTTTTTACAGGATCCTAACTCTCTCTCTCTCTCTCTCTCTATATATATATATATATATATATATAGGGTAGGGTTCATGCGAGAACCACCTTTATTGCGAGAACCGCGAGAACCAATGTGAACAGGGGGCAATTTTGTAAATAACAAACAAGTTTTAAAAAAACTCGCTACCTGATTCCTTTTACCATCGGACTTCAATCAGTAATTAAACTACATTTAATAAAAACTTTCATGTCCATTCTCGCCAACCTATGATTAGATCCAGATCTCTCAAAATTTCTAAACATTCAACCTGAATCTCTCAACAATACCAACAGTTCGTCCCTGAATCTCTCAACAATACTCAACAGTTCGTCGATTACATCATCGTCTCGAATAAATCATCACTTCACCATCATCAGTTCAACATGTCGAGGCATCGAAGCATCTCGATCGAGATTTTATATCAGATTTGAGATTTTACCTGCAGATGGTCATATAATCGAGGTTAGTTCCCAAATTTTGTCCAAAGTCAGTCGCATAATATATATTAGGAACATAATCATCGACCGTACATTCTTCATCCATTCGTAATTAGGGCAACGTGATTCTAAGCATTGTGGATTTTTAATCCGTTCGTAATTAGGGCAACATGATTATAAAATAGATGATTCAATGAGTGTGTCATAGTGAATTTGAGCAAATAAAGTTAATAACATGATTATAATGATAGATATGATGGGTAACACGAAATTTGATTTGGTAAGTGTTAGGGTTTTTTTTACTAAATTATAACTGTTGATAAGTTATGTCATGTTAATGCACATGTGCATAGCTATAGTTATGCACATGTGCATAGCTATAGTTATGCACATGTGCATAGCTATAGTTATGCACATGTGCATAATTTGACATAATATGCTTACACGGAACAGGGGATAATAAGGTAATGTTGTGGTCTATATAGATATGCACATGTGCATATTTTTCTAACAGAACAGGCTTACACAGAACATGTTGATTAGGTATAATTGTGTGACATATAGTTATGCACATTTGCATAGCTTGATAGAATATGATTACACATAAAAGGATAATAAACTAAATTTGTGATCTATATAGTTATGCACATGTGCATAAATTGTTATAATAGGTTAATATGCACGTGTGCATAGTTTGAAATAATAGTTTAACAAGGTAGATAATGTTGATGCATATGACTTTGAATAGGAGTCTCACCTATGCATCAAAGATCTGTAGTCGGTATTTAGTTTTATCTAGGTGTTTTTTGGTGTGATATACAGTTATGCGAATGTGTATTTCATTTTGGAATATGTTAATAAGGTATAATTGTGCGGTATATAGTTATGCACATGTGCATAGATTGACAGAATATGTTAATATGCACATGTGCATAGTTTGTCAACATATGTTATTAAGGTATTTAATGTTTATGCACATGTATATAATGATGCACGTGTGTATATCTTATATGTTGATCATAAATTAATGTTGATACACATGCTCATTGTAGATCATCAATGGAAAAAAAATACATGGATTAACAGATGAAAGAGTTAAGCAAAGATGAAAGAGTTAAGCAGATGTTAGACGAAGAGGCGTTGAAGCAATAGGAATCTTGGAATATGTTAATAAGGTATAATTGTGCGGTATATAGTTATGCACATGTGCATAGATTGACAGAATATGTTAACATGCACATGTGCATAGTTTGTCAACATATGTTATTAAGGTATTTAATGTTCATGCACATGTATATAATGATGCACGTGTGTATATCTTATATGTTGATCATAAATTAATGTTGATACACATGCTCATTGTAGATCATCGATGGAAAAAAAATACATGGATTAACAGATGAAAGAGTTAAGCAAAGATGAAAGAGTTAAGCAGATGTTAGACGAAGAGGCGTTGAAGCAATAGGAATGCTAGGGTGTGCTCAACAACTGGAAAAATGAATAGACGATATGATGTTATGGATGTTATATGTGGGTGACTCGAGGACATGAAACACGTAGTGTTTGTTTTTTTTTCTTTTTTGTGTGTTTTTTTTTTTTGTTTGGGCAGTAGTAAGTGGCTAACTGATGTGTGTGTGTGTATTTGGTTGACAGTAGTTGTATAGGATAAATTATGTATGGATGCATGTGTGCATTATGCAAAATTAGTAATCATATGTCGATGTATTATGTATGTCAAAGGATGTATTATGTATATTAAAGACATGTATATACGTATCAAAGCGTGCTGGTATGTTGTTAAAAAATATGTATGGGTAAGAGCATTATTAGAACACGTATATTGCGCGTGTGCATCTTTTTTTCCGTATCAAATAACCATGTTAAGTTAAACAGAAAAACATGTATGCACATGTGCATCTTTCTGTCAATACATTAAGTTTGGTAATGCACATGAAAACAACTAAAAAACATAATCAAAATGTAAATTTGATAATCCACATCATGTCTTTTTCTTCTTCTTAGGAATATCCAGCTTCCACGAAAAAAGAGAGAATATTCGCCGCTGTTGAGTAAGAATGTAAATCTTTTACTCCTAGCCAGCCATGCTCTGACCATCCACCATAGCGTTTTCGACATCAAACACATAATGAGGATGTGTTCAACAGTTTCTTGCTCGTGATCAGCAACTCGGGCACAATGTGTTGCTGATCTAAATTCCCTTTTTTTTTCCAGATCCGTCTTTGTCGGTAACCTGCCTTCGACACTTTTCCATGCTAACATATTGGCTTTAGCTGTAGCCCAGCCATTCCAGATCATTACAAAGCCACTCGACGGGTCCCCGCTTGTGACACACAAATACTCTCTAACGGTTTTAACATTGAAAATCGACTTATTTTTTCGAGTGCCAACCCCACCCATATTGACCCATCTTCATTCTGATGTACTCTCTCAGCAACGCCAAAAGCTACATAAACTCCACCAATGCATCCCCGGTTGTCGGATTGTTCTTCCATTGCTAATACCACACAGTCGCCTCCCCTATCTTTTTGTAGTTGTCCGCCACCCAAGCCCTTTTGTTTGCTGCCATCCTGTACATAATTGGATATAATTTAATACAATATCATTTACAATCAACATAATGCACATGTGCATATAATTTAATACAACATCATCACAGTAAATATAATGCACATGTGCATATCATTTAATATAATATCATTTACAAAGTATATACATCAATTACAGTCAACATAATACCTTTAGTCACAAATCGAATGGACTGCAACTTCAGGTTTGTATTCAACATCAACTTCAGGTATCCAATATGGGATGCCATTGGGCGTACAATGTAGAGCAGCCGTAACCATTCCTGTGAGTTTAATAAGAAAATTTAACAAATTACATGTGCAATGTAATTTAATATACAATATAACAAATTAATTGTCGTCATCATGCACATGTGCATCTATTTATAATGTATGATAATTCATAATATGGTTCAGTTAACACAGTGCACATGTGCATATATTGTTGATTAATAATTAGTGACAACAGAATATGAATGTGAACATATTTTAAACATGTATAACATTGAATAATATACAAATTACACAAAACGGACATGGGATACCTTTAGTCTCAAACCGAATGAACTGCAATTGAGGTTGTTCTTTACTTGTGGGTGTTGTACCAGTCGAAGTAGTGTCAATCGACAACTATTAGTCAGATATATTGACATTCCCAGATGCATTCCCAGATGAAACCGTAACATTAGCTGGTATTGACATGGAATCAAGAGTAGGTATTTCAAATCCATGAAGGGAATGTCGACTATCAACTGTTGTGTACACAATTTTGCCACTTTCAATTGGATTGACAGCATATATAGGTTTTGGCAGCAGATGGACCACCAAGATAGGTAGTATCAGATGTATGAGGATGATATTCAGAAATTGCTGGGTTAGTATCATCGGATGCGGTAAGTTCAACACGAGATTACGGGATGAATCAGAGGACGCCATATGTAGCAATAATCCCAAATGCCCCAGCAATGAAATTTCTGGGATAAACTGTTGTATAATGTCGAGAGAATCACCGTAAACTCATGTGTGCCGCCGGTAAGCCGCCGTGAACAGCCGTGAACCTCAATCAAAGTGTAGATGATGATGATGATGATGCAGACTGTGGATTGGGAACAAATGTGAAGAAGAAAACCCTAAAACAGGGGATGAAGAAAACCCTAAAACAGGGGATACACGTATTTATGTTACAGATCTATATATTTACAATTATGACACCGTGTGTTTTTTTGTTAGAATTCAATATATTTACAATTTTGCCATGTGTTCACACTGGTTCTCGCGGTTCTCGCAATAAAGGGTGGTTCCTAACGGATCTTTGTCCTATATATATATATATATATATATATATATATATATATATATATTCGGACCTCTTTGATAGTTCGGACATAATAGAAAAATAAATTTTGATCATTTAACTACCTCCCCTACATGTTCGGACGTTGGAGCCCAACATCATCGGCCCATTCAAAGAAGGATATCACCTTGGAAATAACTTACATGAAGTCAGAATATAATTATTCCAACAAAGTCGGACCTATATAGCTACATTTAAGTTCGGGCACCTTTTAACCAATAAGCTCTGACCTTTAATATTTCATTCACGATGGCAACCTTTATTTCTAGTACAACACATGATTGTTTAATTTAAGTTAGAGAACTCATACCATGCACATGATTACTTAATTAATTTAGAGACCTCATACCATTGTTAATTTCAGATCCTCCATTTTTTAATATCACAAACTCTGACTATATGAACCTTTCATCCTAACAATTTTGGTGGCCATATATATTCGGACCACTCAAGCATCTCATAATGTTCTTATGTTCAAAAGGTGGTAAGTTCTGACACTGTGAATGGCTATAAGTTCGGACACTCTTACCCTTTTATTATGCGGACTAAATGGAGTATCTCATGTGCGGACTAGATTAAGTGTCTCATGTGCGGACTAAATGATCAAATACGGACCTATAATCAAACAATTATATTCGGACATTACGTCTTAATATGTGCGGACTGTATCATAAATAAATAAGTACGGACTCCATCCCAATTAATTTAGTTCGGACTTCATCTCTAATGAATAAGTTCGGATCACATGAAACACTTAAGTTCGGACCCCATAAAATAAACTATAAGTTCGGACCATATAAAAGGAATTATGTACGGAAAATGTAAAGGAATTTTTAAGTGCAGATTGTGTAAGCCCATAAGTGCGGACAACATAATAGTCATTATTGGACTGACAAATGTGGACCATATAAAAACTTAGTAAGTGCGGAGGACAACATAATAGTCATTATTGGACTCATTATTGGACTGTATCATAATGTAGGTGGATGAGCATTATCCAAAACTTCTTGCATTGTCCCGTAATGAGCCAATTTGGATCAAATTGCTGTCGGGAATAATCAAATGCTCTTCTTGCATATAAGGGCCGGGTTTGCCCCCTTCGCCTTCCACCTCGACTCGACCCAGCTTCTCCTGTCTCTATTGCCTCCACATTCGGATCATCCATATAATCATCATCCCCACTCTAGGGCTCTTCTCCACTATCCGGTTCATCCGCTTCTCCTGGACGCAATGGCCTTGCGTCTGCCTTAAGTGCCCGCCACCTTTGACCTTCGCTCTTTAATTTATGATACCTTGCGTCTGCCTTAAGTGCCCGCCACCTTTGACCTTCGCTCTTTAATTTATGATACCTTTCAGATTCTTGGTATTTCCAACCCACACCAAGCCTTTTCAAATCGAACGGCTTATGTCTCTTAACCGCACCCCTATCATCTGAGCCAATGGCACCATACATCTTTAAGAGAGCCGTGATCAACCTATAGTGCGGTATGATCTTCCTTCCCACGCTATTTCCACTTATCCACACATTATTGAGCACCGAATTGCGATAAGGGAACAGAGGTGCCCCATGAAGTAGAGTATATAAGATGGGCACCTCCGGGTAACGGACCTCAACTTTGTCACCCCGTCTTGGGATAACATTGTGCAAACAAATCACCAACAAAAGCTTCGCTTCAATCTTCATTTTTTTCCTATAAAGTGTCCCGTGTGTTGTTCTGGGCAAGAATAAAGCTTCTAACATTGAGTTCCACCTAGGATGATCCTCGGGTTTAAAGTAGAGATCATCCAAGCTTGGAAACATGTACTTGTTGGCAGGTTTACTGTCAAACCGGGCCACACGTCTCAGCGTATCAAATGACATCTCCACCTCAATGTCATTCACTATTCCAAATAGTTTCATTTGTGATGGTTTGTTGTATGGTGGGCATCTCAGAGTGGCCATCCACTCCTGTATCTCGTCAACAAACAAGTTCTTATCATCCCGATCATAACACTGCCGAGCTGCTTCCCAACCTAGAGCCTTGAACTTATTAATAACATTTAATGGCCCAAAATCCCGCTCTCTTACTTCTTTTTCATAGATAAATCCTTCTCTCTTGTCTTTTAATGTGTTCATCTTGTCATGAAACAACGTCGGCTGCCATCTTTCAGGTTGCTCATCCAATGAGCCGGCTACCCATTGTGGTTTCAAGTTAACCACATCTTCCTCATCTTCATTATGTTGTTGCTCGTGTTGTGGCTCTTTTTATTCTATATCTCTTTGTAACACCAACCTTCTCCTTCGTTTAGGTAGAGTGTCTTCTGGTTGACTAGAAGATCTAGCTATCTCTTTACCTTTTCGACCCATAATTCTGTAAATCACAACAAACAAACACACGCAAACAACAAGTTATTCCTTTTCGCACTAATCGCAAACATCCCCACACTTGCTTGTTACTATGGATATGGATGTAAGACAATCATACTATTCATCTTTTGTAAAATTGGGCATTATGTTGACTAGGTTAGTAAAATTCTGCCCCAAAATTATGTTTATAGCAAATGAGTTAGCATCCACAACCATAATTGTTCAAAAATCATCAAAGTTCATACTATCCTACAAACTACAAGCAAGTGTGCAAAATCAAAAACATGAATCACTTACGGTAGGTCCTGGCAAAATATATCTGCCTTAAGATAGTATGATGTTGGCGTAAGAGTTTTTATTTCCCAGACCCACCGTTACCGTAACCTACGGTGGCATATGGCATTTTTGTTTTATGTTTTTTTTTTAATTTTAGATTTTATAATTTTTAAGGTTTTTATATTAATTTTGAAAACATAAAAATTACCCTACCCCCCATGAAAAACCCATGTTGTCCCCACACTTGGTTCAAACACACTCCACGACGAGAACGGTAAACTTTTAAAACAAAACTAATCTAACTAAACTAAGCAAACCTCGGCCTCTCAATTGGTTTCCTCATCTGGTGAGCGTAAGAAGCAGCCCACCTCATCAACATTAAACATGTTGATATCTTTGCCGTCCAAGTACGGTTTGAGTCGATGTCCATTCACCACTTGTTTTGTTTGGTCTTGAACATCTTCAGTTTCCACATCGCCAAATCGACCCACTCTTGTAATCACATATGGCCCCATCCATTTACTCTTTAGTTTTCACGGAAACAACTTTAGTCTTGAATTGTAAAACCACACCTTTTGAGCCACTTCGAAAGTTCTTTTCCGCAACTTTGCATCACGAACCTTTTTTAGCTCGTCTTTGTATGAGGATGCACATTCATACGCCTCATATCGGATTTCTTCGATCTCATTTAATTGTATCTTCCTCAACTCACCCGCTTCATTGTAAATCGCATTGACATTCTTGATTGGCCATAATGCCCGATGAGCTAACTCCGTTGGTAAATGACACCCCTTCCCGTATACCAACCGATAAGGAGTTGTACCAATCGGAGTTTTATAGGCCGTCCGATATGCCCATAACGTATCATCCATTTTCCCAACCAATCCTTCTTATCGACCTGCACCGTCTTCATCAAAATCTCCTTGATTTATCAATTAGACACTTCAACTTGGCCGCTCAGTTGCAGGTGATACGGGGTAGCAATTCAGTGATTCACATTATAACGTTTTAATAGCTTCCCAAAATTGAAATTTTTGAAATGTGAACCACCATCACTAATAATAACTCGCGGGATCCCAAATCGAGCAAATACGTTAGGCTGAACGAATTCGCATACCACCGAATAGTCATTGGTCCTAGTAGCTATTGCTTCGACCTATTTCGAAACATAATCCACCGCTGCTAAAATGTACAAGAACCCATTCGAAATCGGAAAAGGACCCATAAACTCAATACCCCACACATCAAAAATCTCCACTACCAAAATGGTTTGCAAGGGCATTTCATCCCTCTTTAAAAAACGTAGGCCAATAAAACCCGCATGTGAGGACTCGGTATCCCGTCTTGTGGCCACTAAAATGTCCTCCACAAGCAGATGCATGAGCATGAGTCAACACTTCTAATACCTTGATTTCGGGAATACACCTCCTAATCACTTGATCGGGTCCAATCTTGAATAGATCCGGTTCATCCCAAAATATATTGTTTCACTTGGACCATAAATTGTTGTCTTCTTTTCTTCGTCCAATGACTCGAAATGGCACCCGTGGCTAGATAATTAACATAATGAGCATACCAGGGTGCGGTGGACACAACTAACAATTGCCCATCAGGAAACCTTTCATTTATTTTAGTCGTGTCATCAACACCTTCCAACGGGATTCGAGATAAATGATCTGCCACTACATTTTCACAAGCTTTCTTATCCGAATTTCGAAGTCAAACTCTTGCAAAAGAAACACCCAAGGAATCAATCGAGACTTCGCATCCTTCTTTTTTCATCAAAGAACAAACCGCACTATGATCCGAATACACTATCACCTTGCTCCCCCAATGTAAGACCGAAACTTATCCAAGGCATACACCACCGCAAGCAATTCCTTCTTCGTGGTGGTGTAATTAAGTTGTGCCTCGGATAGTGTCTTGCTTGCATAATAGATTATCACCGACTTCTTATCAACCCTTTGACCCAAAACTGCTCCAACAGTGCTATCACTAGCATCACACATAATCTCAAACGACTTCGTCCAATCCGGTGGTTGCAAGATAGGAGCTTTCACTAACTGTTCCTTCAAAACATTAAAGGCTTGCAAAAATTCATTGGTAAAATCAAACGGGACATCTTTTAACAACAAATTACATAAAGGTTTAGTAATTACATTAAAACCTTTAATAAATCTTCGATAAAAACCCGCATGTCCCAAAAACGACCTTACCCCTTTAACATTTTTTCAGTGGAGGCAAAGATGAAATTGCCCTTATTTTTGTCTTGTCCACCTCCACCCCCTATTAGAAATCACATGGCCCAATACAATACCCTCTTATACCTTGAAATGACTTTTTCTCCAAACTTAGCACCAAATCTATCTCAACGCATCTTTTTAAAACTTTTTCTAACTAGTCAAGACAAGATTCAAAAGTTGGGTCAAAAATGGAAAAGTCATCCATAAAAACTTCAAGTGAATCCCTGACCATGTCCAAAAAATACTCATCATATAACGTTGAAAAGTGGCCGGGGCATTACACAATCCGAATGGCATTCGCCGAAAAGCAAAAGTGCCATACGGACATGTGAAGGTGGTCTTGTGTTGGTCATCTGGGTGAATTGCAATTTGGTTATAACCCGAGTACCTATCCAAAAAACAGTAGTATTTTTAACTGGAAATTTTTTCAATAATTTGGTCAATAAAGGGTTACGGGAAATGGTCTTTGGAGGTAGCGGCATTCAATTTTCGATAATCAATGCATACTCGCCACCGGGTGACCGGTCGGGTGGCGACTTGTGCACCATTTTCATCTTTTACTACCTGAATACCGGCTTTCTTCGGTACTACCTGTGTAGGACTCACCCAAGCACTGTCCGAGATGGGATAGATTATCCTCACATCCGACCACTTAATTACCTCTTTTTTCACAACTTCCCTCAAATTGGGATTCAACCTTCTTTGTGTCTCGCGGGTTGGCTTTCCATCCTCGGTGGTAATGATTTTATGCATGACTACAGATGGACTAATTCCTTTCAAGTCGGCTATCGTCCAACCTATAACCGCTTTATGAGTTTTCAACACCTTCAACAAACCTTGCTCTTGAGCCGCATCTAAGTTGGAAGTAATGATCACCGATAATGTCTCATTGTCCCCCAAAATGCGTATTTCAAATGGCTCAGCAAGTCCTTCAACTCAATTTGTGGTGGACACACACTCCAATGAGGGCTTCGCATCCGAATTGATTTCGGTTTGTAAACTTTCAATTTGATGGGTCCATGGTGGTCGCCCTTCTCGAACCGCTAAAGCCTCTTGCTTTTGCTCTTCTATCCTAAAAGCACATACGTGTACCTATTCAGAAACATCACAAACACACGTTTCCAAAGCATCTTCTTCGTATTTATGCGGGTCACACGTGTCAACTAAATCTGCCATGAAACACTCATCACCACCCAAAGAGTTAGAAACGTTAGTAAAAACATTTAAACTCATTTTTCTATTACCAAATGTCATGTCGACCGTACCATATCGACAATCAATAACGGCGTGAGCGGTATTCAAAAATGGCCGACCCAAAATAACATTTTGTTGTTGAATTTGGTCCACGGATGAGTAATCCAAAACTAAAAAATCGACGGTGTACTAAAATTCATCTACCTTCACTATCACATCCCGTATAATCCCCCGGGGAAGATTTTGAGACAAGTCGGCTAAAACAACCGTTGTCTCAACCCGTTCCAGTGGACCAAAATCATATTGGTCGTATAAGCCCCCCGGTAAAATACTTACGCCGGCTGCAAGATCTAATAACACCCTTGACATTTTAAAGTCACCAACTTGAATATTTATTAAAGGCGTTCCCTGATCTTGGAGCTTGGGAGGAATATCTCCTTTCAAAACCGCACTTACCCTTTCAGTTAAATCGACCTGTTTAGGCAATTTTTGTTGCCTCTTTTGAGTACACAACTCTTTTAAAAATTTGGCATAAGCGGGTACTTGTTTAATTGCTACAAGTAATGGAATATTCACTTTTACTTGTTTAAACACTTCCCACATTTCCTCTTTTTGAGGACCCCTTTTCGAAATAAAATTTTTCTTACCCGGATCGACTAAAGCCGAAGGAAATGGGATTTGACTTGATCCTACTCCTTTATCTTTATCATTTAACAATTCATTTAGACCCGATTTTTCAATTATCTTTTTAAAAGTAGGTTCTTTAGAAACATTAGTGGGTGAGGGATCTTACTCATCACTTTCCACCCCCGTAATATCCTCAACCACCCCATCAACCAAACCCGGTGATGGGTTGGTTTTGTACTCTTTACCACTTCTCAAGATACTTACATGATTAATTGGAATATTACGTGAAGAACTATGGAAAGGATTTACCTTGGTGCCTCTTGGCAATTAGCCTTTGTTCTTCTTCAAATCTGCCACTTCGGTTGCAAGTTGACCCATTTGAGTGGTTAATGATTGAATAACTTTGTCACAGATTTCATCGTTTTGCATGTTAACCTCATCAAGCTGATTTCTCCTTTGCATGTCTTGTTGCATCATCTTTAACATGTCCATGACTTCATTTCCACTTGATGCAACTTGACCTGAAGACCCTCTTTGATCATTACCCGGTTGAAATTGCCTTTAAAATCCTTGCGTGTTCCCTCCCCAATATGTACCATGATTATTGAATTATTAGCGAGGAACATAATTTTGTTGATTTCCTTGGAAATTAGGATTGGCTTGATTAGCCGGATTTTGATAGCGAAAATTTAGGTGATTTCTCAACCCGGGGTGGTAGGTGTTCGAGTTCATGTTAAAATTCCTACCACCTCCCCTTTGGCCTTGAATAATGTTCACCTCCTCCACTTGCTCTTGAACCCCCAAACAAGTATCCTCTGCATGCCCCAATTCATTATAGTTAGTACAAACATCATATACCTGATTAGTGGTTTGAACTCCTCCATCATCCACTGCATGTACTTGCAGTCTTGTAACTGCCGGCCTTGCTCTTCTAGAAGATTGAGCCTTCCTTTTTTACGTGACCGACGTATGCTCAAAAAATGCCCAATCATCTTGCTCATAATTGGTACCAAATGTACCGTTAGTAATAGACATCAACTCACGAGCATCTTCAGAATTCAACCCCTCGTGAAAAGCGTTCAATAATTCCCAAAGCTCAATGCCATGGCGAGGACAATTTTTAATCATCATATTGAACCTTTAGAATGCCTCATGAACATTTCGATTCCAGCTAGCGGCGGTTTGGGGCCGGTTTTTTGCCAAATTTTTTGGGGATTTTAATTTTAAAATTCCTTTTTCCTTTTTGTTAAAATCTCTAAATCCTTTAATAATTGAACCGTTTTATTTAATTCTTTTTCTTTTAAAATAAAACCTTTATAATCCATAATGATATCAACAAATAATCCCTTTATATTTCTTTTTTTTTCCTTTTCTAATAAACTCTAAAATTAATTAATTACCAAATTATTTTAAATTTTAAATGTAATTAATTAGATAAACTATAATATTTAAATTAGTCGATTTGTAAACGTTAAATATTAGGAATATTATTTAACTTATAAATATTAATAAGGTCGTTGTGTGGTATGTTAAACATCTAGGGTAATCGCTTTCATACTTTTGGAATTTCTTATCTTTCCTCGTGCGTTATCTTCCAAGAATCCCTATACGCAACCACTGTGAGTGAATCTTACAACTCCTCTTTTTATTTTATTTATATGTTTTGGGGTGTATCATGTGTCGTGTATCTTTATTACATTTTTACAAAATTCAATTACGTGCAAGTACCATAATGTGAAGTTTATGTGTTATGTGATTGTTTGGTTTTTTATCATTTTGGTGCATTTCATTCAATTTGTACATCACATCATCTCATAGGCTTGTCGGTTCCCCATTACCTATAAGTGGAACCTGACGTTGCCAACCATACAAGGTAAGCAACGTTTGATTGAGCTTAGACCTTGCAACACACCATAATACCGTGCAACATGCATACATTCATTAGCACACTATAATACCGTGCAACACGCATACATTCATTTGAATCATTTCAGCTGGTTTGTTTATTGTTTGAGGTTGTGTTATGAGTTTTGACATGTGACATAGAACATATTTACTTACATTGGTTAACACACGTTTTCTTAATAAATCACGTTTAAAAATATTATTTTCTAATAACAATAAGGTTCACTCACCAACCTTTGTTGACCCAAAATCTATTTTTACACATGATACATGTGAACAGGTTTGAAGAGAAGATTGGATAGAGGATAGGCTTTAGTTAACACAATAAACGGATTAGTGTAGTTTATTTGTTATGAACAATGTCTTGTGTTGTAATTGTTTATTTGAATTATTTCTATGTGAAACATTCAGTTTAGATTAATGAATATTTAAAACACGTAATAACAACTGATAAGCTCTCAAGTCAACCAAATCATGCCCCGATCACCCATTCCGTTGCGAGTCGGGGTGTGACATCAATTTAACATGTTAAAATTAACATTTTTTTAAATTTTGAAGCTTTTGCCGATAAAGATATGTAGAAATCATTCTAATAAAAAATTGTAATTTTTTATTTTGTAATTAACTATGTTTTAAGCATTTTTTTATTAAAACAGTTTTTACATGTGTTTATATGCAAAAACTTCGATTTTTTTTCTGAAAAATAAAATTTTAACATGTTGAATTGAATTTTTATAATATACTTAACATGTTAAATATATGGTTCCTCACTTTAAATATTTATTAAAGTTTATTTCTTGTCTTCATTTTTAAATATGATATTACAATAGTTTAATTGGATTTAATCAGTATAATAAAGTATTAAATACAAGTTGTCAAAGAAAATAGGAAAAGAGTAAAGAGTCTAATATTTTTAAATTAATCAATTTCAATTAAATATAACCAAAAACAGAATTGGACTTGTAAGGCTATATGAAGTAGAATAAGGCGTTCATGCTACTTAAAGGAATTTATGCGTTACGTGTGGTGTTTTATGATAATTTAAAATGCATTTAAATATATCCTTAAAAATCAATTTAACATGTTAAAAATTATGTTTTTTTTTAAATTGAATTTAATACGTGTGATGATCGTTTCGGGTTCCCGAATGCTCCGACCGGTCAGAAAGTCTTCATACCACATGCGGAATTCGTGTAGGAAGATGACTAACACACAGAGACACTGTTTGAACACTGATTGTATTGATATAATGAACGTACAAAGCCTAGAATTCAGTTTGGCAGAGCTTCGCTTCAAGTTACCAAAAGTTACAAATGAAAGACCCAAGGTCTCTATTTATAGACCTGCCCATTCGTCCAAACACACCTGGGACGAGTAGGCGACTCGCACGAAAGAGGTTTGATGGCCCTCTCGCACGAAAGACTCTTTCTAATACATTCTAATACATACATTTCAATACATAACATAACAAAACTAGGCTAGACACCTTACGAAGGGTGCAGACATATGCATTCACAACATGTTAAAAATTAACTTCTTTTTCCAAATTTCGAATGTTTTTGCATATAAAGATATGTAGCAGCCACTCTAATAAAAAATTATAAATGTTCTATATTTTTTTTATTTAACTGTGTTTTAAGCATTTTTTTATTAAAAAAACTTCTACATGTATTAATATGCAAAAGCTCTGATTTTTTTTAATAATTATTAAATTATTTTTAACATGTTAAGTCGAATATTTATATTTTACTTAGCATGTTAAACACATGGTTCCTCACTTTAAATAAAGTTTATTTTTTGAATTCGTTTTTAAATATGATATTACAATAGTTAAATTGGATTTAATCAGTATAATGTATTAAATAAAAATTGTCAAAGAAAATAGGAAAAAAAAAAGTAAAGAGCCTAATATTTTTAAATTAATCAATTTAAAATCAATGTAAACAAAAACAGAATTGGTGTTGTATGGCTATATGATGTAGAATAAAGCAGTCATGCTACTTAATGCAATTTATGCCTAGCGTGTTTTATGATCATTTAAAAAGCATTTAACATGTTAAATATATCTTAAAAATCAAGTTAACATGTTAAAAATTAAGGTTTAAAAAATCAATTTAACATGTTAAATTTAACATTTTTATAAACTTTGAAACTTATGCACATAAAGATATGTAGAAGCCATTCTAATGAAAATATTGTACATTTTTTATCTTTTTTATTTAGCTGTGTTTTAAGCATTTTTTTTATTAAAAAGGTTTTACATGTGTTTATATGCAAAAGCTCTGAAAAGAATCTTGAAAAATAAAATTTCAACATGTTAAATTGAATTTTATAATATACTTAACATGTTAAATATATGGTTCCTCACTTTAAATATTGATTAAAAAAATTTGTTGTATTCGTTTGTAAAGATGATATTACAATAGTTTAATTGGATTTAATGAGTATAATGTATTAAATAAAAATTGTCAAAGAAAATCAGAAAAAAACTAAAGAGTCTTATATTTTTAAATTAATCAAATAAATTAAATGTAACCGAAAACAAAATTCGTGTTGGAAGGCGACTATATGGTGTAGAATAAAGCACTCATGCTACTTAAAGGAATTCATGCCTTGCGTGTTTTGTGATAATTTAAAATGCATTTACAATGTTAAATATATCCTAAAAAAATCAATCTAACATATTAAAAATTTAGAGTTTTTGTTTTTTTTAAATGAGTTTAAAGTGTTGAAAAATATTTTTTTGTTTTAATTTGGAAGCTTTTGCATATAAAGATATTAGAAGTCATTCTAATAAAAAAATAATTTTTGTAATTTTCTTATTTTTTTATTTAACTGCATTTTAAGCATTTATTATTAAAAAAGTTTTACATATATTTATATGCAAAAGCTCTGAATAAGTTTTGAAAAATAAATTGGTAACACGATACATTAAATTTTTATAATATACTTAACATGTTAAATACATGGTTCCTCACTTTTAATATTGATTAAAGAGTTAATTTCATGTATTCGTATCTAAATATGATATTACAATAGTTTAGTTGGATTTAATCAGTATAAAGTTTAAATAAAAACTGTCAAAGAAAATTGGAAAAAAGTAAAGAGTCTAATATTTTTAAATTAATCAATTTAAATTAAATGTACCGAAAACAAAATTGGTGTTGTAAGGCTATATGGTGTAGAATAATGCTCTCGTGCTACTTAAAGGAATTTATGCCTCGTGTATTTTGTGATAATTTAGAATGCATTTAACATGTTAAATATATCCTAAAAATCAATGTAACATGTTAAACTTAAGTGTAAAAAATCAATTTAACATGTTAAAATTTAACAATTTAATAAATTTCAAAGTTTTTGTATCTATATATATGTAGAAGCCATTCTAATAAAAAAAATACCTTTTTGTAAAAAAAAATTATTTAACTGCATTTTAAGTTTTTTTTAATTAAAAAAGGCTTTTACATGCAAAATCTCCGAAAAAGTCTTTGAAAGTAAATTATTAACATGTTAAATTGAAATTTTATAATATACTTAACACGTCATGGTTTCTCACTTTAAATATCATTATAATATATTCATGATCCGAAGATGGTGATAACGGATGGAACACACATTCTTTACATAAGTGGGCTTTCTTACATGTTAGATATGATTAACTAAAGTTTGGTTGGTCATACGTACGATGTCTTTTTGTAAATAAACAAGTAAATACTTGTAATATGTAAAGTCGTCCTTTTGGTATTATAAAGGAGGTAGAGGATCCTGTACAAAGTCCATCTTTTAGAAGTGTAAGAAATAATTTGGGAATGACAAGTGTCCCTCATCTTAATTAATTCAAAAGGGTATATTAGTAATTGTACATTCTTTTCAATTAATTGATTTCCAATATAACTACTGAAAAAAAAATAACTGGCGATGAGAATGTTTAGGGATTGATTCGAATTTTGTATTTTTTTTGCAAGATCCAATACGATTGTTATCTACGTATCATTCTTCATCAATTATAAATACAAGAAGTCTTATGAAATCGCTAGAGACAATACAATTGTTTAACTTCTGCGCCCTTCTTCGATTCTGGTGTTTTAAAGGGTTATATACATACAGCTTCGATCTTGAATTGGTGTTTTAATGTTTTTTGGATTCCAGATAAAACACCATGACTTGAATCATAGTCATGGTGTTTTAAAATCTGGGAATGTTTGGTATTGATTGTCCAGATGTTAAAACACCATGGATGTAATCACAATAGAATGTTTTCTGGATTCCATATAAAACACCATGACTTGAATCATAGTCAATGTCTCCAGATTTTTAAAACACCACGCCATGAACAATGTCTCTAGATAAAACACCATGACTTGAATCATAGTCAATTTATCCGGTTGTTTTAAAACACCAAGCCATGAATCTGATTATACAATGTCTCCATATAAAACACCATGACTTGAATTATAGATGTTTAAAACACCACACCATGAACAATGTCTCCAAATAAAACACCATGACTTGAATCATAGTCATGGTGTTTTAAAATTTGGGAATGTTTTATATTGATAAAACACCACGCCATGAACAATGTCTCCAGATAAAACACCATGACTTGAATCATATTCAATTTATCATGTTGTTTTAGAACACCACGCCATGAATCTGATTATAGATCTCTTTATGATAACGTATGAAGAATATGCAACCAAAGACCTCCCTACAATTAAGGTGAATCATTAATTCCGATATTTAAGGAAAAAAGAGTGAATGTAGGTGTTTTTGGTTGTGTAGGTTACGGTTACCATATTTCAAACATTGAAAAAGAGACTATTGCCCTTCAATTTTACATAAGGTCCCTCTAATTAAAACACAATTTACATTTTTATACCCTATTGATCTCAACCATTAGATCAAATATCCAATGGTTTAAAACACTTCTTACCCTTCTCACATGTTAAACACTTTTCACCATATCCCTACCCTTATAAAGGATCCAAACTTAATACTTTTATTAATATTATATAAAAATTTACATCGAGATAGTTGGTAAACGGGCAACAAGCTGAGCCAAATTTTGCGCTTATTTTATGTTAGGATCTAAGGCTGTCATGATTTGTGTTTGTTTGCATAAATGATGAAGTGCAGCAGAAATGAGTGGCAAACTTTGTAAACACAAACAAAGGGAAATAGTTTTTCATAAACAATTGATTCTCCTCAGTCGAAGGATTCAAATCAAAAGATTACATACATGTTTACATACTAAACTCCCCCTCAGCCTGATACTCTCTGGTTGATCGTACAAGATGAAAGGAGATGAGCAAAAGCTCTAAGCTCAAATAGAACAGTACAGGTACAGCTCTATTTATAGTGCAGATCAAACCACTGAGAATCAAAGCTGACATCACCATGAAAGTGACATCTAACCTCCTAACAAACTCTAACCTCTGATCTATACAGACACTGCCTGTGTTAACTACTGCTATTACATTCTATTACATAACAGACTATAGAACAACTGCTCCAACCTTCTACTGCTGTGAACCCAGCAGCACTTGTCCGGATCAGCAGTGCTTGATTCAAGGCAGTAGATTGAATCAGCAGGACTTTAGTCTTCATCAGATATTTAATTGAGCAGCAGTTATTGGTCAGCAGTTAGTAAGATCAGCAGATAGGAGGTCATCAGTTGTTGTAATCACTTTCAAGGGGAGAGGTATGTATATCAACATCTGCTTATTCTGGATCCACTGAGTTGATCCAGTTTTGGCTTTACATTATCTGTTCCTCTGATAGGGTTCAATTCCCAACAATCTCCCCCTGGAACAGATAATGCTAAAACTCTTCATTATTGTGGATATTTTATTGCCTCGTCAACAGCTCCCTTATCTGGCCTTTAAATTGCAATTCAAAGCTAAGGGCATCTGTATCTTCATCATCCCTGCTAAGTGGAAGATCAAGGAGATCCTGCAAATCTTCAAGACTCAGGCCAAGAGCTTGTTCCCTTGATATTATCTTCACTTCTCCACCAGACCTGAGCAAAGTCAATACGCGGGTCTGTTTGTCAGTTGCCCACTTTTGTATTTTTGAGCCTGGTGGGTTTCTTGGGAGATGCTTATTTGCAGAAGTATTTGGAGAGGCTGGCCGATTCATCACTGGCTGAGCAGTGGTAGCAGAATTTTCTTGTTCAAGTTCTTCTTTTAACGTTCTTAGCAGGCCTTCTTTTACAACAGCATTGCCAGTAAGAATATCTTGAACTGTCTCAACTCCTAACTGGCTTTGTTTCCTCCTTTTGTAAGAGGAAGTACCAGCTGGAGCAGTGGATCTCCTGATTTGCAGCTTTGATGGTCCTTTTGAAACCGCTGCTTCAGGGTAGTCAGGTTTTTGAGGGATTTTAGGATTTTCTTCCTTAATTCCTCCAACCTTCTGTAGGTTGACCTGACCAAATCTTCCTTCCATCTAGCTACTTGTCTTTTGGTGCCAAATTCAGCAACAACCAATTCTTCTTTCATTCTTTTCAGTTCCAACTGCTTTTCAGGTACATTCTTTTTGAACTTTGCCCAATCAGGAGGAGTGTGAGTGACTTTCCTTTTTATCATAACTTGAATTCTGGCTGATTCAGCTTCAAGCTCAAGGATAGTCCACTCTTTGTACATGTGTCTTTCTCCTTTGTATTTCTTGTAAAACATGATGCTTTCAATGTAGTCTTTCTTCAGAGTTTCAGCTGCTCTTTCAGAAATTTGTTGACTAACATTCTTTGCAAAACGTTCCAGGGAATTGACAAGGGTAAGCAGATATTGGTAGTATCTTGAAACTTCTTTGTCAGATTTCCCTTGTGAGTTTCTTTGTGAGATATCCTCTTCTTGTTTGGCCTTTATTTTCAAATATTCATCAATGTTTTTGGGCCATGGATATCCTTTGATTGAGGGCAAACTCCTTTTGGCAGGGTCATCCTCAGTATAGAAGGATTTTATCTCTTCTCTGACAGCTTCTAGTTCAAGAGGAAATTGAACACCTGCAGGAGGTAAAGGTTTGTGCATAGGAACAGAAGAAAGTGGAACTGGTTTTGGTATATTGACAAGGGCTAAAGGTTTTGAAGATGTTTGGGGTGGTGAAGTGACATCATCTTTAGAAGTTAGCCTCCTCCTCTTTATTTGAGGAGGGACTGATGATGTTTTGGATGGAAAGATGGTTGTGGTGGCAGTGGTTTGTGATAGACTAACAGCTGTTGAAACAACTGGTGTTCCAACCACTGTTGTCTTTACAACAGATGTTTTAATATCTGCTGTCTTCTGCCTTTTGACAGGAGGTGATTGTGATTTTGGTGGTGATGGTGGTAAAGCAGTAGATGAAGTGTGTGTTGAGGTGGTGTGTGTTGAAGTGGTGTGTGTTGAAGTGGGAGCAGATGTTGAAACTACTGAGGTACCAACAGCAGTTGATACAACAGAGGTTACAACACCAGTTTTGGGAGGTGGTTTTTGAACAGACTTTGAACGCCTGACCGGAATGGATTTGTGTAGCCTTTCTTTTCTAGTAGGCTTCTTCTTTTCATCAAAAAGATTTTCATCATCTCTTGACCCTGAAGTACCCTGATCCGGATAATCCACCTTGGCTTTCTTTTTGGCCTCTCTATCCCTTTTTACACAAGCAAGTGCTTCTGCAAGTGCATTAGTAGTCTCATCAATCTTCTTACTACCATCTGGCAAAGGGATCTGCTTGGTCATATTTGAATTTTCTGGTGCAAGGTAAAGACCATCAGTTATTCCCTTTCTTCTCCATTCTTGAATTTTCTCCCCCTTTTTGGCATTATCTTCAGGGAGGTGATCAATGAAAAATACTGGTGGAGGAGCAGTGCCAGTGGTGTGCAGGAGCTGAGTTTTGAGAGCCTTTAGATCAGCCTAAGTGTCTTTGAACCTAGACTCCATAGCATTTCTCAGCTGTTGAACATGTTTTTCATGTTGCTGATCTGCCAGTTGTGCCTGATGATGGAGATAAGGTTGAAAGAGATTCCAGAGCTCATTTGTAGCAGGTGCTTGTTGTAGAGCAGGTGCTTGAGGTGGAACAACAGTGGATTGTACCTTTTGTACCTGTAACAACTGCTGGAGCATATTTTTGAGCTCTGCAACAGAGTTATCAAGTTTTTCAACACGATCCGTCAATTTCTAGTACTTTAAATCATCACCCAATTTAATGGGATCATCTGATTTCCCACTAACAGTGGTTTTATCAGTGGCAGATGTAGGGAATTTATTCCAAACACTAACCACTGATGCCCCTTTTTCTTGGTACTGGGGTCTTCTTCCTTCAACACTTGACAACCTTTTGATGATGCCAGTTGGATATATAAATCCACTGGTGGTTGGCAGAGGTGCTATGTAAGGAATTGCCTCCAAGGAAGTCTTATTAATGAAACCACTGCCCAACTGTAAACCTGTAGGTTCAACAGTTTTAGTGGCTGCTTCACTTGGATTACCACAAAGAGTTACTTGTAACTCGATGGGTGTAACCTCCTCAGGTTTTGTTGGTGGGTTAGCAATGGATGACACAGCAGGCCCAGTCATTTGTTGAGGTATATTCTCATTGACAGGTGATTGAGAAGGACTGGATAGTGCCTGGTTCAAGTCAATTGCATCCAACAGTAGTTGCGTTTTTGGGGGAATTGAGGATGTGATGGTGGGTTTAGAAGGCGGAATTGCTCCGGGCATTGAGCTGTGGATGATGGAGACAAGTGTATCCAGAGCATCGTGATGTGGTGGCCCTTTGTGTACAACCTGTCCTTTTTGTGAAGAAGCAGGAGGAGTTATGGTTATGGGTTGAGATATTTGTACCAACTGCTGTGAGGAAGAAGCAGCAGTGGTTTCTAGTGACATTTGTGTTGTCACAGGCATTAACTCTGGTATCTCATCTGCCAGAGTTGCCTTTTTGATTGGTTTGGAGGGTTTTTGATTTTTCTTTTTGGATGGCCTTTTTGGTGTGGTAGGTGTGGGTTTTCAAAACAGTTGTTCTGTTGCTTTGATCACCTAGAGCAGTAGGCTCAGCAGCAGATACCTGAGGAGCAGTGGTAACTGCTAAAGTCTGCTCAGGTACCACTGCTTGTGTTTTGCAAGGTGCTAACATACGTGAAAATGTTTCAGATGTTAGACAGTTTATTGCAGTTATTTCACCTTGGTTTATTAGAAGCAAATCATCCTTACTGAATTTCTTTTGAAAATAATAGCTTAAAAACCTTGGAAACAGTAAAAATGATTTACTTTCAACATTATTAACCAAATCTTTAAAGATTTCCCGAGAATAGTTATAATTTTCTTCTTGAAGAATCGCATATCCCAGATTTTGAATCTTTATAGGGATTTCATTGAAAGAAGTGGTTTTGTTTGAAACACATACTAGGAGGGTATGAAATAAAAATCTTGTTGCAGGAGGAAAATAACCCTTTTCTAAGGTCAGTTTCGTCATCATTGTGGCTTCATACACTCTTTCAATGAAGTCAATGTGCAACTCGTTTTTGGTGAAGGAAGTTTTACCTGCCTGGTCATCGAGTTGAAAGACTTCGGAGATGGATTGTGGTGTAATGTGAACAGCTTTACCCTTTATGGAAGATTTGATTTCAGTTGCAATGTCTCCTTGTTTTTCAAGGGTTGCATTCTTCCAAAACTCCCTTTGGGTTGCCAAGTAGATGGGTGCGTCAGCTGTGAGCAAAGTTTTGTACTTTGATTTTGCCATGATGGTGATAATGGAATCGAAAACATCTGTGGTTCCTGGTTTTGTGAGAAGACCCAGGAGATTGTGAGATTTTTTGAATGGAATGTCAGTGGTGGTTGCCTTTTGAGAGGCTGTTTTCGAAGATTTTGATGTGGGTTTTGCAGATGACTTCGATTTTGTCATTTTTGAAACGATTTATCGAAGGAATTTTGTGAGAGATGGAAAGAAAAACTGCTTTGAGAAGAGAATTTTTGTGAATTCAATTCGACAGTAAAACCCTGTTTGGATGGTGAGTGGGGAGTTTTATAGGAGAGAGAGTGAATGCTGACGTGGCAGCCGTTACAAAAAGTCTGACTGCTATGTACTGCCCACGTGACAACCGCAGGTGAAAATAAAGGACAGTACTTTGGTGAAAGCAACGGATGAAAGCAGTGGAAAGGGGGCAGTGGATGATTTTTACTATCAGTAGATAGCATATCAGTGGATAAGACACTGCTTTTGAACAACAGCGGTTATCAAGGAATGAGAGAACAGAGGTTGCCTTTCAGCAATGGGCAGACTTTTTGATGTAGAGCAGACTTTTGAACAATCAGTGGTTATGGCAGACTTTTAAGGATTTTAATGAAATTTTCATTTTTAAGCTATTTTTAAGGATGGATTTTTGATTTTCTGAAAACATTTTGTTGCTTTTATTCATAGAAAAACAAGATGTTGCTTGTTATTCCATGTTCAGCATCCCAATCCTAGAGACCAGACTTTCAAAAGTGGCTGTATCAAGTGCTTTTGTGAGCACATCTGCCAGCTGGTCTTTAGTTGGGACATGATGCAGAGAAATCAAACCTTTTTCATAGCAGTCCCTCACAAAGTGATGTCTGATGTCGATGTGTTTGGTGGTAGAATAGGAAACTGGATTTTTGATGATATTTTCTGCTACTGACATCCCTGAATAAAAGAAGTCTTTTGAGCAATTTATATCAAAATTCAATAACATATTTTGATGTTACAATCAGTTGGACTTTTCAGCAGCAATAACAACATCATAATATTCTTCAATCAGTGGTTGTTGAAACATCTGCTGCATGTGTACAGTCAAAACACTAAGCTTATTGCCTAGGAATTGATATCCCCCTGATGTAATTTTTTCACACTCTTGGTGTCTGTGCTTATTTAAGTATGATAAATCTTGACAATCATGCTCCTAGCATATGCAATGTTCTTTGAGGACCCACTTTTTGCCGAAAGAATTCTCATCCTTTGGCTGTGGCACAAGTTTTTCAAGCTTGTTGTCACTGAACTGCTGAAGCTCTTCTTAGGAGACAACTACCCAACTTTCTGTCTTTCAATGCTTTATGGCACTTTGACTTGTTGATGGGGTGGTATAAAGTCAACAAGAAGACACATGTTTTAAGATAGCCTTTTTAAATGAATCCTTTTCATTGATGTTGTCAAGAAAATGGTGAGATGGTTGAATTTTAAAATGTCGTTGATGTTCAAAAGTTGAGGCTGCAGATGTGAGTCATCTGAGCTAACCACTGCTGGTGACTTTGATGATCCAGCAGTGGCTGCAGATGTGAGTCATCTGAGCTAACCACTGATGTGAGTCATTCGATCTACATAACTATGAGTAAAACCATAATAGCAAAACAAAACCATTTCCTCGTGTTTTTCTGTAGCTTCTTTGTCTTTTGAAGGGCTTTGTTCGCACTTTCCACATGATCAACCGCACTTGACACATGTATATATCTGTCACAAATCATAAACCAAACAAAAACCAAAATATAGTTTGCTTTGATAACACTCATTATAATAGGAGTTAAAAGCCCGGATAGTCTCTGTAGTTTGGCCTTTTTCACCTTTAGTCCCTAACTTTCTAAAATTACCTCTATAGTCCCCAACTTTTCAATTTTCATTCCCGGATAGTCCTTGGCGTGGATGGAGGTTAGTTTTTTCAGTTAAGTGGGTGTGAAATTACTAAATTGCCATTGTTATTAAAAAATAACTTAAAGATAAAAATAAATATATTTAAACCCCCTCTCCCCTTTCTCTCTTCCTCTTTCTAGTTTTGGTCGTCGGAGCCGAATCAGATAGAGACTAAAGGTGAAGGGTGTGAGGGTGGGGAAAAGATGAAGTGGTGGTGGTGGTTTGATTCTTGCAGACCAAAACTAGAAAGAGGAAGAGAGAAAGGGGAGATGGGGTTTAAATATATTTCTTTTTATCTTTATGTTATTTTTTAATAACAAGCGTAATTTAGTAGTTTCACACCCACTTAACTGAAAAAACTAACTCCATCCGCGCCAGGGACTATCCGGGAACGAAAATTGAAAAGTTGGGGACTAAAGAGGTAATTTTAGAAAGTTAGGTACTAAAGGTGAAAAAAGGGCAAACCACAAGAACTATCCGGGCATTTAACTCTTGTAATAGGGTACATCAATCAGGATACCAAGAATCACAAGACCAGTTAAAGCATACTTGTAAGAAATGGTTGGCCGGCCCAACATGCCTTTTAGGTTGGGCAAAGGCCTAGGGCCTTAAAAAATAAGGGCCTCCAATTTTATAAAATTCTATTAATAATTAGCAATTTTGAAGGCACAGTTTATATAAAAATATATGCCATCTAATCTTAAAACAATACCACCCTAACTTGCTAAATTCCGTTTTCTCTAAGCAATAGGTTAGCCGTTCGATTCCCATTCAGTATTTTACTTTTTGTTGTTTTCTCTCTTTTTCATTGAAGCATATGTGCAGACTTGCATCTAATACACCTTGATTTCTTTTGAATAAGTTACTTTTCATAAACACTATAAGCTTAGTTTGGACTTTTTGCTCTGCAAAACTATAAATTATTTTCTTTGTTTATATAAATAATAATAATAATAACAACAATAAATCCTTATATAGTTTTAGTTTGGAATTCGGTTAGAATATTTGTGTGATAATTAGTAAATGAAAAAAAAATATTAATTTTATATATAGATTTTAAAATTACTAATTTATATATTAATAAAACCATAGGCCGTTAGAGACTTAGAGATTCATTATTCGCATCGTCATTTCAATATTTGTTTTAGCTTTTAGTTTCACCCTATATACTAATATAATATACACCAAATAAAGGACAAGCTTTAGAAAAAAAAAAGACCCAACTCCAAGATTGTAAGTAAAATGCAAGTTCGGCCTAAATTAGAGTTACCATCATCGACGTCTACCTTCATTCACCTTGTGAATTGTAACGCTGGTCAAGGTCCCGATGTTTTCTTTATAATTATACCAATTAGGGCTAAAATTATCTTAGTGCAACTCACACCAAAACCCAAGTAACAACTATCAAAATAGATATTTTCATTTATACCAATTTAAAAGGGCCTCAACTTTTTAGTTCGCTCTTGGAACGGCCTTGAAATGGTTGACGACTTTCTTGACTATAGAAGGTTCATGAGGTGGCAACTGCACATAAATTAAACAAAAGGACATGAATATTTATAAAGCACATGTAGTTAATATTAGTTTGTCTGATGAAATACAATACCGGTTTTGATGAAACACAGACCAACGTTGAGGTTAATCTGTGGGGTTATTTCTTCTGTGGGTTCAACCTCTTTCCTTACTCGTGATAATGGCTTGAATCCTGCAAAACAGTAACACCGTTAGTCTCGTTAAGAGGGGGAGATGGGGGTTTTCCCTCTTAACAGGCTCCATCGTGAGAATAAGTACTGTTCTGAGAGAATAAAAACAGTGTGTGTATGGAGTGAGTGAGGAGAGTAAAGATCCCGAACCTGAATGATGAAGGGTCCTATTTATAGCCGGAGGGTGAAGAAGGGAGGAGCAGCTGTTCCAGCTGTGGATGCGCGCCAGTTGTCCGACCAAGGGGGAATATCCTCTTGGTCTGCTCTGTCACGGCTGGTGTAGTGATACACGTGGCGCTCTTGCATTTGTCCATGCTGGAAACCTTGTACTGGTGTTGTCAGCTCTGTCCCCTGATTTCTCGCAGGCCTACGTGGTGTTCTGCGAGTGGTGACACGCGTTGTCCTTTTTGTCGGGTAGAGCATCTTTGGTGCCACCTGCAGATCTTCCAGAAGTTTCTAGAGGCTTCTGGATTGCTTTGCTGATGTGGTCGCCATGTATGCTCAAAAAGTGGTGTGGTCCCTGCCATGTAGGCAGGAAATTGGGACCATACCTCTTCAGGTTTAAAAAAAGAGAAGACTTGATTACAATGCATGAGAGATGGTGTGGGAGACAAATGGTTTAACTTCAAGGGGATAACGGGATTGCATTCATTGCCTTAAACCATTAAATGAATTTTGGTTTCTTTTTTGTTCATACCTTTCTTGAACCTCAAAAGGAAAAACATGTGCCACATCTCAAAAGTGATTGAAGTTAGAGGTGTTCATGGTCTGGTTCGGCCAGGGTTTGAGGGAAATTCCGGACCAAACCTTTAACTGTGTTTTCTAAGATCGGCAAGCCAAACTGGTTGCATTGGGTAGATTGGACAAATCGTTAAAAAACTTCTTTTTCCAGAAAAGTGATAATATGGTTTAAGCATATTGGACCTATTCATTCAAAAAATATAAAAAAATTATATAAATTTTTTTTTCAGGGGGCACATTGGTCACAGTTTGACTTTGAGGTCAAACCTTTACTTCCAAAAGTTCAAATTTATGCAGATTTTGTTACAAGTTCCTGACAAAAATATTTTTTCCTAGCCATATTATGTTTGTAAGTTGATTGTGATCAAAAATATTTTCTTGATATTTGACCTCAAAAAGTCAAAATTACCATCTTTATAGATTTTAAAAATTCACTTTGATTTGAATCTGAACTGGCTCTTGACAATCACTAGTCCTTAACACTAATCTTTTACCATATGTAATAAATCAGAAACCGCATTCGAATAGTAAAATTTCCTTCCAATTTCATTGCTACTAAAATTGAATTTCTTTGTTTGACCATCGAATAGTCAGAATTTCCTTCTAATCAGTAATCCACCATGATTTTTTATTCTTTTGGTTAATCATGATTGCCTTTTGGTCAATTTAAAAGGAATGACTAAGACACAATAAAAC
Organism: Helianthus annuus; assembly: GCF_002127325.2. Lineage (NCBI taxonomy): Eukaryota > Viridiplantae > Streptophyta > Magnoliopsida > Asterales > Asteraceae > Helianthus > Helianthus annuus. The sequence goes on from NC_035446.2 coordinate 61,927,560, forward strand.
AACTGTTAGGACTGCAGGTTTAGAAACAAAGGAATCAAATTACAAATAAATCGATCATTGTTTTTTAAGGAAATAAGTATACACAAATGAAAGTGGTTTTGTATGTCAAGCCATACAAAACTTAATAAGATAAGAACCTTTCACACATGCTCGCCTGCCACCTTTGGCAACACAGCATCCATCACCTAAGATCGCTTCACGCCAATTTCTAAAATTGGAATCGGAATTGTGAAAAAGAAAGATCAGTTTGCAATCAACAAATATAAATAAATGAGGTTCAAGTTTGTGACATCATTCCTATAGCAACTTTATTGAGCAAATGATTAACAAAATTGACAACTTCATGGATTAACATCATTGTACTGGACGGCGAAACCACTGTGAATTTGAATTTGAAAAGACAGTTGATTTGACGGACGTGATAGTTTCTTGCAGACGTCAGTTAATGAACCATAGGTTAATAATGATAACTGTCAGGCCTATTTACTAATTTATCAAGAGGCAACTTACTTTACTAATTTCGCTCATTGCTTCCAAGTTTCATCACAAAATTCCTCTGTTCTTCAGGTTAGTTTCATCTTCCCTTTTCACTTTTTTCTTTCGATCGTTTCTCATGGGTGCGAGGAAAGATCAATCCACAAGCTTTTCTTGTCTTACATAAGAAGAGGTTGAGGCATTTTGCCTTAAATGGGGGATTGATTTACGCTATACACCGGAGGCTCCGGGTTTGGACAAATCGATTGATCAATGCCCTAAGGGCTTTGTTGCTTTATATTGCTAACATTTCGAATTTTTGAACCTTCGTCATCCTTTTTCCACTTTTGTTCTCAACATATTGGAGTATTATCGAGTGTCTTTAGGTCGGTTGCACCCTCAAGGTCTTGCTAGGGTTTTGCACTTTGAAGTCTAGGGCTGCGGGGTATGATCCATCTCATTTGTCCTTTCGCCGTTTCTTTCGTTTAGAGAAGAATGACGTTTGGTTTACATTTGAGACTTCCCAAGTGGATACTTGTCTGATTTCATCCATGGTAACAACACTTGGTTCATGGAAATACCGTTTCTTTTGGGTTTCGGAGTCTATTGTCCCCTTGAAAATGGTTTGAAGGCACCCTGATGCCGTCCTAAATGAACTTGGACCCTCAGATTCTGAATTAGGTAGTTGGTTCATAAAATCCATCAGGGCATGCTCTTCTAGGCTTCGCCCTTTTCCTGAACCTTTGTAGGTTTTTATGGGGATAAGCAAGTTATGGGATAAACCGGACCAAGATCCTATACTCATGAGGGATGGTCAGGGTATGCCTTTTGTTTTTCTAACTTCTTTTTCTTATTTTTATAATGTTTTTGTTTATGCTATTTTTTCCTGTTTTGATTGCAGACATGTCTGCTTTGGACTTTATCAAAAGTGATGATACGTCGGATGTTGTGTTTGCTGATGTTGCTTCTACTGAGTATGAAGATGTTGTGGTTAGGGGTTCCGAGCATAGGTTCGAGGGTTCAGACTATGTTAGTATGCCAAATGTGAAGGGCTTAGTGAAGGTTCCTGCTTCGAAGCAGTCCACTCGTCGTTCGACTCGACATAAAGGTGTTGGGCAACCTTCAACTTCTGAAACTATTGATCTTGGTGATGACTTGGAGGTTGAAGATACAGAGGTTCCTGCTGATGTGTAGAAGTGTGAGTTGCCTTTGGTAGTGGGTAAGGATGTTAAGGCAGCGGGCAAACAGGTTGGAGGGTCAAAGCCTTCAACTAAGGCTATTGAGAGTTCCTCCAATGTTGACTCGGGGGAGATATATGTGCCTGACTAGAAGGTTGCCGTTTCTGATACCTTCAAGTCTCCTGCCATTTATGAAGATGTTCTCAACCATTTTGCCCCTCCAGCTGTTCGGGCTTCCTCATATTCTATGGTTGATAATGAAATGATTTCCAAGATGATCATGGCTTCTTGCAACTTTTGTGCCTTGCTTCCTGAAGGTATTGCCCAGTTTCGAAAATGGATGCAAGAGTATGAAGTTTTTTCAAAGAAGAGGGAGGCCATGAAGGCTAGCATGGATGCATTGAAGAAGGAAAAAGAAGGGTTTGCTGAGAAGGAGTTGGCTTGGCTGAAGAAGGTTCATGAGCCGACTCAAAGACATGAGGTTGAGGTTGGTAAGCTAAAACAGTAGGCTGAGGCTTCAGCGAAGGAAAAAGAGGAGTTGGAGGCTTCATTGGCTCAGTTGGCTAAGGACAACAAGTGGCTCATTGAGCAAGGCTTTCAACAGGTTGTTACTTACCTCCTCCATTCATCCGAGTTTAACAGTGCCCCGGGTGATGTCTATTCGAAGCTTCTCATTCATGGACGACATCAAGGTTATACTGCTGGATATGATGCTGGTGTACTAGGTCTCTAAAGGATAAATCTCCTCTTTTTCAGCCTGGAGCCTTCGAGGTGTTTAAGAACACCGTTGTGAAGATGGAGTGTCTAACTTACCCATACGTGGGTGAAGTGTCCGAGTGCTATGGCAAACCTCTTTCTGTTTTCCAAGGTTTGAAACCTCGAGGCCTGAATGAAGCTATTTGTGATGAAGTCCAGAAGTCCATCTCCAAGAAACATCCTCATTCTGGAGATAGTGGGGATATTTGTTCTGAAGGTTGGGGTGGCTCGAAGGATTCAAGCCTTGAATCCTCTGAGGTGGCTGCAGCTAGGAGAAAGAAGAGGAAGGCCAAGAAGGTTCGGGATGATGGAGGTAAGAAGGATGATGCTACCGAGAAGGACAATGCTACAAAACCAACCGTTTCTAATGCTACAAAGTAAGGAAGGTATCTTGATTCGTAGCTTTCTTAGCATCTTTTGAACAATATTTGTGGTTATGTAATTTGAACATCTTTTTATCTAATGGAACCGTTTAGGCCCCTTGCTGTGTAAAGCCTTCGAGGCTTCTTAACAGTGTTTTATGTTTATGGCCTTGTATGGCCCTTGGTACTTTAACTTAAATTATGCTATGGTTAACTTTTATGCTTTGTTGTATTTTGCGTTGTTGTCTTGTATATTCCCTTGAGCATTTATTTCATTTGGTTGTCTTTGTTGATGGTGTGCTTCACCTTATGTTATTTATACCTTAAAGGGTCCAGTGCTGCAGTCACTTAGCCTTATGATATTTTTAACAAGAAGGTATAACACTTATCGTATTTATGACTTTACTTAGTCTCAGTTTGGTTTGTAAGCTAATGTTAAAGCTTAAGGAACATTTGATGTAGGCTGTTCAGACCCATCTATGAGACGTAGTTTTTTTTTTTTTTTTTTTTTTGGAAAAATTTCCAAGTCTCATGGAGTTGTAGTGATTTAGGAACACACCCCTTATATAGGTCCATTCAACCCTTAAACCTATTGAGCGATGTGGCCTGGGAGCTCATCCCCTTACATGACCCTTGTCATGGAGTTTTTTGCTAGGTTCTCAACCTGATTATAGGATAGAAAGACAAGTTTTAACAAGAACTTCATCGTTCATTCATCAAAGTGTGTGGGTTACAAAGGGAACAAAAACAACACTTTGCTATCTTTCACTAACACATTTGTCTAGACATGGAACCTTTTAAGGTTTTTACCATTCCAATGCCGGGGAAGCTTTTTGCCTTGTGGGTCTGCCAACTTGTAGGATCATCCTTTGTGTGATTCGAGAATGGTGTACGGCCCATCCCACTTAGGGCCAAGTTTTCCTTGGCTTTCTTTTTTGCTAGCCTCGTTGTTTCGAAGAACGAGATAACTAGGCTTGAATCGTTCGTATTTTACCCGTGCATTGTAGTAAGATTCCATCTTTTGCTTGTATTTCGTTTCTTGTATAGTTGCTTGGTCTCGGGCTTCTTCCAGGATTTCCAAGTTCAACATCGTCTCTTGCTTATTTGATTCTAGATCAATGTTGAACGTCCTTTTTGTTGTAACTCCTATCTCTGCCGAGATTACAGCTTCAGATCTGAACACTAGGCAGTATGGAGTTTTCTTGTGGCTCGTTTTTTCGGTTGTTCTGATTGCCCACAACATGTTAGGGAGTTCTTCGAGCCAGTTGTTATCATGCCTTCCCAAACGAGTTTTAATGCCTTCCACAATGCTGCGGTTTGTTCTTTCAACTTGGCCATTGGACCGTGGGTAAGCCACCGAGCTTAACACTTGCGTTATTTGGAACTCCTTGCACCAGAAGCTAAAAGGCTTCTCGGCAAATTGCTTCCCATTATCTGTGACCAATACTCCTGGCAGCCCAAACCGATAGATGATGCTTTCCCACACGAAGTCGATGACTTGTTTTCCTGATATCTTTGCTAGTGGCTTCACTTCTGGCCACTTGGTGAAGTAGTCTACGACCGGAGGAAATGGACCAACAATGTCCATTCCTCACTTGTGGAATGGCCAGGCCGACGAGATGGGAACCAAGTCATGCTTTGGGCTTTTGGGCACTAGGGCCTGTATTTGGCAAGCTTCACACTTTTTCAGCTGCTTAGTTGTATCTCGATGCATGGTGGGCCAAAAATATCTGAGATTCATCAACTTGGAAACAACTGATCTTGGGCCGTAATAAGCCCCACATATCCATTCGTGAACTTCCATGATCAGATACTGGCTTTGCTCTGGGCCAACACATCGAAGCAATGGTGCAAGTTATCCCTTTTTGTAGAGGATATCTCCTTGCAACATGTATTGTCTTGATTTGATCCGAACCCTTTTAGTTTCTACCTGATCACTTGGCAGCTCACCATTTGTAAGGAATTTGACCAAAGGGGTCATCCAACTTGGGCCTTCTTCAGTAATCACATCTTGTACCTCGAGTTCTTGAATGGATGATTTCTTCAACACTTCAACCAACACTTTTTTGGTGACATGAGCAAAGGTAAGTGATGCAAGCTTGCTTAGTGCATCAACTTTCTTCTTTTGTGATCTTGGGACTTATTTGATGGTGCATGATTCAAATGTGCCCATAAGTTCCTTTGCCTTTTCACGATACTTCTTCATGTTGGGCTCTTTAGCTATGTAGCTGCCGTTTACTTGACTTGAAACAAGTAGAGAGTCGGTGAAGACTTGAAGCCTTTTGACATCCATCTTCTTGGCTAGCTTGAGTCCTGCAATCAGTGCTTCGTACTTGGCTTCATTCTTGGTAGTCTGAAATTCAAGCCGGAGAGCATATGTGAATTCCAATTCATTAGGATTGATAAGGACTAGGCCTGCCCCTGACCCTTCAATGTAGGAAGCTCCAACGGTAAAAAGCTTCCAGGTATCAGGGTCAGAAGGTTCAGTAGAGGCAGTATTAACTTTTGTTGTTGTTTCCTCTGGAATCTCCAAAATGAAATCAGCCAATATTTGGGCCATCACAACTTTTCTTAGAACGTAGGTGATGTTGTGTTCACCTAGTTCCACTGCCCACTTGGTTAGACGTCTGGAGGTTTCAGGTTTTTCAAGCACATTTTTGATTGGTTGGTTCAGTGACCACTTGTATAGGATGTGCTTGAAAGTACCTTCGAAGCCTTCTGGCTGTTATTACTAGTGCAAGAGCAAGTTTTACCAACGCGGGATACTTGGTCTCTGCCAACTTTAAAGTTTTACTAAAGAAGTAAACAAGTACCTGAGCCTTGTTTCTTTCGATGGTAAGGACTGCACTGATTGCTTCCTCAGCAAACTGAGAGGTAGACAGAGATTAGTTCCCCAGTTTCAAGAGCGGCGATGTCTGGTAATGAAGCTAGGTGCTGCTTCATTTGGTTAAAGGCTTCTTCAGCTTCCTCGGTCCATCGGAAGTCCTTGTTTGTGCACCATTGGAGGGTTTTGAAAAAAGGAAGGGACTTCTCAGTCAGCTTGGACGTGAAACGCTTCAAGGTTGCCAGCTTACCGTTCAAGCTTTCAACCTCCTTCTTGCTTTGTGGGGACCTTGTATCAAGGATGGCTTTAACCTTGTTGGGGTTGGCCTTTATGCTTTGTTTGCCTACAATATGCCCCAAGAACTTTCCTTCTTCAAAACCAAATGAGCATTTTACAGGATTGAGCTTCATGTTGATCTTTCTTAGTTCCAGAATGTTTCCTGTATATCGTCGAGCATTTGGCCCTCGGTTTTGCTCTTGATCACCAAGTCATCCACATAAGCTTCCATGTTTTTGCCTATTTGTTCATCAAATGCTTTATCTACCGGGCGTTGGTAGGTTGCCCTGCGTTCTTTAATCCAAAAGTCATTTTTTGATAACAAAAAATACCCTTATCGGTATGGAAGGCTATCTTCTCTTCATCATCCTTCTTCATTTGAATTTGGTGATAGCGTTTATAAGCATCACGAAAGCATTTGAAGGGGAAGCCTGTGAGAGAATCAACTTTTAGATCAATTTTAGGCAAAGGATAACAATCCTTTGGACAAGCTTTGTTTAAATCTTTGAAATCGATGCACATTCTCCATGATCCATCAGGATTTCTGACCATTATGGGGTTAGCTATCCAAGATTGATACTTAACCTCTCGGAGTATGCCAGCTTGTACCAACCACTCAACCTCTTTGCATGCTGCCAAGCTTCGATCTGGGGCTAAACTCATTTTCTGCTGAACAATAGGTTTTACATTTGGTGAGATCTTGAGCTCATGTTCGGCGATATCTCGAGTGATACTGGTCATGTCCTCGGGATACCATGCAAAGATGTCCATGTTGTGTATCAGCAGCTTCTTGAGATATGAGAGAGTGTTTTCAGTGAGGTTGGTGTTTACCCTTATCCTTTGCTGGGGATACTTAGGGTTGATGATCCAACCTTGCTCTTCTTCTTAGTTTTTTGTTGAATTTTCCCCTTCAACCAGGAAGGCTTCCTGGGTAGGTTGAAGGGTTTTGTAATTCCTCTTTCAGTGGGAAACTTGACCACACCTTGACCAACTGAAATAGCCATACCAAACTCTCTTTACCCCGGCCTTCCTATGATGACATCATAGCTGGAAGGCATGTTGATCATGACAAAGGTGAGTGGCTTGGTCCTTTCCGTTTTTCCTGTTGGTGCAGTCATCTGTCGTCTTCGTCTTATGTCGAGTCTCGGTCTCGTTGCGGATCCGATCAAGCATGACATCACATGTGACATCACCTTGATGACATCACATGTGACATCATGAATAATGTAACTTGATATTGGCCGTTTGAAGACACAAAGAATATGAATGTTCACACAAAAGACAAAAAGATGGAAGGTCCAATGAGAAGAGTTCATTTAAAGGTCCAATTAGAATGTAGATGTCCATTTGAAGCATGTATATATGTTGACCGTTTGAATGTTGTCGTTTGAAAGTCTTGGCCGTTTGAAGCCATCGTTTGAAAGGTTGTCCGTTTAAGAATGTTCAAACGGTAGGTGGCTGTTACTATAAATAGGCTTCATGTCTTTGTCATTTGTAACGGTCAGGCCAAGTGATACCGAAGTGCTGCCGGTATTTCCTCTCACTGTAAACGTTGTCAATCGAATATACAAGAGGTTTAAAGTGTAGTTCAAGTTGTTTTCTAGTGTGTTTCTTAGTTTCCGCCTCTGAAACGTACGAGAGCTCTTCCGAACGACTCATTCAGGTCGAAAACCGATCCTACAAGTGGTATCAGAGCTCAGGACGAGGAGTTCTTGCCATATTCAGCTTGAAAATCTCATTTTCTACACCTTCTTTCATAAAATCAATAGTTTTTACGGTTGAAATCGGCTGAAACTTACACAATGTGTGCGTAATGATAGTTTAACAAATTCTTGAGAATCTCAGCTTAAAACTGAAGTAAAAGTGACAAAAATGGCTTAGAAAAAGGTGTTCGTTTGAACGAAGCATTGCCTGTCCGTTTGAAATCTTGTCCTGTCGTTTGAAACATGCTTCCTGTCGTTTGAAACATACTTCCTGTCGTTTGAAACATACTTCCTGTCGTTTGAAAAGTGCTACATATCATTTGAAATATGCTTCCCGTTTGAAGTGACCGTTTGAAGTTTTCCTATCGTTTGTATATTGACTGTCGTTTGAGTTGACGGTTTGAACAACACTTCAGTTTTAAAATGACACATCGTTTGAACATATAATTTCCGTTTGAAAGTCCACCGTTTGAAACAATTGATATGTTTTTGCACTTAATCAATTAGTGGATATTGCGGCCCTATCACATTGAAAAGTTGTTGACAGATCAAAAGGATTGCATGTGCCGCCACATTTAAAATGGAAGTCCAATCAATTTGCCTTGAAGTTGTCGGCCATTAATGTCTCAAATTGTTTAATCATCACCGATTCATTTTGTGCATAAGATTTGTCAGTTACACGGCCCAATCTCAATTTAATTCAGATTTAAAGGGCGGCAAATGTGATTTGTTAGTTAGAAGCCCACTTTGTGTCATCGGCCCATGTACTGTTATTGATAATCAAAGTTGTTTTTTTTTTAAAAATGATTGCAATCAAGTGAATAGTTTACATCAAAAGTTATATTGAGGAATTGTATCAGTTCAAGTCATTTGAATTTAAGGTGTGATCATTCAGCTTGGAGTTCAAAGATTTCAAAGAGTCTAGTCAGTTAAATTGGATCCGGGTCATAGCAGTCCGCACAGTCTGCAGTCTGCACAGTGTGTCAACATTCAGTCCGCACAGTGTGTCAACTTTCAGTTCAAACAGAATATTCACCAGTTCGAGTACCAGTTTTATTCTGTTAATTGATAAATCTATAAACTGATTGCTGTTTGTTTGTTTGTTTGTCAGGTATTCTTACAAGGTGATACAGCTCATTTAAAATTCGGAAAAATGGACGAGGATTTCTACAACGCATTCGCTACTCCCAGTACCCCAATCACTGCTATTCAAACCACAATGCTCGAAAACGAAACAGGGACGATGCAAAAACCTCCCAAGCTCATGAATATAGAAGAATATAAAGGTTGGGAAGGTCGGTTTGAGAATTGGGTGCAAGCTAACTATCTTGATGCCTAGGAATGCGTAGAGACGAAGTATGTTCGACCTTTGAATGATGATGAAGAGCCTGTTCCGATAAAAGATCTTACTGCTGATGCTAGGAAGAAGTATAAAGATGAGAAAATGATGCTAAGTCTTCTTCAACAAGCATTGAAAGAAGATATTATGGTGGTTTTACAACACAATGGAACGTCATATTCGATTTAGAAAGCATTACGTTCAAAGTTTTGAGGAAGTGAAGAGATGGTTAAAAGCAAGAAATCGCTTCTAAAGAAAGAATTTGATTTGTTTCGAGGGTTAAAGAATGAAAGTACACGAGAGAATATTGAAAGATACTGTAATCTGCTTGCCAACATGAAAAGGTTGAGTATTGAGAAAAGCACTGATGAGTTGATAGAGAAACTTGCTGATGCATTGCCCTATGAGACTTGGGGCACATACCTTATGACGCTCAGAAACAAGAAGGGTTTTAGCAATCTGACGCTCAGTAAGTTCATTGAAAAAATAGAGGCTCAAGAAATGGAACAACGTAAAGTGATCAGAATGAAAGATTTCGATGGAGAACAGGACATCGGACTGTATTATAAGGCAGGGGTAAATGAGAAGAAATATTCGAATCTATCTCCGAAGGTTGAGACTGCCTACAGTGCCAAGAATTCGTCTGGAAGTCCTTCATGTGGATCAAATAGCAAAACCAGTTTCACTTCATTTCCATCTTTCGATCCAAACATCTCTGCAACTAAGAATGGGAGAAAATTACAATGCAACATTGTGTTAAATCTTGAAAATGATCAAGATTATTCTGAGGAAGTTGCCAAAAACCAAATGTCTTTATTAGGAATGGTTTTGGAATCTTATCCTTGTTTTGTTGCAGGTCGTATCGGCAATCCAATGTTAACCAAAGAAGACTACGACCAGATAGATGCTAAAGAGATGGAGCTGATGGACATAAAATGGTGTCTGGCTAGCGTGTTACGGAGAGCTGAGAAATTCAAACAAATCACGGGGAGAGATGATCTTCGTGATGCAAATGTTTCTACTTTAGGTTTTGACAAATCTAAAGTCACTTGTTTTCGGTGCAGGGAAAAAGGACACTTCAAGAGGGAGTGCACTAACCGTGAAGCAAGTGGAGCTCAAAATCCGTTCAACAACAACAATGATTACTATCGTAAAGCCATCTATCACCAAGTTGGTCAACAATCATCTCAACAACATAAACATCAAGCTCAAACTGCACATGGAAGAGATGTGATTGAAGATTCTGAAAAAAGAGCTTGTGTGGGTAATAGTGATAGATTGTATGGAAAAAGAAGGGATGGTAGTGCTTTGATAATTGATCAAGATGATGAGAGATTACCAGAGGGTTTTAGTTGGGCAAATTTTACCTGGGATGATTATATTCCTGATCAAACTACAGCTTACACTACTTTTACGGCAAAGGTTGTAGATGATAGTGATGATGATACGGAATATTGGGCAAGAAAATATAAAGAAGATATGAAATTGCTTGCTGAAAGTGATAGTGAAGATGAAAAAGCCAAGAAAAAGAAGAAAAAGATTAAGACACCGGTGAGCAGTGATGATGAAGAGGTTCCGGTGGTAAGAAGACAAAAGGTGAAACAAGTGCCTAAATTCAAGGTTGAGGAAGAAGTTGATGCAAAAAAGATTCCAGTGAAGTGTGAGAATTGTGAAGTTGTGAAGAAGCAAAATAGCACGTTGATTTACAACTTGAACAGTCTGAAGGAGTCTTACGATGTGCTGAATAAAACGATGAATCAGTACAATCAAACGAGTGAAGAACAAGCTGTAGCAATGAAGACTCTTCAGGGGGCGTTTATGACGAAGCAGAAAGTTGTAAACAACTATATTGAGAAGTGTGCTGCTTTAGAACAGAAACTTGAGCTACAGAGAATTGAAACGGAGAGAGTTAATCGTTTGTTAAAAAGTTACTCATGTACTTCCTATGTTATTGACAGGATTTATCCGACGGTTGAAAGTATGAAGGTATGGGAAGATGATGAGGTAACTGAAGAGAAAGAAGCTGGAAAAGGTGCTGATGAAAAGATTGCTGACAAGAAGAAGAATGACAAGGAAAAAGACACTAAAAAGACGACATCTGGTAAGAAGCAAGGTGTCAGTTATAACAAGTGTCCACCCCCGCTGGAAAATGTATATTTGCCAAGATACCCAAACGATGAAAGAGTCAAAAAGGCAACAAATTTACAGTGGGAGTCAGAGTCGTCAGTAAATCTACCAGATAGTATTGATGTTGTGTTTACATCGTCTGACACTGATCAACAGTCTCAATTAATGAAGAAAGTTGTGGATCATGTGTTAGAAAACGATGAGATAGAGGAGTCAAAGTCGGAGTCCGCGTCAGAGTCAAAGTCTGAGTCAAGCACTCCGGGTCAAACAGAAAAACAAGGAAAAATAGTCTATGACAAAGAATTCCTTTTATCAAAATCTAATTTGGATGATGGGTTGTTTAAAGTTGCCTACACTTTGAATGATTCTGACAAATTATATTCTGATGAGGAATTTCAAATAAGAGGTGTCAAAACTGAATTGATAAACAAGGTTTTCAAACTCAAAGAAATTAATATTTCTGAAATAAAAGACTTATGTCTTAATGAAAAACCTAAAAAATACACCTCAAGAGTACAACAAAGATTAAACAAGAAAAAGAATTACAGTTCTGGTTCTGGTTTCCAAAAGAAATCAAACCATAACGGTAATTTCAAAAAGAAAGGTTTAGGTTTTACTCCTACAGAAAAACAGAAAAATGAAAAATATGTTCGTTATTTTAAATCCAAAATGTCATTTGTTTCAGGCACATCAACTGATGAAGAAGAAAAGACAAGTTTCTAGAGGGAATCAAATAGTGAGTTCCTTGCGAAAAAGCAAGACGAATAGAAGAGAGATACAAAACCTGTTTCCGATGCAACACTGTTGGACATATTGCCCGAGATTGTTCTGAGGCAATACAATCAAAACAGGGAGTATTTCGTAAAGTCAAAGAGAAAGTGCTTGTGTTCGAATCACCAATTGATAGAACAAAATTGTTTCAAGATTCTATATTTGAAATTGGTGAGAGTTCGAACAAGTTTTACCAGAAGAGAGCTAAATCCGACAACCAAAAATGGGTTGTTAAGAAGGTTGGTGAAAGCTCTAGCGATGATTCTGATGGATCAAAATCAGAGGAGCTATCTTCGGGCGATGAAACTAATTCCACAAAGTCAGTTGAGCCACAAGTTGTTTCAAAATGTAAAGCTGAAGGAAAAAATGAAAATTCAGTTCCGATTGTGAATGATGAGGAATTTCCATTACTCCGGGCTGAAAACTATAAAAAGAAAATTGGTAAAGTTGAAATTTCTAATCAATTTTATAATGATAAACAGGAATTTGATGTTGAGAAGGCCTTTAACCCCAAGGTAAAACATATCTTTGGAAAGATGATTGATCGAAAAGTCAAAGGGGTTAAAGAATTTTACGAGAAGAAAACAAAGAAAGAAAAGGTTGAACCATCCCTGGTTTGTGACTGGGCTGGTACATATTATGAACAGTAAGTCTCAGGACTTGCCGGAGCTCCCAGGTTGGTAAGCGTGGAGCATGAATCGGCATCTTTCTTGAATTTTATTCGGTAACGTCAATCATACAGTCGGTAAAGAGTTTTGTTTATGTTTGTTGGTTATAATTACAAGTGGTTAGATGTTTTGATTGCATATGGTAAATCAAGGACATTAATTTGTACTTGTATTTTCCTACATCTGGTTGGAAGACAAGATGATGAACCATATCCCGAACATTTGTTTGATAAATCTACAAGTGATAAAATCAATCAAACTTATTTTCTGGAAAAACCATTTTGATTAAAACAAACTTAAGTGTTTTGAAATCTAAATGGGAAAATAGTTTGTTGATAGGGGGAGTTCTGATTGTTTATGCCTAGTGAATGGCGAATTGATGTGATTTGATATCGGTTGTCATGTTTCTGTACAGTTTGTTTTCAATTTTCATTAGATGTACTTGAATTTTAGGGGGAGTAAGAATTTTTAGAAAATCCAAAACATCAGAAAATTTGAAAAAGACAAAAACATGATAAAATCAAAAATGAGTTTTGTTGTGAAAAAGAGGAAATGATAGTACATCAGTGGACTATCACAACATGCTAAAGAATTGGAAAGTTTAAAAGTGATAAACAATCTTACTGCGGATGTGTCGGTAGGTTTTTGCACATTTAGTAAATTGAAACGAGATATAAACCTAATTCAAACTTACTTGATTCGTGGGTAACTATTCTTGAATATATGGGTAACCCCCGAAATCTTGTTTGAAAGGTCCCGTATTCTGAGATACTAGGTCTTTGTACTCAGTGATATCTGGGGTATTATCCCGGGACTTCTGCTGTATGGAAGTACTGACCTAGTCCCCGGATAATGCTTTTCGCAAAATGCTTGAAACATAGCATCGCCCTCAGCAAGCTGATGAAACAATAAAATTGATAGTCGCTGCTGTTGTAATCAAAAGATCCTCTAAAGGGGACCCACCTAAAGTCAAAGCCGTCATCTCTCTGCGTATACGGAAGTATCGACCTGAGCTCTCACGGCCCTCGCACATAACCCCTTTACAGATATCATCTGTGGTATACTCACCTGTAAGACTGAATATTGGGATCTGGATACAGGCGTATATTCGAGTGGAGTGATACACAGTTAATTTTAAGTTTCTAAAACACTAATATCATATCTCGAATCGATTGAAATTTGTGTGAAAATTTAAAGTGGACCAATATACTGACAATCTAGGTAAATTGTTTTGAACTGAGTATGTTTAAAGCTTATTGGTGTTAGTGATTTGTCACAAAACTGATATGATCCTCTTACACAAACTCACAAAAATATTGTTTGTAAATATTTTGTTTTCTCTGCATTTCATTTTTATAAATTCAAAAATCCAAAAAGATTTTTAGTGTGTTTTAGCATAAATTTTGAAAAATTCAAAAGGATTTTCGACAACTGATGTTGAAGAGCTAATTTTCAAAATTCCGAGTGCTAAACATGATGAACAAATGGTTTGGGAGAGTGTGTTGTTTTGAAAATAAAAATGATTCCTGCAAGTGGTTCATTAGCTGTTGAGATTGTTTTTACAAGTTATCATCAGAAAATTTATTTTTGGGTAGAGAATGTGCAGGTTATCTGAAGATAGAGTGCCAGGTTCCGATACCTGAAGACTATGTGATTTCAACAAGCCAGGCTGCAATCCCAACATTTCGAAAGGGGGAGTCTGAAGACATCCGAGTAAAGATTGTTCTTAGGGAGCCTATTGATGGTGATGAAAAGAAAAGAGAAAGAGTTGAGGATGCTTACACTGTGAGATATTTCAGAAAGCGTTCAGACTGATAAAGACTGAAGTCGTTGAAGACTCGACACTTAAGACTCGTCAACATCTGAGGGGGAGTCTGTTGGTGCAGTCATCTGTCGTCTTCGTCTTATGTCGAGTCTCGGTCTCGTTGCGGATCCGATCAAGCATGACATCACATGTGACATCACCTTGATGACATCACATGTGACATCATGAATAATGTAACTTGATATTGGCCGTTTGAAGACACAAAGAATATGAATGTTCACACAAAAGACAAAAAGATGGAAGGTCCAATGAGAAGAGTTCATTTAAAGGTCCAATTAGAATGTAGATGTCCATTTGAAGCATGTATATATGTTGACCGTTTGAATGTTGTCGTTTGAAAGTCTTGGCCGTTTGAAGCCATCGTTTGAAAGGTTGTCCGTTTGAGAATGTTCAAACGGTAGGTGGCTGTTACTATAAATAGGCTTCATGTCTTTGTCATTTGTAACGGTCAGGCCAAGTGATACCGAAGTGCTGCTGATATTTCCTCTCACTGTAAACGTTGTCAATCGAATATACAAGAGGTTTAAAGTGTAGTTTAAGCTGTTTTCTAGTGCGTTTCTTAGTTTCCGCCTCTGAAACGTACGAGAGCTCTTCCGAATGACTCATTCAGGTCGAAAACCGATCTTACATTTCCTTCTCTGAAGCAAACATCAAGTGTTAGTTAGCCCAAAGGCTTGATGGGGATGTCAGCAATACCTTTAATAGAGGACTCGACTGGTTGAAGCCCTGAATGCTCATCGTTGCTGAGTTGGTTGAAACACTTCTCGAACTAGGGGTGTGCGCGGTTTGGTTTGGTTCGGTTTGGTTATTAGCATTATCCGTAACCGAAGTCATCGGTTAATCGGCTCGGTTAATTTGTCGGTTTTCGGTTCGGTTAATTTTTGGTTAATAACCAATTCAAACAAGGGCTAAATTTTTTGCTTAGAAATACATGTAATGGATGTATAAATACATGAAATGGATGTATAAATACATGAAATGGATGTATAAATAAATGAAATGGAGGTATAAATGCATGAATAGATGTTTAAATACATAAAATGGAGGTATAAATAAATGAAATGAAGGTATATATAAATGAAATTAAGGCATAAATAAATGAAATAGATGTATACATGAAATGAAAGTATAAAACATGAAATACATGAAATAGAGGTATAAAAGCTAGAAATATTTAAAAAAAATTAAATGATTCGGTTCGGTTAACCGATGGAAAAAAATTATCCGTTAACCAACTTTCGGTTAATTCGGTTTCGGTTAATTTCGGTTCGGTTTTGTCGGTTTTCGGTTCAATTTCGGTTAACGATTCGGTTATTGCACACCCCTATCTCGAACATAATCTCAATTGCTGCCACCGTATCAATGCGGTGCTGCGGGAATGAGGAGAGAAGTGATATGAAAGTTAGAGGTGTTCAAAACTATCCTTATCCGAAAATCCGATCCAAAATATACAATATCCGAATTCGAAATATCCAAAAATTCGGATATCCGAATTTTCTGGATTCGGATTCGGATAGTGATTTTAAAATTTTTTCAGATATTTCGGATATCCGAAATATCCAAAATTTTAGTTCTTATTTTTTTCGGATATCCGCATATCGGAAAATATGGAAACAAAATCTCGATTTAAAGATTTTTACATGACCCATGCCAAAAGATCTTTTGTAGAAATATAGTTCTTTTGGCTCAACTTTCCCTTTTGCACTCCTTATTGACTTACTACTTGCACCTTTTCAGGCTTCAAAGACTATCAACAAAGCTAACATCAAGAGCCAACAAGAATTTAGTAACACTTGCAGAGTTGCTTGCTAAAAACACTCATGAAAGCACTTCACAAAACGCTTCAGCTGTTTAGCAAAAGTGTCTAGCCAGAGTAATTGAGTAAAGGCAATGCACACAAACCACAACTGGTACTACGTTCCGTGTGCTGAAAGAAATTGTATCCACAATAGGTGACTACCATCAAATTCAAATGTGAAGTCGATGACAACATCGAACATCCAAAATTCAAGTAAATACTGCCATTCCATACAAAAAGCCATTATCCCACTATATGAAATGTCTTATATTAGAAAACAGATTTAGAACAGGAAAATATAATTATGAGTTGTGGAAAAGTTATAATCTGTTCAACAGAAAGAAATTACATAGCTTGGGTCGACTAAAAAACAAAGATAAAGAAATTACATAGCTTGGGTTGATTATTATTAATTTTTTTGAACAACCAACAAAACCAGATCATCTAATAAACCCAATGGCAAAAGGCCACCCACGTCTGAGAACATAGAAGACAACACTACAACACTAGTGACCCAGCCAGCCAAAACCATTCTACCAGGTATCGTTTTTCTTTTGGTCTGTCCTTGTCTAACACCATTAAGCCGGTTAGTAGCTCCATAAGAACGACACCGCGACTGAAGACGTCGACCTTGGTTGTCAATTTACCTGGGTCACTGATAACACAGATGAAAATAAAATCTAGAATCACTCGCTAGAGATGGAAACAAAATCTCGAATTACTAATAACATATGGAAACAAAATCCTGAATTCATGAACCTGTAGTTTTCATTAATTTGAATATGTTAAGGTTTTTATGTATTTAACAGATAGAAACAAAATCTCGATTCAAAGTTTTTTACTAGACCCATGCCAAAAGTTAGTCGTTTCCAACCTGCCCTTTTGTCACGTCCATAATATATATATATATATATATATATATATATATATATATATATATATATATATATATATATATATATATATATATATATATACACAACGAAAAAATCATCGCCAAGTAAAATATTGGACGATTTAAGATCCCGGTGTATAAAGCTCTGATGAGCCAAAGTATGAAGATGTTACATACCTCTAGCCACATCCAATGCAATATTTAACCACCTTTCCCAAGAAAGTATTCCAATTTGAAGTTTTTCTAATGAAATAGATGCCTACTTAATGCACTTTGAGGCATATATTCATAAAAAAGAATTATTTTGAGCCCTTCAGTTGAATACCCTAAAAGTGACACCAAATTTCTGTGTCTAACCTTTGTTAAAACTGAAATTTCTGATTCAAATTCATCTAATGCATTGATGCTAATCACACCTGATTCCATTCTTTTGACTACTATTTTTGTGCCATCATCTAACGGGCCCTTGTAAACAACCTCGAACCCGCCATGCCTGGGCTCGCTCTCTTTTGCGAAGTTTTTGGTCGCATTTTTTAAAACTTGAACCGAAACGATCACGTTTCCAGACTTGATTTCAGTGGACTCACTCGAACCAAACCACTGCCAACACTAGCATGCATCTGTGTGTCATTGGCGATTGAAATCCTGACTATGTTATCCGAGTCAGACGGGTCCAGGGGCGAATAACAAGTGAGCTCGGTGGTTCACTTGAGTTAGCATTCTTCAACTTGCATAAGTAGAGACCTAAAGGGACGGTTAAAAGTGCTAAACCAGCAAAAACCGCAACAGGAGTGAGGGACGGAACTACATTTGGTTTCTTCTTCAGCTATATCGCGGGAACACCACCAATGCCCGAATCACCAGTACTAGGAGTAATCCCAGGTGAAAGTTGGCTGCTGCTATCAGGCTGGGAACTCGTGGGTGAACTAGGTTTAGGAGGAATTTTCGTTGAACTCGATTGAAATAGTTGGTTCCCACTTAAAACAAGTTTCATGGAGGGATTGTACTTAAGCTGAGGAGGGGAAAAATTATTGTTGCTCAAATCCAACCCTTTTCGTAACTGGTTTAATACGTTGGGATCTGATGTGCTGAAAACGAGGGAAATGAGGAAGGTGTAGATGAGTGTTATGGTTAAAATTAAGGTGAATGTGTGGCGGTGGTGATCTGCCATTGATGTAGAAGGTGTAACCGGTGCTACGGGAATGAGGAGAGAAGTGGTATGAAAGTTAGAGGAGTTCAAAACTATGTGTATCCTAAAATCCGATCCGAAATATCCGATATCCGAATTGAAATATCCGAAAATTCGGATATCCAAATTTTTCAGATTCGAATTCGGATAGTGATTTTAAATTTTTTCGGATATATAAGATATCCGACAATATGGAAACAAAATCTCGATTCAAAGTTTTTTACTTTACCCATGCCAAAAGTTAATTGTTTCCAACCTGCCCACTGCCAACAGTTGCATGCATTTGTGTGTCATTGGCAATTGAAATCCTGATTGTGTTATCCGAGTCAGACGGGTCCAGGGGTGAATAACAAGTGAGCTCCGTGGTTCACTTGAGTAAGCTTTCTTCAATTTGCATAAGAATAGACCTATAGGGACGGTTAAAAGCGCAAAACCAGCAAAAACCACAACAGGAGTGAGGAACAGAACTACATTTGGTTTCTTCTACAGCTGTATAGCGGGAACACCACCAATGCCCGAATCGTCAATACTATGAGTAATCCCAGGTGAAAATTGGCTGCTGCTGTTGGGCTGTGAACCCATGGGTGAACTAGGTTTTGGAGGAATTTTCGATGAACTCGATTGAAACAGTTGGTTCACACTTAAAACAACTTTCATGGATGGATTGAACTTAAGCTGAGGAGGGGAAAACTTATTGTTGCTCAAATCCAACCCTTTTCGTAACTGGTTTAATATGTTAGGATCTGTTGTGCTGAAAACGAGTGAAATTAGGAAGGTGTAGATGAGTGTTATGGTTAAAATTAGGGTGAATGTGTGGCAGTGGTAATCTGCCATTGATGCAGAAGGTGTAACTGGTGCTGTGGGAATGAGGAGAGAAGTGGTAGGAAAGTTAGAGGTGTTCAAAACTATCCGTATCCGAAAATCTGATATCTGAATCCAAAATATCCAAAATTTCAGATATTTCGGATTCGGAGAGTGATTATAAATTTTTTCAGATATTTCGGATATCCAAATTATCCGAAATTTTAATATTAATTTTTTTTCGGATATCTGAATATTCGAAAATAAAGAAACAAAATATCGATTCAAAGATTTTTACTTGACCCATGCCAAATGTTAATTGTTTCCAACCTGCCCTTTTGTCACGTCCACAATATGTATCAAGAAAAGAGATAGTTACCAGCATATTCAGGGGCAACGTACCCAAACATCCCAACTACCCGAGCCATAATTGAGTTCCCACCATCCGGGACGAGTTTCACCAGTCCAAAGTCCAAAACTTTTGCTCGAAAATCATCGCCGAGTAAAATATTGGACGATTTAAGATCCTGGTGTTTAAAGCTCTGATGAGCTAAAGTATGAAGATATTCCATACCTCTAGCCACATCCAATGCAATATCTAACCTCCTTTTCCCAGAAAGTGGTTCCAATTTGAAGTTTTTCCAATGAAAAAGATGCCTACTTAATGTACCTTGAGGCATATAATCATAAACAAGAATTCTTTTGAGCCCTTCAGTTGAATACCCTAAAAGTGACACCAAATGTCTGTGTCTAACCTTTTTTAAAATTAAAATTTCTAATTCAGATTCATCTAATGCTTTTTTGCTAATCACACCAGATTCCATTCTTTTGACTTCTATTTTTGTGCCATCGTCTAATTAGCCCTTGTAAACGACCCCGAACCCGCCATGCCCGAGCTCACTTTCTTTTGCGAAGTTTTTGGTCGCATTTTTTAAAACTTGAACCGAAATGATCATGTTTCCAGACTTGATTATAGGGGACTTTCTTGAACCACTGCCAACACTAGCCTGCATGTGTGTGTCATTGGCACTAAAGGGACGGTTAAAAGCACTAAACCAGCAAAAACTGCAAAAGGAGTGAGGAACTGAACAACAATTGGTTTCTTCGTCAGCTGTATAGCGGGAACACCACCAATGCCCGATTCACCAGTACTAGGAGAAATCCCAGGTGAAAGTTGGCTGCTACTGTCGGGTTGGGAACCCGTGGGTGAACTGGGTTTAGGTGGAATTTTTGATAAACTCGATTGAAACAGTGGGTTCCCATGTAAAACAAGTTACATGGAGGGATTGTACTTAAGCTGGGGAGGGGAAAATTTATTGTTGCTCAAATCCAACCCTTTTTATAACTGGTTTAATACGTTGGGATCTGTTGTGCTGAAAACTACTGAAATTAGGAAGGTGTAGATGAGTGTTATGGTTAAAATTAGGGTGAATGTGTGGCGGTGGTAATTTGCCATTGATGCAGAAGGTGTAACCGGTGTTGCGGGATTGAGGAGAGAAATGGTATGAAAGTTAGAGGTGTTCAAAACTATCCGTATCCGAAAATCTGATATCTGAATCCGAAATATCCGATATTCGAATCCGAAATTTCCAAAAATTCAGATTTCCGAATTTTTTTGGATTCGGATTCGGATTCGGATAGTGATTTTAAATTTTTTCAGATATTTCAGATATCCAAAATATCCGAAATTTTAGTTTTTATTCTTTTCGGATATCCGCATATCGGAAAATATGGAAACAAAATCTGGATTCAAAGATTTTTACATGACCCATGCCAAAAGATCTTTTGTAAAAATATAGTTCTATTGGCTCAACTTTCCCTTTTGCACTGCTTATTGACTTACTGCTTGCACCTTTTCAGGCTTCAAAGACTATCATCAAAGATAACATCAAGAGCCAACAAGAATTTAGTAACACTTGCAGAGTTGCTTGCTAAAAACACTCATGAAAGCACTTCACAAAATGCTTCAGTTGTTTAGCAAAAGCGTCTAGCCAGAGTAATTGAGTAAAGGCAATGCACACAAACCACAACTGGTACTACGTTTAGTGTTGAAAGAAATTGTATCCACAATAGGTGACTACCATCAAATTCAAATGTGAAGACGATGACAACATCGAACATCCAAAATTCATGTAAATACTACCGTTCCATACAGAAAGCCATTATCACACTATATGAAATGTCTTATGTTAGAAAACAGATTTAGAATAGGAAAATATAATTATGAGTTGTGGAAAAGTTATAATCTGTTCAACAGAAAGAAATTACATAGCTTGGGTCGACTAAAAAACAAATATAAAGAAATTAAATAGCTTGGTTGATTATTTTTCATTTTTTTGAACAACCAACAAAACCAAATTATCCAATAAACCCAATGGCAAAACGCCACCCACGTCTGAGAACACAGAAGACAACACTACAACACTAGTGACCCAGCCAGCCAAAACCATTCTACCAGGTATCGTTTTTCTTTAGGTCTGTCCTTGTCTAACACCATTAAGTCGGTTAGTAGCTCCATAAGAACGACACAGCGACTGAAGACTTCGACCTTAGTTGTCAATTTACCTATCACTGATAACACAGATGAAAATAAAATCTAGAATCACTGGCTAGAGATGGAAATAAAACATCGAATTACTAATAACATATGTAAACAAAATCCTGAATTCATGAACCTATAGTTTTCATTAATTTGAATATGTTAAAGTTATTATGCATTTAACATATGGAAACAACATCTCGATTCAAAGTTTTTTACTAGACCCATGTCAAAGTTAGTTTATTATGCATTTAATATATATATATATATATATATATATATATAAGGAAAAAAGATAGTAACCAGCATATTTATGGGCAACATATCCAGACATCCCAGCTACCCAAGTCATAATTGACTTTCCACCATACGGGACGAGTTTCACCAGTCCAAAGTCCGAAACTTTGGCTCAAAAATCATCGCCAAGTAAAATATTGGACGATTTAAGATCCCGTGTATAAAGCTCTGATGAGCCAAAGTATGAAGATATTACATACCTCTAGCCACATCCAATGCAATATTTAACCTCCTTTTCCAAGAAAGTGGTTACAATTTGAAGTTTTTCTAAAGAAATAGATGCCTACTTAATGCACCTTGAGGCATATATTCATAAAAAAAGAATTCTTTTGAGCCCTTCAGTTGAATACCCTAAAAGTGACACCAAATGTCTGTGTCAAACCTTTATTAAAACTGAAATTTCTGATTCAAATTCAACTAATGCTTTGTTGCTAATCACACCAGATTCCATTCTTTTGACTGCTATTTTTGTGCCATCGTCTAACTGTCCCTTGTAAACAACCCTGAACCTGCCATGCCCGAGGTCGCTTTTTTTACGAAGTTTTTGGTCGCATTTTTTTAAAACTTGAACCGAAATGATCATGTTTCCAGACTTGATTACAGGTCGAACCACTGACAACACTAGTATGCATCTGGGTGTCATTGGCGATTGAAATCCAGACTGTGTTATCCGAGTCAGACGGGTCCAGGGGTGACTAACAAGTGAGCTCGGTGGTTCACTTGAGCTAGCTTCTTTCAATTTGCATAAGTAAAGACCTAAAGGGACGGTTAACAGCGCTAAAGCAGCAAAAACCGCAACAGGAGTGAGGGACAGAATTACATTTGGTTTCTTCTTCAGCTGTATAGTAGGAACACCACCAATGCCCGAAACACGAGTACTAGGAGTAATCCCAGGTGAAAGTTGGCTGCTGCTGTCGGGCTAGGAACCCATGGGTGAATTGGGTTTAGGAGGAATTTTTTATGATATCGATTGAAACAGTTGATTCCCACTTAAAACAAGTTTCATGGAGGGATTGTACTTAAGCTGAGGAGGGGAAAAATAGTGTTACTCAAATCCAACCCTTTTAGTAACTGGTTTAATATGTTGGGATCTGTTGTGTTGAAAACGAGTGAAATTAGGCAGGTGTAGATTAGTGTTATGGTTAAAATTAGGGTGAATGTGTGGCGGTGGTAATACCATTGATGCAGACGGTGTAATAGGTGCTGTGGAAATGAGGAGTGAAATGGTATGAAAGTTAGAGGTTTTCAAAACTATATGTATCCAAAAATCCGATCCGAATGATCCGAAATCCGAATCCAAAATATCCGAAAATTCGGATTTGGATAGTGATTTTAAATTTTTCGGATATTTCGGATATCCGAAATATCCAAGAGTTCAATTTTTATTTTTTTCGGATATCCGAATATCCGAAAATATGGAAACAAAATCTTGATTCAAAGTTTTTTACTTGACCCATGACAAAAGTTAATCCTTTCCAACTTGCCCCTTTGTCACGTTCATATTGTATATATATATATATATATATAGGAAAAGGTTAAAATGAGAAACACCTTGAGTTGCGAGAACCGCGAGAACTATTTGATCCGGCGCGATTTGGGCGAAATTTTTTTTACACAAACGTAGATGAAAAAAATATAAACACATCTGAAAAAAATTTATAAAAAATTGCCGATTCGGTAATTTTGATTCATGCATTTTTTTACGACAGACGTAAATTTTGAAAGAAGATAGATAGTTACCAACATATTCATGGGTACCGTATCTAAACGTCCCAGCTACCCGAGTCATAAATGACTTCCCACCATCCGGGACGAGTTTCACCTGTCCAAAGTCCGAAACTTTAGCTAGAAAATTATAGCCAAGAAAAATATTGGACGATTTAAGATCCCATTGTATAAAGCTCTGATGAGCCAAAGTATGAAGATATTTCATACCTCTAGCCACATCCAATGCAATATTTAACCTCCTTTTCCAAGAAAGTGGTTCCAATTTGAAGTTTTTCCAATGAAATAGATGCCTACTTAATGCACAATGAGGCATATATTCATAAACAAGAATTCTTTCGAGCCCTTTAGTTGAATACTCTAAAAGTGACACCAAATATATGTGTCTAACCTTTGTTAAAACTGAAATTTCTCATTCAAATTCATCTAATGCTTTGTTGCTAGCCACACCAGATTCCATTCTTTTTACTGCTATTTTTGTGCCATCATCTATCTAACTATCTAACTGGCCCTTGTAAACGACCCCGAACCCGCCATGCGCCAGTTCGCTTTCTTTTGCGAAGTTTTTGGTCACATTTTTTAAAACTTGAACCGAAATGATCATGTTTCCAGACTTGATTACACGGGACTCACTCGAACCACTGCCAACACTAGCATGCATCTGTGTGTCATTGTCGATCGAAATCCTGACTGTGTTATCCGAGTTAGACGGGTCCAGGGGGTGAATAACAAGTGAGCTCGGTGGTTTACTTGAGTTAACTTTCTTCAATTTGCATAAGTAGAGACCTAAAGGGACGGTTAAAAGCGCTACACCAGCAAAAACCGCAACAGGAGTGAAGGACGGAACTACATTTGGTTTCTTCTTCAGCTGTATAGCGGGAACACCACCAATGACCGAATCACCAGTACTAGGAGCAATCCCAGGTGAATGTTGGCTGCTGCTGTCGGGTTGGGAACCCGTGGGTGAACTGGGTTTAGGAGGAATTTTCTACGAACTCAATTGAAACTGTGGGTTCCCACTTAAAACAAGTTTCGAGGAGGGATTGTACTTAAGCTGAGCAGGGGAAGAATTATTGTTGCTCAAATCCAACCCTTTTCGCAACTGGTTTCATTCGTTGGGATCTGTTGTGCTGAAAACGAGTGAAATTAGGAAGGTGTAGATGGGTGTTATGGTTAAAATTAGGGTGAATGTGTGGCGGTTGTAATCTACCATTGAAGTAGAAGGTGTAACCGGTGCTGCGAGAACGAGGAGAGAAGTGGTATGCAAGTTAGAGTTGTTCAAAACTATCTGTATTCCAAAATTCGGATATCCGAATTTTTCGGATTTGGACTCGATTAGTGGTTTTAAATTTTTTGGATATTTTGGATATCCGAAGTATCCGAAAATTTAATTTTTATTTTTTTCGGATGTCTAAATATCCGAAAATATGGAAACAAAATCACGATTCAAAGTTTTTTACTTGACACATGCCAAAAGTTAACCTGCCCTTTTGTCACGTACATAATATATATATATATATATATATATATATATATATATATATATATATATATATATAAAGAAAAAAGATAGTTACCATCATATTCAGGGGCAACGTATCCAAACATCCCAGCTACCCGAGTCATAATTGACTTCCAACCATCCGGGACGAGTTTCACCATTCCAAAGTCCGAAACTTTGGCTCGAAAATCATCGCCAAGTAAAATATTGGACGATTTGAGATCCCGGTGTATAAAGCTCTGATAAGCCAAAGTATGAAGAGATTTCGTACCTCTAGCCATATCCAATGCAATATTTAACCTCCTTTTCCAACAAAGTGGTTCCAATTTGAAGTTTTTCCAATGAAATAGATGCCCACTTAATGCACCTTGAGGCATATATTCATAAACAAGAATTCTTTCGAGCCCTTCAGTTGAATACCCTAAAAGTGACACCAAATGTCTGTGTCTAACCTTTGTTAAAACTGCTATTTTTGTGCCATTGTCTAACTGGCCCTTATAAACGATCCCGAACCCGCCATGCCCAAGCTCGCTTTCTTTTCCGAAGTTTTTTGTCGCATTTTTTAATACTTGAACCCAAATGATCATGTTTCCAGACTTGATTACAGGGGACTCACTCGAACCACTGCCAACACTAGCATGCATGTGTGTGTCATTGGCGATCAAAATTCCGATTGTGTTATCCGAGTTAAATGTGTCCAGGGGGTGAATAACAAGTGAGCTCGGTGGTTCACTTGAGGTAGCTTTCTTCAATTTGCATAAGTAGAGACCTAAAGCGACGGTTAAAAGCGCTAAACCAGCAAAAACCGCAACAGGAGTGAGGGACGGAACTACATTTGGTTTCTTCTTCAGCTGTATAGCGGGAACACCACCAATAACCGAATCACCAGTACTAGGAGTAATCCCAGGTGAAAGTTGGTTGCTGTTGTCGGGCTGGGAACCCATGGGTTAACTGGGTTTTGGAGGAATTTTCTATGAACTCGATTGAAATTGTGGGTTCCCACTTAAAACAAGTTTCGAGGAGGGATTGTACTTTAAGCTGAGCAGGGGAAGAATTATTATTGCTCAAATCCAACCCTTTTCACAACTGGTTTAATACGTTGGGGTCTGTTGTGCTGAAAATGAGTGAAATTAGGAAGGTGTAGATGAGTGTTATGGTTACAATTAGGGTGAATGTGTGGCGGCGGTAATCTGCCATTGATGTAGAAGGTGTAACCGGTGTAGCGGGAATGAGGGGGGAACTGGTGTGAAAGTTAGAGGTGTTCAAAACAATCAATCGGTATCCGAAAATCCAATTCGAAATATCCGATATCCGAAATATTCGATATCTGAAATATCCAAAAATTCGGATATCCGAATTTTTCGGATTCAAATTCGGATAGTGATTTTAAATTTTTTCGGATATTTGGATATCTGAAATATCTGAAATTTTAATTTTTATTTTTTTTCGGATATCCAAATATCCGAACATATGGAAACAAAATCTCGATTGAAAGTTTTTTACTTGACCCATGCCAAAAGTTAATCGTTTCCAACCTGCCCTTTTGTCAGTCCATAATATATATATATATATATATATATATATATATATATATATATATATATATATATATATATATATATATATATATATATATATATATATATATATATATATATATATATATATAAACAAAAAAATAGTTACCAGCATATTCAGGGGAAACGTATCCAAGCATCCCAGCTACCCGAGTCATAAATGACTTCCCACCATCCGGAATGAGATTCACCAGTCCAAAGTCTAAAACATGGGCTCGAAAATAATCACCAAGTAAAATATTGGACGATTTAAGATCCCAGTGTATAAAGCTCTAATGAGCGAAAGTATGAAGATATTCCATACCTCTAGCCACATCTAATGCAATATTTAACCTCACTTTCCAAGAAAGTGGTTCCAATTTGAAGTTTTTCCAATGAAATAGATGTGCTGAAAATGAGTGAAATTAGGTAGGTGTAGATGAGTCTTATGGTGAAAATTAGGGTGAATGTGTGGCGGTGGTAATCTACCATTGGCGTAGAAGGTGTAACCGGTGCTACGTGAATGAGGAGAGAAGTGGTATGAAAGTTAGTGGTGTTCAAAACTATCCATATCTGAATTTTCGGATTCGGATTCGGATGGTAATTTTAAATTTTTCAGATATTTAGATATTTTGGATATCCGAAATATCCGGAAATTTAATTTTTATTTCTTTTGGATATCTGAATATCCGAAAATATGGAAACAAAATCACGCTTTAAAGTTTTTTACTTAATCGTTTCCAACCTGTCCTTTTGTCACGTCCATAATATATATATATATATATATATATATATATATATATATATATATATATATATATATATATATATATATATATATATATATATATATATATATATATATATATATATATATATATATATATATATATATATATATATATATATATATATATATATATATATATATATATATAGTTACCAACATATTCAGGGGTAACGTATCCAAATGTCCGAGCTACCCGAATGATAATTGACTTCCCACCATTCGGGACAAGTTTCACCGGTCCAACCAAAGTCTGAAACTTTGGCTCGAAAATCATCGCCAAGTAAAATATATTTACGATATGAGGTCTCGGTGTATAAAGCTCTGATGAGCCAAAGTATAAAGATATTTTGTACCTCTAGCAACATCCAATGCAATATTTAACCTCCTTTTCCAAGAAAGTGGTTCCAATTTGAAGTTTTTCTAATGAAATAGATACCTACTTAATTCTCCTTGAGGCATATATTCATTAACAAGAATTCTTTCGGGCCCTTCAGTTGAATACCCTAAAAGTGACACCAAATGTCTGTGTCTAATCTTTTTTAAAACTGAAATTTCTTATTAAAATTAATCTAATGCTTTGTTGCTAATCACACCAGATTCCATTCTTTTGACTGCTATTTTTGTGCCATTGTCTAACTGGCCCTTGTAAACTGTCACACCCCGACCGCGTAAAACAACAAATCCCGGCGAAAACGTCGGGAGTGTCGTGACAGGATCATTGTTTTATAACGCATGGAATTTAAAGTTTGGTTTTATTTATTAAATTCTTTACATTGTCTTGGAAATAATAGAAACCTAACATGAATTAAACTCTCTTTCCTAGTTTTAAGTCGCTAAGGCCCAAGTCCGCCTAAGTGTAGCACGATCATCATCAAACATTAGTTCCTGAAACACATGTGAAAATAGGTACGTCAGCATAAAAATGCCTGTGAGATACATAGGTTTTGTTGATGAAGGATTCATGACTTGTAGTTAAAAGAAGTGTTTAACGAAAAGTAGTGATGAACCTTATAAAATGTTTTCTTTTATAAAATCATGTGAAAATCGATATGAAAATCAGATGATAATAAAAGAATGATGTATGGTTAAATAAATAACCAAGTAAAATGACTTTGTATAAAATATTTCAGTTGTAAATTAATGTCTTGTAAACAATATGTCATGTCTTTGTATAAAATGTATCATGTCTTTGTCTTTGTTGAAGTGGTTTAAATAACGCTACGATATGTAATATTATAAAAGCACTTATATATAGGAAGTACCAGCGGTGTATCCACCATGCTTTTATCACATTACACACGCCTCGTTATTTAAATCAGTTACCAAATAACCACCAAAAGTGTCTTGTCAAACCAATGTCACAATGTCGTGTATAAACCATGTCTTGTATAATCAAATGTCTTGTATGGTGAATAAAGAGTATTTACTCAAACCATATGTTTAATGTCTTGTATAATCAAATGTCATGTACAAAACAATGTCTTTGAATAAACCAAAGTTTAAATCAAAAGTTATGTTTTGCAAAACCAATGCTTTATTGTTACGAACATTTATGTAGTAAGGTTTATCGCATGCATTCCCTACTTCCAAACAAACCTAGGAAGCCGGGAACGGGATTTGTCAAGTCCTATGGTACCATTACATATTACCGAGCGGCGTGATCAATGTTAATGAATGTATTCTTGTCCCGTTAAACATACCAAATGTCATAACCAATGTAAGCATGTCGTGTGAAAACCATGTACTATGTATGCTAAGTAAACATACGAAGTAGAAATGTCCATGAAATCAATGTGCTAGCATGCTCAGTCAACATACATAGCAGAAATGTAATGTAAATCAATGTGCCCATATGCTGAGTAAACATATGCAGCAAAAGTGTCTATGAAATCAATGTGCTAGCTTGCTCAGTCAACATACATAGCAAAACATAATTGAAATCATGTACTATATGTGTACTAGTTGAACACAGCAAGCATATCTATACTATATAATAATGCATGAGTGAGGGGTATTTTAAGATACCAAAAAATTAAGTACTTCCCCCCTGCTTTATGTATAGAAAGACCCCTAAAATAAGGGTAGTTTGGTCTTTTAAACACAATTTATTTTTTAGTCCCTACACTTATTACACGTAAATCCCTAAGGTTTTATCTAAATTATAGATAATTAGTTACAATTCACCCATCCACAACAAACTTATAATTTTTTACGTATTCTTGACATATCTTATAAACTATATTGTTTAAAAAACTCCAAAGATAGCATGATGACCTACACATCTTTATCGACATTTCGGTAGTTGTCTTGTTCAATATCGACGCACAGATTAAAAGGTACAAGTTGATAATGCTATAATGTGCAAGAAATTAATACTTGTGATCTAATGCACCTAATCTACAAAGATGGACTCCATCCATGCAAACAAAAACAAAAAGAATTAAAAGTACCGTAATATAAAATGAAGATATTATGTGTCACATTTTATTTTATTAAAACTATAACAACTTATCTTTTATTTTTTGTCATTTGAGTATTATTTTTTTATTAAAAACGAAACTTTACAGTGTAAAACAGTTTTTTACTTTATTTATAAACAAAACATTTTGTTTTTATAAAAAATAATTCTTTATAAACATTTTTTGTAACAAGCAATATAAATAAAATACTCCAGAAATTTACAATCTTTACTAGATAAATACTAAATTGTGTTGCAAATTTTTGGAAATTATAAGTTCAACTTTATTGTTATAGATAATATTAGTCAGCTTCAAAAGAATTCTTCACCAACTTGACTAAATACATAGTAGATTGTGTTGCATATATTTAGGGATTATGAGTTAAAAGTAGACTCATATAAATAAGATTAGTTAGGAACTAAAAATCTGAACTTAGTATGATATAAACTCTTAACATCCTATTTTTTATAAAAATAGTTCTTGAAATATTATAATAAATTTTTTATATCTGTAAAAAACCGAAATTTTACAATTTAAGTTAAAGCTCTAAAACGTACTTACGAGTCAAATACTATTTTTTAGAGTAAATTATTTTTTGAGTCCTTGTGTTTTAGTGGTTTTAACCCTTTGAGTCCAAAATCATAATGTTTAACGCCCTGAGTCCCTAGACACTTTTTTTATAACCATTTGAGTCCAAATTTTAACCTTTTGAGTCCAATTTTTTTTAACAAAATTAGACTCAGACTCTTATAAAATGAACAAAATTGGACTCAAACCGTTATAAAATAAATGGCTAGGGACTCAGGGAGTCCAAAATCAAAATGTTTAACGCCCTGAGTCCCTAGACACTTTTTTTATAACCATTTGAGTCCAAATTTTAACCTTGTGGATATTTAAAAAAAGTTATGAACTTTAAAGAATAAAATTATACTTTATAATTTAACCAATAAAATAAACATACTATTTTTTATCTTTTGAATATTAATTTTTATAAAAAACAAAACTTTACATATATGTAACACTTATGACATATATCAATTACAATATTACAATAATGTTATCATAAATATTATTCGAATAAGAAATCGCAGAACATATAAACAAATCTCATCTAACATATAGAAATCAACGATCTGTGAAACAATACTATGGATGCATGTTAGGATCTGAGTTTGGATTGATTGTGATTTGTGTTTGAAACTTAGATGAACATATGAAAGAGTAGTGCAGCGGAAATTATATGGAAACAAACTTTTCACAATCAAATAGAAGAAATGCTTTCAATCATACATTTTCAACAAGGAATCAAAAGATTAAATTTATTTTTAAACTTTGATTACAATGCAAGTATGATATGCAAACTCCCCCTCAGCCCGAGCTCAGTGTTTGTTCATGCAGAAAGAAGATGGTGAAAGAGCTAAACAGAATAGTACAGAGTACTGTTCTATTTATAGGCACTTGCAAACCACTGAGCATCAAAGCTGACGTCACCATGAAAGTGACATCTAACCTCCTAACAAACTCTAACCTCTGATTAATACAAACACTGCTATGCTAACTACTGATATTTCATTACATTACATAAACTAGTTTAAACTGCTGCTGCATCCTTCCACTGCTGTAATCCCAGCAGTACTTGTCATGATCAGCAGTGCTTGAAGCATGGCAGTAGATTGAGCAGCAACGCTTTAGTTCTTCTATCAGACTTTGTCTTGATCAGCAGTTGTAGGTCAGCAGTTTGCATGATCAGCGGATAGGAGGTCAGCAGATGTTGAAACCACTTTCAAGGGGAGAGACTTGCAACCAAACATCTGCTTATTCTGAATCTACTGCTGTGATCCAGTTTTGGCTTTTATTATCTGTTCCTTTGGTAGGGTTCAATCCCAACAATCTCCTCCTGAAACAGATAATGCCAAAACTCTTCATTATTGTAGATTTTTATTGCCTCAACAACAGTTCCCTTATTTGCCCTTTGAATTGATGTTCAAAAGTTAAGGCATCTATATCATCATCATCCCTGCTAAGAGGAAGATCAAGGAGATCCTGCAAATCTTCAAGACTCAGGCCAAGAGCTTGTTCCCTTGTTAGTTTCTTCTCTTCTCCGTCAGTCCTGAGCAATGTCAATACGTGGGTCTGTTTATCAGTTTTCCACTTTTG
Organism: Helianthus annuus; assembly: GCF_002127325.2. Lineage (NCBI taxonomy): Eukaryota > Viridiplantae > Streptophyta > Magnoliopsida > Asterales > Asteraceae > Helianthus > Helianthus annuus. Next base: position 61,959,570 of record NC_035446.2, read on the forward strand.
TATTTTTGAGCCTGATGGGTTTCTTGGGAGATTTTTATTTGTAGAGGAATTTGGTGATGCTGGCCTGTTCATAACTGGCTGACCAGTACTTGCAGATTGTTCCAGTTCAGATTCTTCTTTCAACATTAACAAAATGCCCTTTTTCACAATGGCATTTCCAGTAAGTATATCTTGAACTGTTTCAGAACCCAACTGGCTTTGTCTCCTTCTTTTGTAGATGGCAGTACCAGCAGGAGCAGTGGTTCTTTTGGGATGTAGCTTTGATAATCCTTTTGAAACCTCTGCTTTGGAGTAATCAGGCTTTTGTGGAGCTGTTGGATCTTTCTTCCTAAGCTCTTCCAACCTTTTATAGGTGGCCCTGATCCTCGCTTCTCCCCACTTAGACACAGAGTTCTTTGACCCATATTCAGCAATTATCAGCTCCTCTTTCATTCTCTTCAGCTCTAAAGCCTTATCAGCTTCAACCTTTTTGAATTTTTCAGGGGGAGTCTGCTTGACCTTATTCTTGATCATTTCATGAATCCTGGCTACTTCTTTTTCAAGCTCAGGAATGGTCCAGTTTCTGTACATGTGTTTCTCCCCCTTGTATGTCTTGTAGGTCATGATGTTTTCAATGTAGTCTTTTCTCAAGGACTCATCTGCCTTCTCAGAGATTTGCTGACATACATTTTTTGCAAACTGTTCCAAAGCTCTGACCTGTGTGAGTAGAAACTGATAGTTTTGTTGATACTCTCTATCAGATTTCCCTTGTTTGTTTTTTATTGAGATATCCTTTGCTTGCTTGGCCTTGATTTTCAAGTATTCTTCAATATTAGTTGGCCTGGGATATCCTTCAATCGATGGCAAGCTCCTTTTGGCAGGGTCATCCTCGTAGTAGAAAGACTTAATTTCATCTCTGACTGTTATGAGTTCAAGAGGAAATTGAACACCTGCAGGAGGTAAGGGTTTGTAAATTTGAGCTAAAGAGAGAGGAATGGGTTTTGGAATTGTGACAAGTGCTTGGGATTTTGAAGCTGTTGGTGGTGGTGATGGAGAATCATCATCTGATATGATAACCCTTCTCCTTTTTATTCTAGGAGAGGTAGATGATGTTTTGGGAGGAACAGTGGAGGTGATTTGAGTGGCAGTGGTTTGTAACTGACTAACAGTTGTTGAAACAACTGGTGTTTCAACCGCTGTTGCCATTAAAATAGATGTTTTAACATCTGTTGTCTTCTGCTTTGGGGCAGGAACTGATGGTGGTGGTAAGGCAGTGGTAGTGGTGTGTGTTAAAGTGGTGTATGTTGAAGTGGGACAGTTGTTGTAACAACTGAGGTACCAGCATATGTTGATACAACAGGAGTTTCAGCAACTGTTTGGATGGAGGTTTGATGTTGGTGGCTTTTGGACAGTGGTTTTGGAGTATGCTTTGGAAGACTGGATGGTGTGGATTTGGGTTTCCTTACTTTTTTAGTAAGATTTCTTTTAGGAGCAGGATTTTGAGCATCCTTTTCACCAGAACAACCCTGCGCATTCAGCTTCATGAAAGCTTTCTTCTCCTCATTCCACCTTGACAAGGCCTTTGCCACTCTATCCCTTTTTACACTTGTGACAGCATCATCAAGTGCATTCTGGGTAACATCAACCTTCTTACTACCATCTGGCAAGGGAATTTCTCTGAGCATTGCACCTGTTACTGTATCAAGATATAGCCCATTATCAATCCCTTTCTTTATCCACTCCTTAACTTTCTCCCCCTTTTTGGCATTATCTGCAGGGAGTTCATCAATGTAAAGCATAGTTGGAGGAGCAGTGCCAGTGGTTGTCAACAAATGGGCCTTGAGAGCCAAGATGTCATCTTTAGTATCCTTGAACCTAGACTCCATTGCAGTTTTGAGATCTTGAACATGTTTTGCATGTTGCTGTTCAGCTAGTTGATGCTGTTGTTGGAGAAAATGTTGAAAAAGGTTCCAGAGCTCATTTGTAACATCTGCAGGTGGTGGAGCAGGTGTTTGAGGTGGAACAGCAGTGGATGGTACCTTTTGAACTGTTAACAACTGTTGCAGCATTTCTTTAATTTCTTCAACAGATACATCCAGTTTTTCAACACGTTTTGTCAATTCCTGGTACTTTAAACCATCACCCAAGTTAATGGGATCATCTGATTTCCCACTAGCAGTGGTTTTACCAGATGTGGAGGTAGGGAGTGTACTCCAAACATCAACAACTGATGCCCCTTTTTCTTTGTACTGGGGTCTTCTTCCTTCAACACTTGATAATCTTTTAATGTTACCAGTGGTTAATACAAACTCACTAGCAGATAACAGAGGTGTTATCGAAGGAATTGCCTCCAAGGAAGTCTTATGGATGTAACCACTGTCCAAGTGTAAACCTGTAGGTTCAACACTTGTGGTGGTTGCTTCACTTGGAATACCACCATGAGTTACTTGTAACTCAAGGGGTGTAACCTCCTCAGGTTGTGTTGGTGGGTTAGCAAAGATTGATACATCAAGCCCAGTCTCATCTTGAGGTATATTCTCATGAACAGGTGAGTGAGAAGGACTGGTTTGTGCTAGGTTCAAATCAATTGCATCCAACAGCAGTTTGGTGTTTGGTGGAATTGGGGATGTGAAGGTAGGTTTAGAAAGCGGAATTGCCCCGGGTATTGGGCTGTGGAGGATGGAAACGAGTGCTTCCAGAGCCTCATGATGTGGTGACCCTATTTGTACAACCTGTTCTTTTTGTGAAGAGACAAGAGTTTCAGGTATGGGTTGAGATATTTCTACCAACTGCTGTGAGGAAGTAGCAGCAGTGGTTTGTTGTGACTTTTGTGCAGTCACAGTCAGTTGCTCTGGTATCTCATCCTCCAGAGTTACCTGTTTGATGGGTTTGGGGGATTTTTGATTTTTCTTTTTCTGTGGCTTTTTGGTGATTTTAGGTGTGGGTTTCAAGGCAGTTGTTTGGCTACCTTGATCACCTTGAGCAGTGGGCTCAGCAGCAGATACCTGAGGAGCAGTGTTTTCTGCTAAAATCTGCTCAGGCACCTCTGCTTGTGATTTGCAAGGTGTTGACATTCTTGTAAAGGTTTCAGTCGTTAAGCTTTTTATTTGAAAAGAGTCACCTTGATTTATTACCGCAATATCATTCTTACTGAATGTTTTCTCAAATTAATAGCTTAAAAATCTTGGAAACAGTAAGAATGATTTCGTTTCAACATTTTTAACCAAATCATTGAAAATTACCTTGGAATAGTTAAAATTTTCTCCTTGTAAAATAGCATATCCCAAGTTTTGAATCTTCAGTGGTATTTCATTGAAAGAAGTGGTTTTATTTGAAACACACACGAGGAGGGTATGGAATAAAAATCTAGTTGTAGAAGGGAAGAAGCCTTTTTCTAAGGTATCCCTCTTCATCATTGTGTCAGCATACCCTCGCTCAATGAAGTCAATTTTTAACTCGTTTTTAGGGAAAGAATCTGTACCTTCCTGATCAGCGAGCTGAAAGACCTCAGATATGGATTGCGGTGTTATTCGGACTTCTTTCTTCTGCAGAGTAGAGTTAATGGCTATGACATCTTCTCCTTGTTTTTCAAGGGTATAATTTTTCCAAAACTCTCTCTGAGTTTGCAGGTAAATTGGTGCATCAACGGTTAACAAAGTTTTGTACTTTGAGGCGTTGATCATGTCGAGGATGGAATCAAATGTATCGATGTTGCTGGGTTTTGTGAGAAGACCCAGTAGATTGTGAGATGGTTTGTGTAGGATTTCGGTGGAGGTAGCCTTTTGAGAGGCCCCTTTGGAAGATTTTGCGGATGATTTCGATTTAGTCATTTTGAAGATGAGAATCAAAGATGAGAATGTGGAGAAATTTGATGGAATGTATTGGAAACTGTTTTGAGAAGAGAATTTTGAAGAATTCAATTCGACAGTGAAACCCTGTTTGGGTTTTGAAAGGGGGTTTTATAGAGTAAAAGTGAATGCTGATGTGGCAGCAGTTACAAAAGGTCTGACCACTAAGTACTGTCCGCATGCCATCCCCTGGTGAAGTGAAGGACAGTACTTTTGAACAGTACAGTTTGTGAAAACAACTGGTGAAGACAGTAGTTGTAATGATAATGGAGGACAGTGGATGCTTTTTACTATCAGTAGATAGCTCAGCAGTGGATGCAACACTGATTTTGACCATCAGTGGTTAACAAAAGAAAATGAGAACAGGGGATGACTTTCAGCAGTGGACAGACTTTTTGTAGTAGCACAGACTTTTGAACCCATCAGTGGTTATGGCAGACTTTTAGGATTTTAATGAAAAATTCATTTTAGCTATTTTTAAGGATGGATTTTTGATTTTCTGAAAACATTTTAATGCTTTTATTCATAGAAAAACAGGATTTTGCCTGTTATTCCATGTTGAGCATGCCAATCCTAGAGATCAGGCTTTCAAAGGTGGATGTGTCTAATGCTTTGGTTAGCACATCTGCCAGCTGATCCTTAGTTGGAACATGATGCAGAGAAATCAAACCTTTTTCATAGCAATCCCTCACAAAGTGATGTCTGATGTCGATGTGTTTGGTGGTTGAGTGGGAAACTGGATTTTTGATGATATTTTCTGCTGCCTGGCTGTCCAACATGAGTGGTGTCTTCAAGGCAGTGATACCAAAATCCAGTAACTGATTCTGAAGCCAGAGCAGTTGGGCTGTACAGCTTGCAGCAGCTATATATTCTGCCTCAGCAGTGGATGTGGAAACAACTGCTTGCTTTTTGCTTTGCCAAGACACTAAGCAGTTGCCTAGGAATTGGCACCCTCCTGAAGTGGACTTCCTTGTTTTATCACATCCAGCAAAGTCACTATCTGAGAAACCAGGCTCTTGGTGCTTGCTTCAAGCCATACAAAGCTTTATTTAGCTTGTAGACATGATTTGGATAAAATGAATCCTCAAAACCTGGAGGTTGACAACCATAAACCTCCTCTTGAATCTTACCATAGAGGAATGCACATTTGATATCCATTTGATACACCTTGATGTTGTGGTTGACAGCAAAGGCCAGAAAGAGTCTGATTGCTTCAAGTCTTGCTACAGGAGCAAAGGTTTCATCATAGTCAATACCCTCTTCTTGTCTGTAACCTTGAACCACAAGCCTGGCTTTATTCTTGACAACAATGCCCCTTTCATCAGTTTTGTTTTTGAAGACCCACTTTGTGCCAATAGGACTTACTTCCTCTGGCAGTGGTACAAGCTCCCATACTTGTTGTCTTTTGAACTGTTGGAGCTCCTCTTGCATAGCTTCTACCCAGCTGTTGTCTTTCAGTGCCTCTTGGTACTTGACTGGCTGATGGAGTGATAGGAAGCCAGCAAAAAGACAAATGTTTTGGGATTGCTTTCTTGTAAGCACCCCTTCATTGATGTTGCCAATGATTTGATCTGGTGGATGAGATTTCAAGAAGATGAGCTCTCCTTGGTATGGAACAATGGCGTTTTGAGGTGAGGGCTGCAGATGTGTATCATCTGAGCAAACCACTGCTGGTGACTTTGATGACCCAGTAGTGGCTTCAAAAGGTGGTGGCATTGGAGGTAAAGGTGTGGACAACTGCTGACTTTGATCCACTGTTTGAGGACTTTTGTCAGCAGTGTTTGATGAGATAGAGGCAGGGGTTAAGGGGCTACTTTGGTCAACAACTGTTGAGGTAGCAGTGGTAGAGCTTTGACAACTGTTTTGAACACCTGATGCTCTTCCCTTTGAAACAGACCTTTGAGGAATGATGATCTCATATCCATAGTCTGGTGATGAATCCTCTGATGACCCTGCACTGTTAGTCTTGACAGCAGTATTTTCAAAGGTGAATTTATCAAGATCAAACAAATCAGCAGGATTTGCTGGGATTTTCATTGATGAAAGTTCATTAAACTTTACATTCAAAGTCTCCTCCATTGCCTTGGTCCGTGTATTAAACACTTTGTAGGCCTTAGCAGTGGTTGAGTATCCCAGGTGATAACCACAATCTACTTTGGCTGCAAATTTTGAGATGGAATCTTTTAAGTTCAAGATAAAACATGGGCAGCCAAATACTTTAAAGTATGAGATCAGTGGTTTGATTTTATATCATAAGCAGTCTTTTGTGCCTAGGGTTGATTAAAACTCTGTTTTGGACATAGCAAGCAGTATTTACTGCCTCTGCCCAAAAAGTTAATGGCAAACCTGAATCTGCAAGCATAGTTCTGGCAGCCTCAATTAATGTTCTGTTTTTCCTTTCAACAACCCCATTTTGCTCTGGTGTTCTAGGGATGTTGTACTGCCTTACAATCCCTTTCTTCACACAGAAGGCATCCAACTCCTTATTTTTGAATTCTGTGCCATTGTCACTCCTGAAGACTTTTACTGGAAGGTCAAATTGCTTTTCAACCTGTGTCACAAAATCTTGCAAAATGCCTGCAGTTTCATCTTTTGAGTGCAAAAAGAAAGTCCATGTAAACTTAGAAAAGTCATCAATAATAACCAGACAATATCTCTTCTTTTTGAGACTCATGACTTGAACTGGGCCAAACAAATCCATGTGCAACATTTGTAAACACTGGGTTGTTTTGGACTCTTCAATGGACTTGAAGGAGCTTTTGTGCTGTTTTCCTTTTAAACAGGAAATGCAGTGCTCAGGACATGAAAACATTTTTTGTGGTAGTCCTCTTACAAGGCCATTTTTTGAGATTTCAGTGATGGTTTTGAGATTTGTGTGCCCTAGTCTTCTGTGCCAAAGCTCTGTCTCTTTGTTAGAGGCAGCTGAGAACAGACAGGCATCAGCTCTAGGGCACTCTCTTGACATGTCAACAACATAAACATTGCCACTTCTTTGAGCAACAAGTTTAGTTGTGCCTTTCTTGATTATTGCTTCAATCTTACTAACCATTTCTGGTCCAACAATCCTACAACAATCCTTTGTGAAGAATTAGCCAAACCCTTTATCATTCATTTGAGACACACTCAGGAGATTGAAATTTAGATTGTCTATAAGATTGACATTTTCAAATTTTACATTTCCAGACTTTACCGTACCAGACCCCAGAACTTTTCCTTTACTATTATTACCAAAGGATATATCACCCCCCCCCCCATGAGTTTTAAAATCTTGAAGAAGGGCTTTACATCCTGTCATGTGCTTGGAGCCTCTACTATCTACATACCAAAGACTATCTAAGCATGCAGAAGCTCCCTGCACATGAAGTAAAAGGATTAGTTCATAAAAGTCTCCAAAGCCAACAGGGCTTTGGATGGGGTCTCAACAGTGTCTGGGATGGAAGCAGTTGTATGGACAGTGGTTAGCTCAGGGGTTTGAACATTTTTGGGAATGTTTTTCTCTAACCACTGTTTGGGGTCTTGACCCATCATCTGTTGATAACCGAAAGGATGCCTGTTCACTCTTGGTTTAGAGGGCTTTTTGTAAGCCTCATAAACGTGTGGGATCCTTTGGTATGATGCCATTTCCTTGCCTTTTCTGAAATGATTGGCTGGAGGGGCATCAGTCACTTGTACATCCCTTTGAACAGTTGTTTGGTTCAGCTGTTTTGTGACAGCAATTTGGACAGGGACAAACAGTGGTTGTTTCTTGGTGAACTTAACAGATGATGCTGATGAACTTAAGGATGTTTTTGCTGTGTATTCTTTCTTCTTTTCATCAAAGTTCTTGATATACACACAATCCTTAGTTTTGTGGTTATTTTTACCACAGATGATGCAGCTTTCAGCAGGAGCAATGACATTTGTTTTGTTTAGATCATGTGATTTTAGATGAAAACAATCTTTTGTTAGATTATTCTTCTTTTCACAGAAATCACAAAACAGGTTTTTTTATTTTTTCGCTTTTCTTCCTTTTCTCAGATTCCTTTGCAACAGAGTTTTGAACCTCTGTTGGGATATCTTTGATAGGAATGACTCTTGCTTTTGGAGCTTTTACACCATCAGTGGTTGTGAAATCCATTGGTTTGAAATTTTCCAGGATATCACACTCATCAGACCATGTGGGTTTAAACTGGTATTTCTCAATTTCCTCAAAAGTTGAGGATCCCACAGATCTTTCCAGAGTAATTTTGTTACCGAGTTTATCAGTTATTTTAACTTCTTGGCCACTTTTATTGGTTGGTATGATATCAGGAGAAACAGCTTGCATTGCAGCAGTGCTTACAATATCATCATATTTTCTATGACCTATACCAAACTTGACATTGCTTTTAAGCTGTTTCTCAAGCATAACCTCATACCCTTTGCAGGATTCTACCCATCTTTCACAAGTGATCTGGGTAGACTCTAACTCCTTTTTGCAAACTTGGTATTTTTCTACCATAGTTTGGAGTTGAGTTTTGGTTATGCTTTGTTCTTCTTTTAAACTGCTGATCTCCTTATCCTTTTCAGCCAATTTGTTTCTAAGTTCTTTTACTGACTTTTCAAATTTGACCTCATCAGATAGGATTTTATTTCTAATGTTTTCATTTACCTCTTTGATGTTAGCAAATGCAATAATACATTTGTCTGAACATAGTTTTTCAAGAACTTGAGGTGATACCTTAGCAGCAGCCATCATGGCACAATCACATTAATGATCATTATCTTCATCAGCTCTACCTTCTTCTTCACCAGCTTTCTTCAAATCTTCTTCCTCTTTGTCATCTTGTGACCAAAGGTCGGTCAGTGGTTCAATCAGGGTTTCTGAATTTTCTCCCAGCAGTAGTTCACCAGCAACTGCTGTAACTACTACTTCAGCAACTTCATCCACTGTTTCAGCACTTAGCTGTTCACCTTCAATTTCAACCCCTTCTGGTATTGACTCTAATGCAATCAAACAAAATTCATCATTAAAATTATCATTAGTATCATAGAGAGCAAAATTTTCATCATTAAGATCTTCAGGCATGCTGCTCCAATCAACAAAGCCTTGTGTGAAAAAGCTTTACTAATCTGGTGGTGTAGCTGTTGGAGCAGCTTGTTGGGGTGCAGCAGGTTGCACTTGTGCCTGAGGGACAGGGGCTTGAACATACTGAATTTGTGGAACAGTGGTTTGAACATAATGCACAGGCACAGGGTTTGCAGCATAATGAGCAGTGTTAACATGTGTTGCATGGGCATATTGGGTATAGTGCACAGTGTTTTGTTGTTGTGGTCTAGGATTTGAGCCAGGGTGAGTAATTATGGGACCAGTGGTTTGACTCCTGCATTCCCTAGCAAAATGACCTAGCCTATTACACTTGTAACACTTGATTTTCGACTTACCCAACCCAACCCTCAAATTTCCATGAAGCCCTGGAAATTTTCTCCCTGTTCTTTTGTAAAACTTGCTTGTTCTTACACTAAGCAAGGCCGATTGATGCAAAATGTCCATTTCTTCTAAGTCAGTTGGATCAAAATGCTGCAAATCATTTAGTTCAAAGCATAAGTTATCTGACATCTGGTTTTCAGCATTTGCAGTGAAAGCATAATTTGCAGAGTGAGAACCAGAGTTATTAAAATTACCCACAGCAGTTATGTCAATAAAGTGATCATAACTCTGATCCTTACTGCTGCTACCAGATTCTTCATGACCAAAAAGATCTGTGCTGCCAAATGAATAGTCATCAGCAACCTTTCCAGACTCTTGCAACCTCCTTTTCTGGTTTAACTCCCTTTCATAAGTTAGGAGTCTACCATGGAGTTGGGTCAGGGTCAGATCTTTGAACTCAGCAGAGTTTCTGGTGACAAAAGCAATTGTGTCCCATTTTTCAGGCAGTGATCTAAGGAACCTGCTATTTTGGGTTGCATTTGGAAATGTAACCTTAACAAGCCTTAGTTCACTGATGAGACAACTGAAACGTTCAAATTGTTGGGTTAGTGACTCCCCTTTGATGTGACAAAATGTTTCATACTACTGATTCAGAATTTCCCTATTGTTTTCGATAACCTCCTCCGTTCCTCCGAACTGTTCCTTCAATGCATCCCACAATTCTTTTGCACTGTTACAATGTAATAGTCCAGCATAGATTTCGTTAGGGAGTGCAGAGGCTATGATGCTAAACGCTTTGGCGTCCAGTTCAAACTTCTGAAAATCCAATTCAGTGTAATTTTCAGTTGGTTTAGGAACGGACTTTTTGGCGTCCTCTGCGCGTGGCACCATAGGAACGTGAGGACCGAAAACGACAGACCTCCAACATCCAGTGTTTTGTTGAGCTAGGATGTGACACATCCTTCGCTCCCAGATGTTGTACTCATTTCTTTTCAGCATGGGTGGTTTAAACAAAGAGCCAATGTTGTTTTTATCATCTTGTGATTGCGACATCTTTCTGGTTGTTTTACAGGTACTGATCAATCAACTTTATCGGTGATTAAACCTTACTCTGTTTTTCAACACAACAAACAAACTATCAGTATCAACAATTTCGAGCTGAACTATTTACGTCAAAATGATTGTTAAATCAAATTTGACTGTCCTAGCTCTGATACCAATTGTTAGGATCTGAGTTTGGATTGATTGTGATTTGTGTTTGAAACTTAGATGAACATATGAAAGAGTAGTGTAGCGGAAATTATATGGAAACAAACTTTTCACAATCAAACAGAAGAAATGCTTTCAATTATACATTTTCAACAAGGAATCAAATGATTAAATTTATTTTTAAACTTTGATTACAATGCAAGTATGATACGCAAACTCCCCCTTAGCCCGAGCTCAGTGTTTGTTCGTGCAGAAAGAAGATGGTGAAAGAGCTAAACAGAACAGTACAGAGTACTGTTCTATTTATAGGCACTTGCAAACCACTGAGCATCAAAGCTGACGTCACCATGAAAGTGACATCTAACCTCCTAACAAACTCTAACCTCTGATCAATACAAACACTGCTATGCTAACTACTGATATTTCATTACATTACATAAACTAGTATAAACTGCTGCTGCATCCTTCCACTGCTGTAATCCCAGTAGTACTTTTCATGATCAGCAGTGCTTGAAGCATGGCAGTAGATTGAGTAGCAACGCTTTAGTTCTTCTATCAGACTTTGTCTTGAAGCAGTTGTAGGTCAGCAGTTTGCATGATCAGCAGATAGGAGGTCAGCAGATGTTGAAACCACTTTCAAGGGGAGAGACTTGCAACCAAACATCTGCTTATTCTGAATCTACTGTTGTGATCCAGTTTTGGCTTTTATTATATGTTCCTTTGGTAGGGTTCAATCCCAACAATGCAAGATATAAAATTACTGAGATGGAGAAGCAAAAGATGAAACAAACGTCGCAAAGGATTGCTAGATAAATGAATCGACAAAGTGAACTGTAGAACAGATGAAAGACAATGAGCAAAGTAAAACTGAGCAAGTATTATTCACCCGCTTACGTTGAGGTTTTTCTACATCTGTTTCATTGTCCCCTGTTATCCTACCATCACCATCTACACCAAAATAACATAATCAGTAAGTGGTTATACCAATGAACGATAATTCGATAAAATCTTCAACCAAATTTATACATCAATCTAGATTATGAAATTATCTCCCTCTTGATATGTCAATAATTATAAGAAAATGATTTTAGGGGAGCTGTTTTATTTATTTGTTCATCCTAAAACCCTGACCGTAGGCTAATAGCAATTAATCATTGTAACCATACAACTCAAACAGATTTTAATAAGAGTATCGATCAAATTTAACCTAATTTTCACATTAGTGTACCAAATCAATCACACAACATATACTTAGCGAGATGAACAAATTAACCTGATCGACCATCTTGTGCTTCAGATGAACAACATTCACCGGTCTCTGTGTTCTAAGAAAATTAATGATCGTTTGGATACAATATGCCCTACACCAAAACAAAAACCCTAATTTTAGTAAAGGAACAAATCGAAACACATCGGACAATAGGGTTTTATAATAACATCAATAATCTATAACATAATGGATGAATTAACAGCGAATTTACTAAACAAAATCAACGGACGAACACGTAATGGATGAATTAACAGCGAATTTAAGAAACATACCTTAATGATATGATTGAGTGATCGATTAACAACCGAATCGATGAAGAAATAGAGGAATATACGTAAACATTTATAGATCTAGGTTTTTTTTATAACAATCACTCTTACATATGGAAAGTGATTCATATTCTGGAAGATGATTTGAGAGGATGATTGTGTGGGATTTGGGATTCTTCTGGTGTAAGTTATGAATCGTAGAATAGGAAGGGTGTATTCAGATTTGCCGCTCAAAGGAAAAAATGGGGAAACAATCAATTACCACGTGTCAGCCACATGGGTAAAAAGATGACATGTGGCCGAAGATTGTTTTGTTTTATTAGAAGTTATAGATTATAGATGTTGATGATATTGTTATAACAGGAAATAATGTTAGTGAAATAAAAAAAATTAAGAAATTGCTGAGTGATAGTTTTAAAATTAAAGATCTTGGTGTTTTGAAGTACTTTTTAGGAATAGAGGTGTTGTATAAAGATAAAACTGTGCGTCTTAATCAGAAAAAAATATTATCTTGAGCTTTTGAGCGAATTTGGTTATTTAGGGTGTAAACCAATTAGCACACCTATAGAAGTTAATCATGTAATTTTTGCTAAAATTAATAAAAACCAAGTTAAATTGAGCAATGTTTCCGGATATCAAAAATTGGAAGGCATACTGATACACCTGTCGTTGATTAGACCGGATATTAGTTATGTTGTTCAATATCTTAGTCAGTAAATGCATGCTCCTTTAGAGTCCCATTTAAAGATTGCCTTGCGATTACTTCGTTATTTAAAGAAGTCTCCAGGTAAAGGGCTGTTGTTTAAGAAAGGTCAGAATTTTGACCTGATTGGGTATGTGGATTCTGACTAGGCTAAGTGTACTGAAATCAGGAAATCAGTTACTGGATATTGCGTTTTTTTTTTTTTGGGAGAGTCGTTAATATCCTGGAAATGTAAAAACCAAAATGTAGTTGCTAGAAATATAGGTTAAAAATATGCTGTATGAACTTGGTATTGACTGCAACTTACCTGTTAAAGTTAATTTGTGACAATAAAAGTGCTATATCAATCTCTATGAATTTTGTGTTTCATGGGAGAACTAAGCACTTTGAAATAGATTTGCATTTTTTGCAAGAAAAAATTGCTTGTGGTATAATTCATCATGTTATGATTGATTCAGAGATTCAAATTGCTGATATTCTGACTAAGGGTCGGAATAGTGAAGTGCATGACACTATGTGTCATAAATTGGGAATGATTAACATGTATAGTATATGAATGATGGGGGCATGTTGAAAATAGTATATATTCATTCATATACTTTGTGTGTTTTATTTATTGGGCTTGTGACATATGTTATATTATGTATAACGGACTTGTCTTATCTTGGGCCTATTGTCGCTATATGAGCTGGGCTGTTATATGAGTTGGGCTGTTTGTTCAGTTTGTTGTAACAGACTCTTGGCTAAAGTGGTAAGTTTGTTTAAGTGAGAGGGTTGGAAGTGTAACATTTCAGGGGGTCGGATTAGTTGTGGCTATTCTTGTGGGGGCAAAGTGTAATTTTGTTTTTGCAGAATATAAAAGGCTCTTGATAACAACTAGGGTTCGGTTGCTCTCATTCTTGTTACGCATACCATCAGTCTCTCTCTTGTTCTTGTTGAAGTTGTTCAGTCTGCTGGAGATTCATTGAAGATCTTGTTCATCTTTTGCTTTAGTTGTATTGCAGATCATGTGGATCATCGTGTATTTGGTTGTTTTGTTTCGATTAATCAACTGATTGAAATCAGTTGATTATATACTTTTGTATTGTTGATTTCTGATCTTACATTTTGTAAGATCTTGGGAGATTGGGTGTTTTTGGGTTGGTTAACTAATAAAAATTTTACGTCACGTTTTGTTGCTATTTCTGGCGTTGTTGTTACTTTCATCTTATATATGTATAGTTCATATTTTTTTTAATTTCAATTCTTTTTTTTTAATCTCTAAACAACCATTCTTTTATTGGCGTTCAACATTTACTCAATACGATTACAAACTAATGGCAGGTAGACGAGCAACAAGCTGCGCCGCTACCCTTTTCTGAATAGCAAACCCTACCCTGCTAAACACAAAATTCTGCCCCTTAACATGTGCGGTGTTACTGCTTACCATCTGTTGAACTCGCTTTAGGAACCGCACCGCGTCAGGGGCGAGAGCGCCAAATGTATCGAAAGCGAACGGGACAAACACGTGCTGATTCTCGATGCAAGCTTTTTCGTGTTTAGCTACTTTGCCCGCCTCTGCCTTGGTTATCGCCTGTCCTGCCACAAACCCGTGGTCCCTTAGCCCAACGAGGGGGGACACACCTGTCAAATCGACACACGCGTGTTTCCCTCCTTCCCATCCAAAAACAAGAATGTCAGCGGGCCGTAACGTAGATCTCCCTTCTAATGGATCAGTCAAGAAGTTCATCGGAGCTTCCTTTTTTGCCGAGATCCCTGCTCGTTTAAGGACATCATACAGCACATCTCGAACTAAATCATGTCGATACTTAAAGCCCAGTAATTCTTTGCAATGTACTGCATGCTCCCCAAAAGAATCCAAGCAACACTTCCGACATACAAGACATGGGTCATCAGCCGGGAAAAGGGGTATCATTAAACGGTACTTGAGGATAGCCCGGTATTCCACAGCCGACATACATTACCCTAAACCTTCGATGGGAACAACAGACAGGAAATCCTGAGCATCGGGGCTCGCAAACACTCAAACACGGCTCGCTGGCGAGCGGAAAAGGCAAACTTCTCTTCAACTGTCTTGATGATTTCGCCATATAAGGCATTCGCCAGAATTTTCTGGGCTTTAATGGGGGCAGTGTCTTTAATGTAGAAACCGCCAAGATCAAGATCGGGAAGAGAACTATGCAAATTGTCTAACGCACCCTTGTAATCAGAGTCCAACAACTCTCCCCCACATTCGCGAAGGATGTGGTCTTGGAGAACCCAAGATTGGGCCCTTGAAGCCACAAAAGCGTAGGAAGAGGCATCCTCAGCTGAGCAAATCCCAAGCCCCCCAAAACGTGTCGGGAGGGAAGCTAACCTCCATTGTAGGTCCCCGAAAAAGGCACCCCCACAAACAACAATGCCCTCGATCATATTCCGAAGCCCCTTGTCAAAAACAGAGACGGCTTCCCCGACATAAGAAGGCTGACACATTCTAAGCCCAAACAGCATTTTAGCAACCCCCATACACGAACGAAGCAGGAGGAGTTCGCTCTGAGGGTCCTTAAGGCGTTTGAGGCATCCCATCAGCTCAACCGCACATTTGGCTCTTTTGAGGGCCAACCCGCTAATAAACTGCCCATCTCTACTGACAGCACCACCCAAGAGTTTCACACCATGCACCGGCATACCAATCTTCCGCGAAAATAAACCTTCCTGAGTCTTCACCCCTTCGCATGTAGGCCAAAAAACTTCAGTTTTTTTAATGTTGAGAAGGAGGCCCAAGGAGGGGCCCTCCACTCTAATGATGTCTAAAGCCTTGGCAACCTGAGTAGCATCTCCAATAATGGTCCCATCATCTAGGTACTAGGCGTGAAAAAGAAGCTTACACCGATCTCTGATTCGGAGAACAAGAGGGTGTAAAACAAGGGCAAAAAGAAGAGGCCCTAAAGGATCCCCTTGCTGAACCCCCGTGGAAGACCAAATATAAGCATTCCCCACATAAAGTCTAGCTGGTTGCCCGTATAAAAAATCAACCCAAGCAAAGATGGATGGACACATTTTCCTTACCTCATTTAAAAGAGCAGTTCTATCTACAAGGTTAAAGGCATTCGAGAAATCGACGGTAAGCATAACCAACGACCCGTCCCGGTGGTGCGCATCTAAGAGCCTGTTCGCACTATGAAGAACCGCCTCAGCCCCGTTGGAACCCCGACCCCAAACTGAAAGTCACCAAGATATTTGCCCATATCTTTCCCCACCCCCTTCATCGCTACCTTAGAGACCACTCTCCTCCAGATCAAACCTACTGCAATAGGTCTAATCCCATTATCGGGCTTGAGAAGGGGCGTAAGAGGAGCAGATGCAACAAACTCCGCCAAACTCCTCGGACACCCCCCTCGTAAAAAAGGTTAACCACAGCTGAAATCGCTCTGAGTAGGCTAGTCGCAATCACGGACCCTTCACCACAAAGGGCGTCCAAAAGGTGTTGAGCCCTCAAACCATCTCTCCCACATGACGTCCCTTTCGGGAAGGATTTGATACACCCAAGCGCACTGTCGGTCTCCGCTACAAGGTGAGGTTCTGACGGAAGGAAAGCGGGCATGGTCGGAGGGGGCATGCACGGGTGTTTATCCATCATTTGACTTTCTTATACTTTTTTATATTTTTCTCATCATTTGACTTGACGTTATATTAGAAGCATCCTTCCATCTTAATGCCTCTATAACGTTCAAAACGTTATCAAGCAATTTGACACTCCTATAGTTCATTACACATGATCTTATGGTCGTCTAGTCACTTTAATTATGGAGGGGATGAGAGGAGGGAAAACCACAACTTATGTTATGAAATATCGTAATAATCCATTAATATGTGATTTTCAATCTAAAAGTAATTATCTTTTTTTTATTCATTTAATAGTCCCAGTCGAAAGAAAAAAAATTACATCCATAAACACACTAAACTAATTAGGTGAAATAGTTGAGCGTCATTTAACAATATGGACGTTAATTCAAAGTATTCGAAAATAAAAAGGTAAGGGTAAAGCGGTTAAAATACCATTACATGACATTTATTGTAGAGAGGATGGTTATTTTGATAACGCTAAATATTGCGAGAACCGTGAAAACGAATGAGAAAACCCATTAAAATCATTTTTTTATTGCAAACCTCATTATAATATACATACAACATTAAAACATGAATTTACTCTTTAAATAATTCATCTTTCCTTTCAAAATCACTATAGATAATTTTTTTACACATATGTAAATAGCAAACTTACACACGTGTAAATTTTCTTTATTTACAATACATATAAATTTAAACGTGTAAATTTAATTTCTAATATTGTTTTTGAATAATAATAAATGTAAAAAAAAATTTAAAATTTGAATTCTCTTTTACCAAGTTCGTGTGATTTTTTTAATTTGTTCTCACGGTTCTCACGATATTTAGCATTCTTATTTAAACCCTCCCTTTATTGTAGATAGCCTTTTTATAATACGGAACGTTTCCCTTCCCACCATTAATATATTATGTTTTCTACTTTATATTTATTTATAATATAACGTGTCCCAGGGGCATTTAGTTTGAAAATTACGAGTGTAAACGGATGACCACTATCATCTTGCTTTCTTAGTTTCTCTTCCACCTTGACTTCGTAAGGCTAATGATTCCTTCTACATTAATTAAGTAGAGATGAAAAAGGAACCCGAATGGAAATATTCAAAGTATTTGGGAGGTGTATTTAGGTATGGGAACAATCTTACGACCATTCAATTTGTTATACTATATCGATAAATCGGTTTTAACGCGTAGACCAGTTTTAGCTATTAACAAATCTTTATATT
Organism: Helianthus annuus; assembly: GCF_002127325.2. Classification (NCBI taxonomy): domain Eukaryota; kingdom Viridiplantae; phylum Streptophyta; class Magnoliopsida; order Asterales; family Asteraceae; genus Helianthus; species Helianthus annuus. The sequence goes on from NC_035446.2 coordinate 61,977,069, forward strand.
GTTACCTAATGAGTTTTTGTAAAATAAAGCTCTTTATTATATATTTAATCTTCCATAATGATTGTCGCCATACATTATTGACTTAGTATATTTGTATTTAATGTATAGGGTGGAGATACAATAAAAAGTTTATTTGGTTAGGAAGATTAGGAAGTGATATTGACCATTCATTTAGTTAATCAATGGCTAAGATTAAATTAATGAAATTGAAGCAAAAAAAAAGAGGCGCGTGGGTTTGTTAGTGGCATTCTAGTCAATCCAGCACAATAGTTTCTCTCTCCTCAAATTCCCCCCCCCCCCAATTTTTAAACGTTAATAACTTTTTCATACGACATTATTTTTTTTATAAAAATTGCACCAAAAAAACGAGCGTTTTTTAATCTTTAAAACGAGTATACTATTGCTATATTTAAAAAAAAATTTAAAAACCCAGTTGCGTAAAACGCAATAGAAAAACCCTCAGTTACGTAAAACGCAATGAAAAACAAACCTAAAAAATGACATTTTTCTAAAACGCAATGCACCAAAAACACAAAGAAATTTCTTATTTGTAAAACGCAATGGCCAGAAAACACTTAAAAATGACTCATTTTAAAACGCAATTGCCTAAAAAAACAAAAGAAATTGTTCTCTGTAAAACGCAATGGACTGAAAACACATAAAAATGTGTTTTACCTAAAACGCAATGCACCAAAAACACAAAGAAATGTCTTATTTATAAAACGCAATGGCTAGAAAACACTTAAAAATGTCTCATTTCTAAAACGCAATGGGCTAAAAAACAAAAGAAAGTGTTATCTGTAAAACGCAATGGACTGAAAACACTTTAAAAATGTGTTTTACCTAAAACGCAATAACTAAAAACACTTCAAAAATGTGTTTTTACCTAAAACGCAATGACTAAAGACACTTAAAAATGTGTTTTTTTTTTCTAAAACGCAATAGCAGAAAACACATAAAACTCTCTTATTTCTAAAACGCAATAGACACATAAAACTGTCTGTGAACTGTTTCTGATGCATTTTTAGCTCAACCCCAGCCAGGGGCTCTGCCCCTTGGACCCCGCCAGGGGCTGCCGCCCCTGGGACCCCGCTACCAGGGGCTGCCGCCCCCGGACCCCCGCCAAGATTGTAAAACGCAATGACTAAATCAAAAACCCAGATCGTGAAAATGAAATTAAAGAATTTCTTACATGGATCGAAGTCGATTTCTTCATCAATTGACGAAATTTGAATGATAGAAACACTTATCAACGCTCGGATCGAAGGAATCGAGTGATTATCTCCAAAATCACCGGAAAAAACGAGATTTTTTATGAAAATAAACTGGGTTTTCTTCAAAAAAAAAGCTGAAGAACACGTTGATCGGGTGTTTGAATCATTGATTGGTGATGAAAATCGCACTATAATGTAGTGATTATTGAGATAGAAAGTGAAGAAATGGTTGAAGATTGTGGGTTTTGAAAATGGTGGGTTTTGAAGTTACTGGGTTTTGAAAAGGAAGAAGAAAGGGTTGGATTGACTAAAATACCCTTTTTCTATATTTTAAGTGTTGCCACATGTCCTAATCCTATTGCTTCCTACACTTCCTAGCCAAAATAAACTTCCTATTTGATCTTTACCCTTAATGTATATATTTGTTTAGTTTAGGGGATATACGTTTCCCATAGTTATTTCCTAATTTTAAAGAATGAGAGAAATTAGGAACTAACTATATGAGGCTATAGGGTCTGGTTATGATGCTCATGATATGACGACCATGACCTTTCATGTCATTTAGTGTAATTTATCTTTGTCTAAAGAAAAAGGAAAAGATTTCTTAGAAAATTGGAAAGGAGGACCATTGTTGCCATAGTTTAATTCATGCAAATCATGGTAGATTAGGCAAGGGGATGGTGTAGCCTTCTATTTATGTTCCTACATGACGAATCATGTCCCAACCATGATCCCATTGTTCATGTTAAATATCTTAGATTTTCAACATTCATAAAAATGCAAAACAATATGTATGTATTATATATACACACATGTACATACAGGGAATGATTATTTCAAAACTTTTATGTATTGCAAGAAATCATGAAAACCAATTTGAAGCATGCATCTGTTTTACTAACATTGTATTCAAATATAGCATTGTTATATGAAATGGAATTTGTAAGCTTATCTATATTCATATACATGTTAGGTTTATTATAATTCTCTAATCTACACATATGTATAGAAAACCAACCAATAGATGAGAGAGGGGATAAATACTAATTAAAGAAATTTACCCAATAGATAAATCATTTAATATTTATGAGTAACCAACCGATATATGAGAGAAGGGATAAAAATTAATTAAAGAGATACATAAATCATTTAGGGCTTGTTTGGCTATGCTTATTTAACTAAAAAAAATGACTTTTTATTAAAAAAGACTTATTGACTTGTGACTTTTTGAAAATGAGTTTTTAAAAAAGTGTTTGAATTAGCTTATCAGGTGAAAAAAACCAATAAGTTAATAAGTTGTTTTTTTAAAAAAATGTTTGGGTTGGCTTATGAGTGGATTAGCTTAGGCATGGGGTAATTCTGTAATTGTGTTTTGAAAAGTTATAAGAAGTTTCAAAAAGTCACAAAATACTAGCTTTTCAAAAGTGATTTTTCCTTCTATAAAAAAAAAGTTGTTTCAAAAAGTCTTTTTTAATTACCCAAACATTATCTTGACTTATTGGCTTTTTAAAAAAATCAATAAGTCAATAAGATGTTTCAAAAAACTTAGCCAAACATGCCCTTAATATCGATAAGTAACTCACCGATAGATGAGAAAGGGGATAAAAAGATAAATCATTTAATATTTTACGTTATAAATAAATAAAACCATATAAAGGTTAAAAAATAGCTATCTATATAGGACAGAGAACAGTGCTCTAGTGGTGGCCACACGTATTTAAGTTCCACCTATGGTGGACTCGGGTGAGTTTTCCCCTCTACGTCTTAAATTTGAGTCTGGGTGATACGTGTTTCTCATTGAGGGTGTTGGTGCACTACATCTGTCGACTTCGTCTTGTATCGAGTCTTATAGTGTATTGTATAGATTAGGGCACAAATTACGAGAAAATAGGAGAATGTATGTGTATAATGTGAGGATTTCGCTCATAGGGACATGAGGTTTTGCTTATATGACATTGTAGGGGTTTCGCTCATGTGTCATGTACATAAGAGCGAAACCATCAATACTATAAATAGGTGATCAATGAGCGAAATCATAAGTCATTGTCTTGTATTCCATACCGAAGTGCTGCCGGTGTGAAGATCGAGCTGTAATCATTGTCAAATCAATACAATCAGTAGATTAAGTGAAGAATAAGTTGTTTCTACCTTCGTTTCTTGTAATTTCGCACCTGAAACGAAGTAAAACTCCTCTGAACGACTCATTCGGGTCAGAACACAATCCTACACGTGGTATCAGAGCTCAGGAGGTGGAGTTCTGCAGAGATTAGCTGGATTTCATCTTGTTTTCTTACTTCTACACCTTCTTTTATCATTTCAGAAAGTTTTAACGGTCAAAATTGGATCAAAATTTCACTGACTGTGCGAAATTGGACAAAGATAAATCCCTGAGAGTTTGAGACTTAAATTCAAAGTAAAATGGATAAAATTGACCTCGAACTAGGTTTCGCTGTTATGGACACTTGGTAATTTCGCTTATGTGAACAATCAAGAACCCTAATTTCGCTCTCGTGTCAAAATATCAGAGGTTTCGCTCCTGGGTAACCACTGATTTCGCTCCAGAGACATCATTTCTAAGGATTTCGCTCATAAGTCATATCTGATTTCGCTTTTATGACATAATTCAAGATAATTTCGCTCCAAAGAACATCAGGGTTTCGCTCTTAAGTACATTCAAAATCCTAATTTCGCTCCAGTGTACCTTTTGGGATTTCGCTCTTTGTGCAATCACCTGATTTCGCTTATTTGTCACTGATTTTGAAATACGTGTTAACAAGTCATGGATACCGAGTTCTATAACGCGTTTGCAACACAGTCTGGTCCTGCTGCTATTGCCCAAGCTATGAACTTAGAAAATGAAACGGGAACCACCCAAAAGCCCCCGAAACTGATGAGTATCAAAGAATATTACGGGTGGAAAGATAGATTCGAGAACTGGGTTCAGGCAAACCATCTTAGGTCATGGGAATGCATCTTAAAGAAATACGTGGTTCCTCGAACAGATTTACAGGTTTTAAAAGAGTTATCAGAGTTCACAGATCAAGAAAGGGTTATGTATAAAGCTGAAAAAATGATGATCAGTCTGCTTCAACAAGCTATCAAGGAAGACATCTTCATTCTGTTACAGCATGACAAAACTGCAAAGTCAATCTGGGATGCTCTTCGTGTAAAGTTTGAGGGTAGTGAGAATATTATTAAAAGCAAGAAGGCGCTACTAAAGAAAGAATTTGATTTGTTCAGCAGTCTACCGGGTGAAGATACAAAGAAGCTGATCGAACGTTACTGCCACCTTGTACGATCAATGTCGATGTTGAGTATTACTAAAGATCGTGAAGAGTGGGTAGACAAGTTAGCCGATGTGTTACCTCAGAAAGAGTGGGGAACATATTTGATGATTCTGAAGAATACCGGTGTTTATGACGGGTTAACTATTTCTCAGTTTATCGAGAAGATTGAGAGTCAGGATCTGGAACAGCAGAAGATCGCTAGGATGAACAGTCCGAGTGGTCAACAGGATATAAAGATGTATTACAAAGGTAGTATTGCGGTTCTAAAATCTGAGAGAAGTCCGAAAATCCAGACTGCATTTAGTGCTGGGGATTCTACAGAAAAGGCTGATCAGAGTTCTAACAAAAGCAGCAGTGGATTCTCGTCATTTCCAAGTGTCAATCCGAAAGAGTCAAATACAAGCTTTCAGTCTCAAAGCACAAAGACAGGAAATGGTTATGTGATTCAGTGCAACATCGCTCTAAATCTTCCAGAGGGTCAAAGTTTTTCAGAAGAAACTGCTAAAGACCACATGGCTCTACTCGGTTCTGTGTTGTTATCCTATGAGGGTCTAGTGGCTGGTCGAATCGGAAATCCTATGCTCACAAAGGAGGATTACGATCATATAGACGCCGAAGAGATGGAACTGATGGATATCAAATGGTGTCTTGCTAGTGTTCTTAGGCGTGCTGAAAAGTTCAAGACAATTACCGGGAGAAATGACCTTCTCGATGCTCATGTATCTACTTTAGGTTTTGATAAATCTAAAGTTACTTGTTTTTTATGCAGGGAGAAAGGCCATTTCAAGCGAGAGTACAAGAATAGGGAAGCTAGTGGTGCTCAGAATCCGTTCGGAAAAGACGACTACTACTACCGGAAAGCCATTTATCAGCAGGTTGGTCAATCACAAGATTCACAGACGGCTCATGGTAGGAAGATTGAGGATTCAAAAAGAGCGTGTTTGGTGGACTTCAACTGGAGCAACTACATATCTCCTGATAGCAAAGCCTGTTTAGTTGATCAAGATGATGAACAATTACCTGAAGGTTTCAGCTGGGATATGTTTGTTGATGAAAAGGGTGATTTCAAAGCTTTCATTGCTAAGATTGTCAGAGAACCAGACATGTTTGCCACCAGGATGAAGTCTATTGGAGAGACAGTGAAAAGTGTGGAGGAACAGTCTGTTGCATCTGATGAAAGCTCAGAAAGTGCTGATGAAAGTTCACAGAGTTCAGATGAGAGTGTGCAGAATGATATTACTTCAGAAAAAGAAGTTGTATTTGATCAAACACCGTCAGATTCTGGTTTATCAGATGCTGATTCTCAAAATTCTGTACAGTTTGATCAGTCACCAGTTGATAGTAGCAGCGATGATGAGGAAGAAAAACATATAAATGTTGCTAAATCTCATCTATCACCTGAAAGTTTTCATTTCTATTTTGCAGATCGCATGGAGAAACTTAAGGAGAAACGAGCTGCTAAAGAACAACAACAAATGAAATCTGAAGATGTTGTTCAGAAAGAGAGTGTTGAAAGTGTTGCTGAGAAGAATGTTGAGAGTGAGCAGGTGAAAGAAGAAGAAAAGGTGATTGAGACAGAAAAAGTGATAGAAGTGGTGAAAACAATCGAAGTTGAAAAGATTGTTGATGTTGTCAAGCCTTGCACGAAGTGTTTGGGAGCATGTAAGGAATGTGCAGCAAAAGATGAGATAATTGCTGAATATGAAAAGAAGAAGGAGCAGTTACTGTTCAACCTCAACTATGTGAAAGAATCTTATGATGTCTTGAACAAAACAGTAACTGGTCTCCAAAAGACAAATTCAGAAAGAGAACAAGCACTAACGATGATGAATGCTGTTATGATGACAAAACAGAAAGCAATAAACTTTTACATCGAAGAAAGTGCTAAGTGGAAGCAAGAGTTAGAGACAGAAAAGATTAAGAATGAGAGAATTAGACGTCTACTACAAAGTTATTCTAGTTCTAATTATCTCATTGATCGTATTTACCCAACTGTTGTAGGTATGGAAGCTTTTCAAGATGACAAGCCGAAGAAAAAGGATACTTGTAAGAAACCGACTGTTAGCTATAACAAGTGTCCGCCTCCGATTTGGGAAGGATATTCACCTAGAAAACCAAACGAGGAACAACTTGAAAAAGCAGTCAATATAAAGCTAAAAACCGACACAACTGATGAATTACCAGAAAACATTGACGTCACGTTTACCACGTCTGACACTGATCATGAGTCTGAGTTAATCAAAAAGGTGGTCGATCAGGTGTTGGATACTGATGAGGATGAGTCAAAGTCAGAGTCTGGAGGGTCAAATTCATCAGTCAATAGTCAAAAATCGTCGGTCAAATGGTCTTACAGTAAAGAATTTTTGTTATCGAAAGCAAATTTGGATGAGGAAACATTTGAAGTAGCATACACTTTAAATGATTCGGACAAATTATATTCTGACAAAGAATTTCCAATAAGAAGTGTTCGTTTTGATATGATCAGAAAGGTTTTCAACATGACAGAAATTAATATTTCTGAAATAAAAGATTTAAATCTTACTAGAAAACCTAAAAAGTACACTTCAAGAGTTCAACAACGTCTAAACAAGAAAAAGGGTTACAATTCTGGTTCGGGTTCTCAAAAGAAACCAAACCAAAATCGTAGCTACAAAAAGAAAGGACTTGGTTTTATTCCACCAGAAAATCATAAAAATGTGAAAAATTCTAAAACAAAAACAGAATTTGTTTCAGGTGGAAGTGCTGAGGAGGAACAGAAGAAACCGTTCTGGAGACAGTCAAACAAAGAGTTTCTTGCTGAAAAGAAGAAGAATGGAATTGATGTGTCATTTCCAAAGGAAACTCGAACCTGTTACAGATGCAATGAAGTTGGTCACATTGAATGGAACTGTCAGAAAAACGCCAAAACAAAACAGGGAGTTTCTCAGAAATTGAAAGAAAAGGTTGTTGATGTTGAACCACCAACTGAAAAACTTAAAGTTTTTGAAAACTTAATTTATGAGGTTGGTGAGTGTTCGAAAAAGAAGTTTTATAAAAAGAAAGAAAAAGACAATCAAGTGTGGGTTGTTAAACAGGCTAATGAGAAAGTCGGCGATGAATCTGGTTCCACAAAGCCAGAAGAGCCACAGGTTGAGGTAAAAATTTCAGTAAATGATGATGAGTTTCCATAACTGAAATTGGAAGAGGTTAAAAAGAAGATTGGAAAGGTTGATATCTCGAATCAGTTTTATAAGGAGAAAACTAAGTTTGATGTCGAGAAAACATTTAATGGAAGTGTTAAGAAAATATTTGGAAAAATGTTGAATGGGAAAGCAAAGGGGGTTAAAGATTTTTATGCGACTAAAAAGGCAAAATACAACCCTACTGCACAAGAGTTGAAAGCCATCAAGTCTGAGAAGACTTGGATGGAAGTTTGTTTCCCTTGAAGTCAAAGGACTATGCCGCAGATCCCAAGTTTATATCGTGGATCAGGAATTGGCAACTTTCTAGTGTTTGAAAAATTTGTTTGAAAGTTTTTGATAGTGTTTAAATTTTACAGGTAAAAGGACTATGCCGGAGCTTCCAGGTTGGTAAGTGTGAAGCAGGAATCGGCATCTTTGTGATCAATCCTACAAGTGGTAAAGTGTTTATGTAGACGTGACATTCCTACAGTTGGTAATTGTTCAGATATACCTACAAGTGGTATTGTTTGTGATCTTACAAATGGTTATTTGTTACAAGTGGTATAGAGGTTGCTTAATTGCAAAACGGTAAATCAGGGACATTAAGTTGTACTTGATTTACTAACATAATAATTGACAAAATGATGAACCATATCCCCGTACTTAACAAGTGATAAACTTACAAGTGGTAACACAAACTCATTTTCCAGAAAAATCATTTTGATTAAAATAAACTTAAGTGTTTTGAAATCTAAATGAGAAAATGGTTTGTGAAAGGGGGAGTTCTGATTGTTTAAGCCTAGTAGATGGCGAATTGATGCAATCTGATGTCAGTTGTCAAGTTTTTGTACTGTTTGTTTTGTGTTCTAGTGGGTCAAGAGCTTAGTGTGTTTTCAATTTTTCTTTAATGTGTTTGCATTTTAGGGGGAGTAGAAAATTTTCAGAAAATCCAAAAACATTAGAAAATTTGAAAAAGCCAAAAACATGATAAAATCAAAAATGAGTTTTGTTGTGAAAAGAGGAAATGATAGTAAATCAGTGGACTGTCACAACATACTAAAGAATTGGAAAGATAAATTGTGATAAACAATCTCACTGCGGATATGCCAGTAGGTTTTTACACATTTAGTAAATTGTGACGAGATATAAACATAAAATTTCAAACTTGCTTGTTCTGTGGGTTAACAACTTCTTGGATATATAGGTAACCCTTGAAATCTTGTTTGAAAGGTCCCTTATTCTGAGATACTAGGTCTTTATGCTCAGTGATATCTGGGGTATTATCCCGGGACTTCTGTTGTATGGAAGTACTGACCTATCCCCCGGATAATGCTTTCCGCAAATGCTTGAAACATAGCATCGCCCTCAGCAAGCTGATGAAACAATAAAATTGGTAGTCTCTGCTGTTGTAATCAAAAGATCCTCTAAAGGGGACACACCTAAAAGTCGAAGCCATCATCTCTTTGCGTATACGGAAGTATCGACCTGAGCTCTCACGGCCCTCGCAATTAACCCCTGAACATATATCATCTGTGGTATACTCACCTGTAAGACTAAATATTGGGATCTGGATACGGGAGTATATTCAAGTAGTAGGACACACGAATAAGTTCAAGTGTTTAAGATATTAACATCGTATCTCGGAACATTTGAAATGTGTGTGAAAATTTAAGTGGACAAACATACTGACAATCTAGGTGAATTGTTGAAAGCTTAAAATGTAATGCAGCTTAACGGTGTTAATGACATGTCTCATAAACTGATATGATCCTCTTGCATAAACTCACAAAAATATTGTTTGTAAATATTTCATTTCTGTATCTTGTTGTTTCTACAATTGGTGTCAGTCTTTGTATTTACAAGTGGTGTCATTTATTTTCTTTAAGAAAAATCCAAAAAGATTTTGTGTGTGTTTTAGCATAAAGTTTGAAAAAGTCAAAAAGATTTTCGACAACTGATATTGGAAAGCTGATTTTCAAAATCTCAAGTGCTAAACATGATGACATTGTTGTGAGGGGGAGAATATGCTTTGTTTGTCAAAATATGTTTTTAAATCAACAAGTGGTTCATCATGTGTTTGTGAACTGAGAGAGAGTTGTTGTTGATGCATACGTTTATGAGAGGGAGCCATCTGATTATTTCAGAATGTTGGTGCATACAAAGTGTTAAATTTAGAAAATTTACTTCTGGGTTAAGAATGTGCAGGAACAGCCAGGTTTCGATCTTGGACCTATAGATAAAGAGCCAGGTTACAATACCTAAGGGCTTTGATTGAAGACAGCCAAGTTTCGATCCTGGAAATTAATCGCTGTGAACAGAGCTAGTGCCAGGTTCCAGATTCTGTGGACAAAGCTAAAGCCAGGCATCAATTAGAACCTATGAACGCCAGACAATGATCCTGAAGCAGATGTTGCTGAAGAACAAAGAAATGCCAGCAAATCGAGAGGGGGAATTTGAAGATGATCAAGCAGATATCGTTAAAGAGGAGTCTGTTGATGAAGATAGAGAGAGAAAAGCCCAGAGACTGATCAAGACTGAAGATGTGAAGACACAGCATTGTCGTGACTCGATAGTCGACTCGTCAACATCTGAGGGGGAGTCTGTTGGTGCACTACATCTGTCGACTTCGTCTTGTATCGAGTCTTACAGTGTATTGTATAGATTAGGGCACGAATTACGAGAAAATAGGAGAATGTATGTGTATAATGTGAGGATTTCACTCATAGGGACATGAGGTTTCGCTTATATGACATTGTAGGGGTTTCGCTCATGTGTCATGTACATAAGAGCGAAACCATCAATACTATAAATAGGTGATCAATGAGCGAAATCATAAGTCATTGTCTTGTATTCCATACCGAAGTGCTGCCGGTGTGAAGATCGAGCTCTAATCATTGTCAAATCAATACAATCAGTAGATTAAGTGAAGAATAAGTTGTTTCTACCTTCGTTTCTTGTAATTCCGCACCTGAAACGAAGTAAAACTCCTCTGAACGACTCATTCGGGTTAGAACACGATCCTACAGAGGGGTTTAAATTGGGGATCTATTGTGAGAGGGGGCTCTCTAGCACGGACCCGGTTAAGACAACGTATGCTAGACCTTCCGACATTCATGAATAATTCACACCTTTCAAAAAAAAATATAGACAGAGGTTAGAAATAGATTTAGGTGGTGTTTGTTTTTGAAGAGGTAAAAGGTATGCAGTCTGCGGACCACATCTGCAGGCATCTGCAGGAGAAGAGGTGGACCAAAGGTCTGCAGTCTGCAAGAGAAGAGGGTTTGTTTTGTTTATTCTACAAAAGATCTTCAAAACACACACAAACACATTTTACACACACAAACCCCTCTTGTTCTCTCTCTCTCTCTCTCTCTCTCTCTGCATCACCACCTCACCACCACCATCTGCCTCACCACCGTCACAACCACCACCTCACCACCACCACCACCTCACCACCGTCACAACCACCACCGTCACAACCATCTGCCATCGTTCGATTTCGGGGTTTGTATGAAGATGAAGAACATCAAAACCCACCATCTGCCATAGCACCACCGCCATCACAGATCTGGGGGTTCGTTCGATCTGCCATAGCACCACCGTCGTTTGATTTAGGGGTTCCACCACCGCCACAGCACCACCGCCATCACATATCTCTCTCTCTTCTTTCCCTCTCTCTCCTGCCGCTCCCTCTCTCTTGATTCTGTGGTGGGTTTTGACATGTTGGGAGTTGATTTGTGTTGAAGAGAGAGAGAGAGATGATTATGCTGAAGAGAGAGAGAGAGATGATGGGTGTCGGAGGTTGATTCTGCTGAAGAGAGAGAGAGAGAGAGATGGGTGGCGGAGGTGGAGGTGGTGGTGGCAGAGGAGGTGGTGGCGGCGGAGGAGGTGGTGTCGGAGGTGGAGGTGGCAGAGGGAGAAGAGGAGAAGAGGTTGGAAGATGTTGGAAGAGGATGGAACATGTCTGCTTGGTGAAGAGGTCTCGCAGACCTTTTTTAATGAAAGGTCTGCGAGAAAACAAACAAGCTGCAACATCCAAACGTCTGCGCGGCGCAGACATAAGTGGCCAGAAGTGCTTCTGGCCAAAAAACAAACACCACCTTACTTTATACTTATTTCATCATCTACATTTTTATTGAATGAGTTATGTTACTCTTCTAAACTCCTATATTTACAAATAAATCTTCTTGTATTGTATGAGATTGAACCTAAGAGCTCACCAAGTGAGCTAGCCCCCACTTTGCACTTCATCATCTGATTCAGTGAATTTTGTTTTCCAGTTTTAGTTAGACTGGAGGGTATGGTTCGGCTCATCCCCACGGGGATGAGCCTCCACGTAGGCGCCACGTAGGCGGCTCGTGAGGGATGAGCCAAATGAAGGATGGAGGAGGATGGAGGATGGGGCCCCACCTCATTATTTTATAATTTCTTTTGTTTTAATTTAATAACCCAAGTTAATAAAAACTTTATAAAATTTAAAAAACACAACATAAAACAACATAAATAATTTCATTTCATAACATAAATAAAAATTACATTTCCTAAAAAAAGAAAATACCAAAAATAAAAATAAAAAAATTACGTTTCCTAAAAAAAAATACCGAAAATAAAAATTAAAAATAAACCTACGACGTCCATTTTTTTTTCACCTCTTCCTTCATCCTCCGATAAACCTCGCGTTCATCCTCCGGAACCGAGTCGAGATCCAACCTCATTATCCTAAAATCTTCCGCTCGAGCATAGTCGGACGACACGGTTTTCTTGTGAGTATACTTTTCGGCCGCGAACTCTTTGAACGAACGGAATTCGTTTATCAAGTCGTCCATTTTTGACGATGCCTTCTCGCCCCTACCTCCACTCGAGCCGCCACCTCCACTCGAGCCGGCCACTTTTCGCTTTCCGGCCGCTTCTTTTTTTGCTTTGTCCCTCCCGGGGGGATGTTCCGACTCGTGAACGGGCAACACATCCTCGTCATCTTCCGGGTCGTCGTTTATGTCGATTTGACAACGAGCGGTGGAGCCTCCCGCACTATAACTTCCGGACTCGGAAGTTTTAGTGCGTTTGGCCGTTGCGACCTCATTTGGAACCGGCCTCCATTTTTGTTCTTTCCTTTCAACGTTCCATGCTCGGAAGTGCGGGAAAGGCGTTGGATTTTGAGAGTCCCACTTGGCGATAGCAAGGTTAAGAATGTCCTCGTCGTTACTCCCGCTAGGAGGAGAAAGATAAATTATTATATATATACAAATGATGAAGGTCTTGTCTACAGTAAACCCTGAAATTACACTTATACCCTTGGTCCAACCTTGATATTACTTATACTACTCTTGGTCCCTGAAATTACACTTATACCCTTGGTCCAACCTTGATATTACTTATATTACTCTTGGTCCAAAATTACAGATTTTACCATTATCTGAATCATCCAAACATTTTTTTGAATGTCACGGTTGTTTCACCACCACCTCACCGGCACCGCTACAGGGTTCAATATTGGTTTACCGGAGCTTCGGCTGAACTGACCAGAACTCTAGCCGCCCTCGCCGGAGACTGCGGCTAGGTCTCTGGATCACCGCCATCTTCTACGTCTCCACCTCCTCTTATCACAATCTCTTAATTTTTTCCACAAATTGGGTAGAAGACAATCTTTACATCAGTCCAATCTGTCACCACCAATGGGTTTCTTAGCTTCATATTAAGGGTCGGAGGTGAAGCACGCGCTGGAAAGGGCGTCGCCGCCGCAGCGCCACAGTGACGCTGCCAGGATTGCCGGACCGGATTTCACATCTCTGTCTCTTTGGCACTCTCTCTTTTCTTTGTATCCAGAGCGCTCTCTCTCTAGACTCTTTCTATCTATATGAACGGATTTGTCAGGATTGAAATGGGAAAATTATGGGTTTGTGTGTATGTATACCAGGTTCTGTAATGGTTGTTTTCAGCTCAAATGCTTTTAAAGTAGGGTATAGAAAATGTAAAATGTTTTTATTACTGCAAATCCATTCGTTGGACAATATAACGTTACCTTGATTTAAATTTCTAGACAGGAATATTATTTCTAATATAAATTCGAGACTTTTTTAATGAAACGAATTAGCATGTTATCCCTTTTTCTATATAAATTATTTCCTTTTATGTTTGAAAAAGAAAAACAAAATCTAACTTATTTTAACTTATGTATATCTATCAAGTAACTGCAATATTAGCTCCATTTTAAAACCCAAATTAAAAACTTAGGTTGGAGGGGTGCTCACCCTAAGATTTTTATATATGTTTTTATACTTTAATTTTATCTCGAACGATCTAATACACGTGTTGCTATTTTTTAAGCCGTGTCGTGACTATTTTTTGGGTTTTTGGCTTTCGCTTTTGATTGTTATATCGAGTATCGGTACCATGCTGATACCGTTACGAAGCGATTCTATACCAATCAAATTCCCGCGCAACGCGCGGAAAATTTTTACTAGTTTGGTTATAAATTTGGTTAAAAGCGTTGACGACCTTGATCATTTTTCGCCACTTGCCCGAGACGGATTCGACATCACGAGCCGGACCATGCTCCATAATCGCGTTAAATCTATCCGTTGTCTTCTTCCAAAAACTACTACCCGATTGGTTGTTTCCTGAATTTTAAAAAATAGTGCATTAGTAAAAAAAACATTAAATTTCCTAAAAAAAAGAAACCGAAAATAAAAATAAAAAAAATTATACCGACTATCGGGCAAGTAGAGGCCTTAACATACACCATAGCTAGCGCCTCCTCTTCTACTTTCGTCCAAGGTCTCCCCTTTGCTCTCGGTTTTGGCGCGGTTTCGGGTTCAACCTTCTTTCCCTTCCCCTTGTTTTTTTTGCGCGTGAGCTCTTGCGGTGGTGATTCGGGGACGACTTCTTCATCATCATCTTCAAGTTGAACCGGGGGTTGCGATTGCGATTGGAGTTGTTCAAACGTGTTGCGTTGCATGATTTGTTGGAGCGCTTGATATTGTTGAACTTGTTGAAGTTGAGACATTTGTGAGAAGGCGTTGGGTGTTTGTTGGAAACCCGAAAACGGAAATTGCGAAGCCCCCCACGAAGGATCCATAGTCGGATTGTAAGCGGGACTCGAAAAAAAATTAGGTTGGTTCGGATTGGGATTATTCGGGTTGGGGTTGTTTGGGTTGGGGTTGTTTGGGTTGAATGGATTCATGATTGGGAGAGAATGGTATAAGAATTATAGGTTGTTTTTATAAAAAAGGAAGAGAATTGGAGAAGAATGGGAGTAGAATGAGAGAGAATGGTATAAAAATGGATTAGATTATGGTATTTATTTAAAATGAAAATGATTTTTTTTTATTAAAACTGCCGTTGAATAACGGCTATTTTTTGAAAGCATGGAGCGGCAACCCCGGCTGTGGGGTGCCGGGTTGGACCAGCCGAGCCCCAGGGGGGCGGTGTGGGGGTCCGGCGCCGGGCCAAGCCGGGCATCAGCCGGCCCCCATACCTTCCAGTCTTAGTCTTTCACCCATATCTTCTTCAAAAATGATAAAAAGCAGGCTAGCACATATCTTTGTTGCCGGAAAAAAAAATAAGATGTTACTTTACTTTTCTTTTCTTTTTATGCTTCATCTACTTCACATACGATACTTAGGATGGGTCAAACGGTTTAAATTGTTTTTTTTTTTTTTTTTTTTTTTTTTTAAATCTCATATACTCAAGATGGCGTTGTTTCAAAAACGCCCCCCACAATAAAGCCCATTTAACGCCAAGGGAGCTGGTCTAGGCGGCGTTTTCCGGGCATCAATTCAAAAACAGTGCTTCATCAGGGAAGGCCTCAAGTGATTTATTTCATCGTGTGGTGCCTTTTTATTTTTTATAAGTATAGAGATATATATATAGGGTAAGTATGATGTGAGAACCACCTTTATTGCGAGAATCAATGTGAACACAACCTAAAATAGCTAAAAAAACTTAACCCCCACTCAAAACCTAAACCCCTCCACCCCCTCTCCCCTAAGCTAAATGCTAAAAACTAAAACCCCCCAAAAAACCTAACACCCCCCCCACCAAAGCTAAAATGCTAAAAACTAAACACCCAAAAAACTCTAAAAAATTCTAAAAAAATCTAAATTTTTTTTAAACTATTTTTTTATGTTAAAATCGCTACTTTTAGGAGACAAAAAAATTATTTTTTAAAAAATTAATTTTTTTTTGCTACTAAAAGTAGCGATTTTGTAATAAAAAATATTAAAAAAAATTGTGTCTTTTTTAGCTATTTTTAGGCATTTTTTGTTGTGTTCACATTGGTTCTCGCGGTTCTCGCAATAAAGGGTGGTTCTAACGGATCTTTGTCATATATATATATATATATATATATATATATATTTAATAAAAACATTATATTAATATATTAACTTCTAATTAAAAGAGCAAATTACATAAGAATAATATGTAGACAGACAATAAACTGCGTCGTCATCTTTTTCTGAATAGAAAACCTACTTAGAAGTAGCTTAACTATATACTTTAGAGTATAAGACTTCCTAAATTTGTAGCGGTACATATCCAAATGAAATAATAATTTTTACAACCAACTTGAATCTGCACAACCAAACATAAGGAGCATGGCTTATTTATTTATTTATATTTTTTGCATTTTTAACACAAATCTTTAAAATCATCTTGACATTTTAAGTAACATATCACCTCCTTGCATGCATGTGAATTTTGGTAACTGATAATAATATAAAAAAAAGTTATTTTTAACACAAACACTTTATTAATGCGGTGAATTTTCTTTGAAAATGCGGTGCTGGAGCCGCATTAAAAATATGGGCACCATATAATACTTTCTTTGAAGGTGCGGTTTCTATCAACCACATCAAATAACAGACCACCCGCATCTCTAATTCATTTTGAATATTCCTAATAAATGAAATTGACCACTAGTAACCTTCCACCTGGAACCCATACTAGCATCTTTAAAACATAAGACCCACATCAAATAATAAAACACCCGCACCACCTAATTGACATTGAATCCTACTAACTAAATATTCAACCACTGGTAGCCCTCCACATGGACAAAAGAACCGCACCAGTTTTCTTCAAAAACAAAATATATCATTCCTAAATTTATAATTTCCAGGTTTTACCATTTATATATTTTCCAATAACACCTACCATTAAACTAAACAGACATGGATGAATGAGAAAAAACAACTAGCAAAAGATTCTAACTTATATTAAAATAACAAGTGCATGTTTCCGGAATTAAACACAAAACATAACGTTTCCGGAATTA
The DNA here is from genome assembly GCF_002127325.2 of Helianthus annuus. Lineage (NCBI taxonomy): Eukaryota > Viridiplantae > Streptophyta > Magnoliopsida > Asterales > Asteraceae > Helianthus > Helianthus annuus. The sequence goes on from NC_035446.2 coordinate 61,994,005, forward strand.
AACACAAAACATAACGTTTCCGGAATTAAACACAAAACATAACGTTTCCGGAATCAAACACAAAACGTATACAATCTTGACATGTTTTCCAAATGAAGCTAAAAGATGTTTGCAACCCAAAAATGTCAAACAAACGACTTCATACCCCTTGCGACTCAACCGATCACTTCAAACCATGCATCCGAATCCGTAGAAACCGCCTAACAAAACAACAAAACATAACGCGACATTAACAAATGAGCCTTAAAAGTATAAAATTAATGCGCTAATAAACTTTGGAATTATACGTACATGTTTACCAAGTTTGACCCATTTACGTTTTATTGGGTCTTATACTAACACACACATATATATGAGAGATAAAATAACTATTAGATGATAGAATGTTGGCTAACCTTGAGACGCTTTTAGTGATTTCATTCCAGACCATTAAACGCCTTGTGAATCAATTCTGGCATTAACTTTAAGACCAATTCTTCAATTTTTGATTGTGGATGCTTCCCATCTTCTTTCCATAACTAAACATAACTTAATAATAAGGTGAGATTGTAAATACATATAATTTAGCGCAATAGACAATGCATATACAAAAACTTGCCTCTTTAACAATATCATATTGAATATGCTCGACAAATTCTTTGATGTGCTTAATCACCATATAGCCACATTCCCAGGTGTCTTCTTGTTGCTTGCACTACATTTTGTTCACAATTAGTTATATCCACTAAACTATTTTAAACACGCTAAATCATTGATTACATACCTGTACCATTTCCCACTTAAAATATCGCTTCCCAAAAACTTTGTTAATTATAGAGACGAGTGTGTAACTTCTCTTGGTCTTTCCATTTCTCATGGAGTCAACAATATAGCCACGATAGGAAGCAGGATGAAGAATTATTAGCGACCAATGGCCACTACAAAAAAAGAAATTATAGAACAATCAGGTATGTATTTGTGTTTTGTGCAAGTGTATGTATGGTGCGAAAATATACATTACCCTTGTAGATATGGTGCAAGAATGAAGTTTTTCTTTGAATGAAACCAGCTTATATCTTTTATATGATTCTCAACAACTTTAGGTTCTTTGATACATTTTGGACCATTGATTTTCGTCGGATCAAGAAAAGCGCATTGGCAATTGGGCTTCTCAAAAAAATGCCTAAAATCAAGAACAAAAAAGTATGACAAAGTTAGTACACTAAATAGTATTTAAAATGTTATAGTAAATAAAAACGCTAATAGCAACTTACATCGCAAACCAATGTAATAAGCTGACATCAAGCCAGCCGTTCAAAAAGATTTGTAACAATTCGGAATATGGAATGGCCTCAACAACCTGCTCGGGATACATCTCTTTAGGCGAACCAACCCGAACGACATATCTATCACCAATGAGAATTGTTAACTGGTCAACTAAATCTTGAACTGGTTGAGGTCTGCCCTTTATTAATTCTAAGGCTGGAGCTAATGCGGGATCTTCAAATGCAGGCTCGACCATGGTGACAAGCTCGTCCTCGTCCTCGGACTCGGACTCGGACTCGGACTCGGACTCGGTGGTCTCGGTCTCAAAATTGGGCTCCTGTTCGGAATTGGCCTCGTGATTGGGATTTGATTTGGGATTTAAGGCATGCAACTCAAATGGATTTTGGAAACCAGATTGTGGATTACCAAAATTTAATATCTAGAAAAAAATATAAAAAACATTAGTACTTATGGAGTATCAAACTGATGCAGATTAAACATAGTATGTTGATGAACTAACTGATGCATTTAAATTGATTAATTGATCAGCAAACTGACGCATTCTTCGATTAGAAAACTAATGCATTTAAACTGATTAATTGATCAGCAAACTAATCAGCTAGTTTTTTAGTAATTACCATGTTCATTAAAGAGCCTTGAACTTCTTCAGGTTGCATCATGACATCTTGAGTTTGGAGTTCTAGATATTGGTTGACAACCTCAGCCTAAAATTACAAACAAATTGTTTTACTATGAACAAAGTTGCAAAACAAAATAATTTGATATAAAGTACCTGTGAACGATGATATGGCGTCATCGCAGTATCATCAGTAGGGATTTGTAGCGAGGCGCCAGTACAACTTGGTGATCCAGCACTCGAGGCCATTCTTGTGGCACTAGTTGACTTGCTTGCCGTCTCGTTGTTCATGAGCTAAACAAAAAAAACATCAGAGTGAAGATTAATATGCTAAAATATAGTGTAATATAAAAACAAAATATACCTTTAGAAAATGTCTTGGCCACTGAACGACCTCATGAAACATATCCTTAACATACTTAACTTCATTTGTCCTGGTTACGCTATGGACAGGCAAGTTCCCGTGCATATCAACGATCTTATCCACATTTACCTTGACACAGCCATCCATTATTGGCTTATGATGTATGACTGACGCTGAGGTTGGCCATGCCATACCATTAGCAACCTCCACTAGCGAGTCGTCGCCCACATTCAATAGCAACACACATTGGGTCATGCTCTGCAAAATTATTCAACATTTTTATAATATATAACATATTTATTGAAAAAACTGTAAATATGTTACCTCAATAGGTGGATAGTCGACGAGCCTTCCACCAGAACCGTAACTAGAGCCACAAAACGTTGGGCCCGTGTCGACCCGTGGTGCCCAGCCTCTATCATGGTTCACATTTTTGTACAATCCACCATGAACCCTAGTATGTCCTATAAACTCAATATCAAAAGTAAATCAAGTTCTATAAAAATATTTAACAACTAATAATAAATAAATATATATATACACACACATAGTCATTACCTATAATATCGGATATCGTCCGCGCTCGACCCCCGTGCTCGGGTCCCAAAAGGCGAACTAGTGGGTCTTCCTTGTTTAGAAAAAAACTTCCATCTTTTATCATTTTTTGCTCTTCTTCGTACTATAAAAAAAAATTTGTTAAACCATTCGACTAATATATAATTAACTTTATATAACAAAATAACACAACTATTTACCAATAGTTTGAAATCTTCAATTGCATCTGGTGGAAGGTCATACAACTTGGTTTTTTTGTTTTGTACGGCACAACCCAATAAATACATCTTAGAACGATGACTTTGTAAGTGCTTAAGATTGTCATGTTTTTTTAAAAGTTGTGGCCATATGACATCTTTCTTTTCTTCCATACCCGCCCACCCACTTCGCCCTAAGTGGGGAATGAACTTTCTCTTGGCGTTGCTCGTTTTTGCCTTCTTACTTTTATCTTTTGCTTTGGCGCTTGTTCGTTCCAAAACGAAGGCTTCCCACTTATCCGGATCCAGAAATGTATATTTGTGACAAGCATTCAAACCTTTATATACATATTTGGTTGCAAGCCTACTTCTAAAATTTGTGCCAAGTTTCACGGCTTTCTTTCTCATAAAGTCTTTCGCGCAATTGTCCATAATTTTCCACGCCCTCTAGAATTTACAAAACAATGAGTTAAACAAAATAATTAATTAACAAATATTTCGTATCTAAAGTTAAATGATAATACATACCTTGGTTTCCAACCACAGTTCCTCAAAATATCGGTCATCAACTTTACCCGTCTCAATATGATATGGTAACATATGTTGGACCATCATTCCATACCATGACATAAATTTCTTACGCGTAAAACCTATCGGCTTATTATTTTCATCGAAATTAATGTAATATAGTTCCTCTGGATACTTCCCTGAAAAAGAAGCAATACCACGTTCGCCTCGTTTTCTTTTCGACATACCTATAGTTAATATTAAACAATAACAATTAACATATATATTTATAATAAATACACACATCAATACTACACACACACATCTATCATTTACTGTCCAAACAACAACTACTGTCCAACTATGGTTACTTAGGGTTTTATTCCATGAGTGTTTCATAAATGTTTGATATTCTAATTATAAGCTTCCTAGTAATAAAAAATTAAAACACATGAGTGGTTCATAAATGCATAACACACCATTTAAGAATACTCAAAAAGAACTGCATATATATTAAAAACCATGAAACACCCAATGCAAATACCTAACCAACTACAGTGTAAACTAATAAGAAAATGATATATACATGCAAATCCACTACAAAACGACAATCCAATAAAGATAGGACCACTTGCAATTATTATATCCAACAACCGCACCAAATAGAAACTCAGAAACATATATAAATAACTGAACTTTAAATAAACAAAAGGTGTAGAACAACTGCAACATCACCTCTGTCTGTCGAACGGTTCATTCTCATATTAGGGTTTGTAGCCGCCCCTTAGGTGAGAAGAGGGCTGCCGCCGGTTAGGTGAGAAGTGGGGGTTGCCGTCCGTTAGGTGAGAAGAAGAGGGTTGCCGCCGTGAGTTAGGGTTCAAGGGGAGAGGAAGAGTTTGGGGGAAGTTTTGGGGGGAAAGAAGGTTCGTGACTCTATATATCTTTACAATTGGCGGTCAAATGAAAAAATTGTGATGGTTATCATTAATAATATATTTTATTAATTTAATTATACCAACATAATCTGATGTATATGACACTTACGTGTTTTAACTTTGCTACGTGTCTTCACTAACTTTTCACATGTCATCTTATCTTTGTTAACTGTGAAATTATAATCCTTAGCCTATTTTTGATGTATATGGTAGAGGTGAACAAAACGAGTTTTTGTTAATCGGGTTTGGGTAAGTCGGGTATTTTCGGGTATAAATCCTTAGCCTATTTTCGAGTTTAATCCTTAGCCTATTTTCGAGTTTAATTATACCAACATAATCTGATGTATATGACTAGTTCCGGGTATTTTCGGGTATAAATCGGGTAAGGTGTCGGTTACGGGTATTGAGTTCAAAATATATACCCTATCCATACCCTCGGGTTTTTTGTGCACCACTAGTATATGGGTATAGGGTATGACTAGCTCCGGATATTTATCGGGTCCGGTTCCATGTACGGGTTTTTTGTGCACCACTAGCTAGTATATGGGACATGTGTTTTAAGTTAAAAAGCGTAACACATAATAAAATTACCAAGGAAAGTTTCAAATGAAATAAAATACAAACAATCTTCTTAGCATAAATATTCAACCATGTCTTCTTATCTTCGACATTATCTTTTATCCTGAATAAAAATAAAAATAAGATTATATTAGTAATTTGAGTATATTAAAAAAACATATATATAATATATATCTAACCTTAATCAACATATATCCCTTCGGTGTCAGATCGTAAGTATGTGGTGCGATTGATGTTGTCATAATTATGTGATTCAATGCCGACTGAAAATGGTGGTAGATCATCAAAGTGGTCGTATTCTTCCTCGTCAACAACGTCATCAACACCAAGAATACGTCGTTTACCTTGCAGGACGATGTGGTACGTTGGTTTGCTCGGGTCCTTGACAAAGAAAACTTGTGTGACATGTTTCGCAAGAACGAATGGTTCAGATGCATAACCATTAGTTTTAAGGTCGACAAGTGTAAAGCCATATTTGTCAATTTTAACACCTGTCCGGTTATTCACCCACTTACATCTGAACACAGGAATAGTGAAATCATAATAGTCCAATTCCCATATTTCTTGTATTACACCGTAATAAGATTTTTCGGCGATTCTTATCATTGTATCATGATGTTGTCTATCGAATTCTGTCGTTGATGCTATTATTGTAACCCCACTATTCTGCATTGTACTTTTTTGATCTTGATCTTTGGTGTAAAACGTATAACCGTTAATGTCGTACCCTTGGTAAGATTTAACTCTATAACTTGGACCCTGTCCAAACCTTTTCACAGTTTTATCAACATTAGTCTCCGTTACCTTCCTTCTCATCCATCTCGACAACTCTTTGTTATGATTGTTTACGTACCATATTTCTTCTTTACCCGGGTATCTCGACCGTAACATGTCCATGTGTTCATTAACATATGGAGCAAGACATGCCATGTGTTTTAGGACCACTAAATGTGCAACTTGTACATCTTCATGACTTGGCATGATTGTTCTAATACCAACTACTCCCTTACCTTCAAGTCGCCCTGAATGACGAGTTGTAGGAACACCAACACTTTCGACACCTTCCATATAGCCTGTGTAAAAAAAACAAATTATTAAATTGTAAATATGATATTATTGTATTATTGCATTAATAAAATTACCTTGGCAGAACTCAATCACCTCTTCAGAAGTATACCCTTCAACAATGCTGCCCTCAGGTCGATAATGGTTTCTTACATAACCTTTTAAGATACCCATATATCTTTCAAAAGGATACATGTATCGTAGAAATACAGGACCACAAGCCTTAATCTCTTGTACGATGTGAGATATTAAGTGAACCATTATATCGAAAAATGAGGGCGGAAAGTACATCTCCAGTTCACAAAGGGTGACATAAATGTCTTTTTGCCATTGGTCCAAAGCTTCTAAATCAATAACCTTTGAGTGAATGTTGTTAAAAAACAAACACAACTTTGTGATTGTATGTCGGATGTTATCGGGCAACAATCCACGAATTGCGATAGGAATCATATGTGTCATTAAAACATGACAATCATGAGACTTCATTCCAAGCAATTTACAGTCTTTCATCGACACCAGTCTTTTAATGTTTGCAGAATAAGTTGATGGAACCTTAATACCATGTAAACATTCACAAAACCTTCTTTTTTCTTCTTTTGATGTATTGTAACAAGCAGGTGGTAGATAAATACGATTGCCTCTTTGTTCCGGGGCAAGATCTTTACGTATTCCCATCAATACCATGTCTTTTCGAACATTAATCCCATCTTTAGTTTTACCCGGAATATCTAATAATAAGCCTATCAAGCTGTCGCATACATTTTTTTCTATATGCATAACATCTAGACAGTGTCTAACATTTAAATCTCTCCAGTAAGGTAAATCCCAAAAGATTGACCTTTTTTTCCAGATTAATCCTTTATCAACACGAGCTCCTTTATCAACACGAGTTCTTTTTCCCAATGTGGTATTTAGATTTTCAACTCGTGAAAATGCATTGAATCGTGCCCTCATTGTTCCCTCCTCAATACTTCCATCGAACTCCACAGTTTTCTGTCTGAAATTGTGACCCTTCGGAAGGAATCGTCGATGCCCCATATATACGGTCTTTTTGCAATTTTTTAACCATACTGATTTTGTCTCATCTTCACAAACAGGACAAGCTTTCTTACCTTTCGTAGTGTATCCTGACAAGTTACCATATGCTGGAAAATCACTTATAGTACACATTACCATGGCTCGTAATTGAAAATGTTCTTTCTTATAAGCATCATATACGTTTACACCCGAACTCCAAAGAGTTTTTAAGTCATCAATCAAAGGAGACAGGTACACGTCAATATCATTACCAGGCTGTCTCGGACCCTGAATCAACAACGACATCATAATGTATTTTCGTTTCATGCATAACCATGGTGGAAGATTGTAAATACATAAAAGAACCGGCCACGTACTATGGCGACTACTCATGTTCCCGAAAGGATTGATCCCGTCTGAACTAAGCCCAAACCGTATGTTTCTCATCTCCCTCCCAAATTCTGGATACTTGCTATCAATGTTTCTCCACTGAGGTGAATCCGCAAAATGTCTTAGTTTTCCATCACTTACACGTTTTTCCGAATGCCAACGTAACAATTTTGCTTCTTTTTCATTTGAAAACAACCTTTTCAATCTCGGTATAATAGGTAGATACCACAACATTTTAGCCGGTGGTCCATTCTTTGTCACATCGTCGTCAACTTCATCCGATTCTTTTTTTCTTTTATACCTAGATGCTTTGCAAAAAACACACTTATGTTCATTCGCGTACTCCTTTCTGTACAACATGCAATCATTTGGACATGCATGTATTCTTTCAACTTCCAATCCCATTGGACACATCAACTTTTTTGCTTGGTATGTTGAAATCGGTAATTCATTGTCTTCTGGAAGCATGTCATGCAAAATCACTAGTAGACTTGTGAAACTTTTATCACTCCATCCGTTTTTCGACTTTAAGTTAACCAACTTTAACACAGCATCAAGTTTCATGAACTTAGAACCGGTATATAACGGTTTTTTTTCATCTTCAAATAGGTGTTGTAATTTTTCTTGTTCAGCATCACCCATATTAGTCTCTATGTCATGTAACATTTCACTTAAATTATCATTGGGCTCATTTAAGTGGTCATCATCGTCATCAAGGTATGAATCGTTGTTGTAATCATCGTCATTGGGCTCATTTAAGTGGTCATCATTAATGTGTAATCTAGTCGACGATGTGCTCCAATCAAGTAGTGATTCTCCATGCCTTGACCAACAAGTGTATCTAGGCATAAAACCATTTTGCAACAAATGGAACTCTATGTCTTCGGCATTATAACTTTGAAAGTTTTTACACTGTTCACAAGGACAACAAATCAACCTATTTCCTTTATTAACGCGATTTGCTTCAGCAGCTTTAATAAAACTTCGAACACCCTCAATATAAATATTAGATGTATGTGAAGTTTTGTACATCCAATAGTCACGATCCATCTGAAACTTAAAATAAACAAACACGTGATGTAAATGTATGTAAATCAGTATTCAAAGGGGACAATCTATTCGAGCTCGACTTAAGAAAAAACTCGAAACGAGTCGAGCAAACAAGCTCGAGCCCGGGCTAAAAAACAAGCTCGTTTAGTAAACGAGCCCGAGCTAGCGTCGGCTCACGAGCCTACTGTTTATATAGCTTTTTAATTATTATTTAAATAATATGAATTAGTAACATGTAGGTACTATTTATTTAGAGTTGTACGTTTGGCATAAATGTTGTTTCATGTGTGAGTCAACTGACATGTGGTATCTGCACCACTGCTCAACCTCCGCTCTGCCGCTTGACCTCCTGCCGGCGTCACACTCATGTGTATTCTGTGTTGCTACCGTCATTTTTTGGATCGATATGGGATTTGTGATGAAAGGCTGGTAGTGTACATGGTAAAGGCTACTTACTGCTTCAGGGGTATTTTGGTCTTTCTTGGTTGGGACCAGCTTGTGATTTTGCTAGGATCTTGGTCGTTGTATTATGTGCATGGATTGGGCTGAGAGCTGGCTGCATCAGAATGGTAGGACGACCTGCAGTGTTTGGTACAGGGGTGACATCGTGCACAGGTTCAACGTAGTGGTGGGTCGGATGCTGCCTAGGCAAATGGCCTGTTCTGTTCGCTGGAATGTTGGTAAAAACTGGGCAATGTGGGTAATCAAAATCTCGGTCATTATTTGGTAGTACTGTAATTGGATCATGTGGATGGGTAAAGCTATGGATTTCCTCTCTCTTGGCTCCAAGGGCAGTTTGGTCATAATGGGACATGTTAGTTTTTTTGCTCGAAAACTGTGTTTTGAGTCGTTTGGGTTGGGGCAGGTGCATTTGGTGGAAACGTTGGCTCCAGCACTGTTTTTATAAGAACTCTTCTGATTTTGAGTATCGAGTTCCTGTTGCACTGGACGAGAGTTATACAGGCCACCACTGTTTGGGTTATAGTTCCAGCCTTGCGGACTGGAGTGCTGGGTTCAGAAGTGGGTTGGGACAGGTACAAGTTTTCCGCTACTACCCCTGGTCAACGTTTGATAAAATGGTGGAAGACTCGGCATTTGATGTATCAGGCTCTCGGGAGGTGGCTGATGTACAAAGATTGGACCTTTGAGAGCTGGAAGCATCAAATTTGGCGAATGAATCGAAGGGGTTACAGTTGTAAAGAATTACCAATGGGTGCAGGGGTAAAACAGGTAATTTACACTGCCACTATCGTAAAGACCTCAGAAGGGCTGCTGTTCATGCGAAACAAATATTCGCTTATATTCGCAGGGGTAAAACAGGTAATTTACAGTTGTAAAGATTTACCAATGGGTGCAGGGGTAAAACAGGTAATTTACACTGCCACTATTGTGAAAGTTCGCTTATATTCGCTTATCATGACCCGTTTGTATACAGGGATCTAGAATGAAGTTTGGTTTTGTTGGGCTAAAACCAGTGGTTACAGATATATAGAATGAAGTACCAACTTTTAGCTATTTTGTTGGGATAAAAAGAATTGGAAATGAATGTATAAATGCTCCCATTTTGTAGGGTTAAAAGCATCAACAGTGGAATCAAATTCTTGCTCTTCTGTTGGATAACAGCATATAAAGCCTTTTAAGATCAATATATATTTGGATGTTCTTGAAAAGGTAAATAGTCTTAATATTTATAGTTTAAACAGGTTGTAAGGTCAATGCCCAGTAGTGGATGCAATATGCTATATGCAATATGAGGTTTGGAATTTGGCTGCACATAGATATCTTATGAGTCAAATAGGTAACTTAGTTTTTTTAGGTTGAGGGAGATTGGAAGTTTGGAATGGATAACAACAAACAACATATAATCATATAAATATAAAAGCAACAACAATGTAAGAAAAAACTAATATTATCATACCTTTACTTGATGATTTGAATGAAATATTGAAAGCACTTGAGTAAAATATTCAACTTTTACTGCATATAACAAAAGACATTTAGTTAATTCATAACAACATTAAATCAAAACTAAAATCTTACTTATTAAATGTAATATGATACCTTAAGTAAAAATCGACGGAAAAGAGATTGAGCAAATACGAATAACGAAATGATGATCAAACTTGAAATTGATTTGCAGAGATGGAGCATGCTGCTGGCTGCTGGTCATACAAATTGAAAAAAAGATGGATATAATATAGCCGTTGTTATTTGTTAATTTTAAATGATGGAAAAATAATTTGAAGGGGCGGTTTGTTCATTGAACCGCATCATCAAAAAGATGCCATAGCACCAACAAATGAATGAATTCAAATTTGATTAAAAATGATTTGGAGGTGCGGTTGTTTTATTGAACCGCATCATCAAAAAATTGTCATAGCACCAACTAAAAACTTTTGTACTAGTATATGGTTTTTCTTACTTGAAAAGACATACTTAAGGTTCAGAAACTTTAAACCCGATTTATACAAAAAAAAAAAAAAAAAATTCAAATACTTATATAAAAGCCTTTAATACCCTTGTCGACTAATAATAATAAATAAATAAATAGCTAGGAACTATAATATGCAACTTCAAAGAAAAACTAATGTGAACCCACCCACTTTAATGAGTTCTTACACACTATAAATTCACATCCACAATTCCACCAACTAAATCAAACAACCATGAAAACTTACGGAATCCTTCTAGTTGCCGGAGTTCTTTTGGCCGGAATCCTCGACTCCGCTGCTCAAAACTGCGGCTGCACTCCGGACTTGTGCTGCAGCAAGTACGGTTACTGTGGCAGTGGTGATGAATACTGTGGAGCTGGCTGTCAAGGAGGGCCATGTTCCTCGACTCCAACAAATGATGTATCAGTTAGTAGCATCGTGACGGATGCATTCTTTAATGGGATCGCAGATCAAGCAAGCGGAGGTTGTGCTGGGAAAGGATTCTATGCACGCGCCGCCTTTCTTGATGCTCTCGGAAACTATGGCCAGTTTGGAACGGTTGGTTCCGAGGATGATTCAAAAAGGGAGATTGCTGCTTTCTTCGCACATGTTACCCACGAGACTGGACGTAAGAACTCTCTTTTATTGTATGTTACGTTAGTTATATATAAATCACGAATCTATATAAGGTAAAGTTTAAAAAAATATATATATTACTATTTACTAACAAGTTTTTATACATTATTAATCTATACACAATATAGGACTACTTTACTGACGACGGAGGTAGCCCAAGGTTAAATAAAATGACTAATATGCAAGAGCTTAAAAGGTTGAAAGGTTCATTGGATGAAAAGCTGTAAAGTGAGAAAAGCGAGGAACAGTAATCAGTCACATCTGAGAACTCACCTCACCAACTCACGCCCACAAACTCAGAGCAGGTCTGCACAAGTACACTCTATTAACCAGGGGTCCAAAGCCTTCAACCCCAAAAGGGGAAACCCTCCATTGCAAACAGGTTTCGCTAGTCTTGTATATGCCATTTCAGGAGATGTCTTCCCCTATAAGAAGACAACTCATTTTCACTCCTGGGACATTCCGAAACACAGAGATTCCTTAATCTCTGGTCATTCAAAGAGTACTTGATCACTTCCAAGTTACTCTCCATCACATTCACCACACACTCATTCTATTTGCTTTCTTTTCTGGATTCGAGCTTGCCTCGGAGAAGGAACTTCAAAGCAAATAACAATTACATACTAGTGAACCCCCTTCCACGTTTTGCAAACGTGGAGGGACCCCGCGACCTGCGTTAGGCAAAACTGAACCCTTCAGCCCTTTTGCCTAACCAACTTAGCTACCATCCTTGGTCCCGTGTTTGTTGCATCAACAAGTTGGCGCCCACCGTGGGGCTACGCCGCTGTTTCTTCTCAAAAAAGACCTAGTAGTGTAGCTCCTTTTACTCAAAACCACCATGTCAGAAAGTGGATCCCCGGGAGAGGTGAACCAGATCCCTAACACCTCCACCCCGGGTAGTGGCCTAGCTCACACAACTATAACAACACCGTTTTCAACTCCGGGGAGTACACCCGAGTTCCTTACCTTCAACACACAACCCCATCCAGATCTGGGGCTCCGTCTCCCAACGTTGGTGTGTCGGACACCCCGGCACGTGTTGAACTTACCCCCGAGGGGGTCGCTAATAACTTTCTTGAGTTAAGGTCACTTCTTAACCAGCATGTGAGTAGAGAAAGGGAAAAGGGGGTAAGGATTCGTCTAGATTACGATGAACCTGAGCCAACGTTGTCTCCTGGGCCACCCCTACCACCCTTTGTTACAAGAGGTGAGGCTGGTCCCAGCAACCCTTCAAACCCTCATCCTTATCTATCCACTATGACAAATCCAACTGTTCATCCTATTCTCTCTTCCCAACCAATTGCTAGTGGCACTCCTCTGGGACACGAGTTAACACTTGATCAACTCCTACAGTCCCCGGTGACCAGCTGTCCCGCTTCTCTAACTACCACGTGGGAGCAAGCTCTGTCCGTGCTCCCTTTAGCACGAAGTGCTGTTACTAGCACCCCTCTCGGGGTAAACTGCTCAGTTGGTCCAGGAAGCCTTGAGGGTTTCAATCTCATACCTAACATGATGTCACAGATGATGGCCAACTTCCCATGGCAACACTTCATCAATCAAGTGCTAGCCACCCAGGGGAACCATGGCAATAGCAACAATGTAGGTACAAGACCTGAAGAAGACTTGGCTAAACCTTACAAGCCAAGTAACCTTTCCTGCTTCTCAAGGAAGATAGCTGATTATGATTTTCAGTCAAAGATCAAGATGCCAGCCCACATCAGAACGTATGATGGGACCGAAGATCCCGAAGATCATCTCCAGATCTTCACTGGTGCCGCTCGAATAGAAAAATGGTCAAATGCTGAATGTTGCCTAATGTTCATGCAGACTCTTGTTGGATCCGCCAGAATCTGGTTCAACGATCTACCTGCTCAAAGCATTCGAAGCTTTGACGATCTCAGCAGAGGTTTTCTGGCAAACTTCTCCCAACAAAGGCGATACGTTAAGGACGCAACAGTAATCTTCCAGATAAAACAACGCGACAATGAAAGCCTTCGGGCATTCATTGAACGGTACAAGAAAGAAGGGCTAACCTATGTAGGGGCTGATGAGAAAATGAGAGTGGCCGGTTTTATGAACGCCATAACCTCCAAATATCTCACACGAGATTTCAACAAATCTCTACCCAAAACCTTGGAGGAAGCCCTTGAAAGGGCCGAAGCTCACATTCGGGGAGAGGAAGCTGTGGATATCAAAGAACAAAGGAAAAGGGGGTCTGGCTGGCGAAGCAGTAGCCCAGCCAGAAAGAGAGGAAACTTTAACTCTTACGACAGACGCCCAAAGGGTTCAGACCCTCGAAGGGTTGAAGGACGAAACCCTTCAGGCAGAGATAAAGGCATGAGTTTCACTCCCCTCACCAAAACCCCTCAAGAAATCCTGGCAACGGAAGAAGTCAAGCAAAACTTTAGACCTCCCAGGCCTCTCCCCAAGAGTCGAAAAAATGAGAACTCCACGCAATTCTGTGAGTTCCATGAAGAAAAGGGACATCACACCAATGATTGCTTCCAACTGAAAAAGAGAATTGAAGAGGCTGTTAAGTCAGGAGAGCTCGCTCATTTGGTAAAAGGGGTTCGAGACAAAATGGCTGAAGGCAAAGGGAAGGAAGTAAACATGGTGTATTCTAATGAAAAGGTTCCTTACAAGAAGCGGCGGTTGGAAGATTGGGAGCTTCAGTGTGTCTGCTTCCCCCCAACAAGGAAGGACCCACTTCCTGGTCCCCTTGTGGTTGAAGCCACCGTGGGCACATTACAAACATGTAAAGCATACATAGACACGGGAGCAGCCACTGAAATCATGTTTGAGAAATTTTTCAACCGATTAAGCGATGAGGAACGTTCAAGGCTTCAACCCTCTGGAACCTCCATAAAAGGTATCGCCGATATAACCTTGAAGCCTTTGGGGCAGATAACCCTTGATGTTTGTTTTAAGGAGGGATCAAAAGAAAGAACCCGATCACTGACCTTGTGGTTATCAACATCCCTTCAAACTATGACGTAATCATAGGGAGGCCTGGACAATGTGCATTCTACATGGCAGTGTCTATCGGCCATGGCACAGTCAAATTTCCTACTGAAAGAGGGATAGCAACCCTTCAACCCTCTCAGGAAGCTTACCTGATCGAGGGTGAAAGTTCAAACGGTGAGAAAGACAAGCAAGGGTTAGTCATCAACCCTAAATACCCTGAGCAACGAATAAGGGTCAACACCAACCTTTCCCAAGAGACCCTTTCATACCTTGAAAAGCTGCTGAAGCATCACAGTGATGTGTTCGCCTGGTCTCCTGAAGATATGACTGGGATCCCTCGAAACATTGCTGAACACGAGTTAAGAATTCCACCAAATGTCAAGCCGGTGGTTCAAAAGAAAAGAAGCCTGGCACCCGAGAGAAGCTTGGCAGCTTGCCAAGAGGTTGAAAAGCTTGTATCAGCTGGCATTCTCCGAGAGGTCAAATACCAATCATGGATTGCAAATCCTGTTATGGTCAGAAAACCCGACAACTCTTGGAGAATGTGTATAGATTTCAAAGATCTTAACAAGGCTTGTCCCAAAGATTGCTACCCGCTCCCGGAAATTGATCTCAAGGTTGATTCCCGCACGGGGTATCCGTTTAAATGTTTTCTTGATGCATACAAAGGTTATCACCAAATCCTCATGAAGAAAGAGGATGAAGAAAAAACAGCTTTCCACACAGACAAAGGCATTTTTTGTTACCAAAAGATACCTTTTGGCCTCAAAAATGCAGGTGCCACCTATCAGCGTCTCATCGATAAAGCCTTTGAAAACCAAATCGGTAGAAACATGGAGGCATATGTCGATGACTTGGTGATTAAGAGCAAAACGGAATACCAAATGCTTGATGATATCCAAGAAACTTTCAAAAACCTTAGAAAGATCAACATGAAACTCAACCCGGAAAAATGCTCGTTTGGATTCGATGAAGGAAAATTCCTGGGTCACATCGTCGGAAAGCAAAGTATCAAGGCCAACCCTAATAAAGTAAAAGCAGTCCTTGAAGCTAAACCACCAAGAACCAAGAAGGAGGTTGAAAGCTTAAATGGGAAGCTTGCAGCCTTGAAGCGTTTTACCTCAAAACTAGCCGAAAGGTCTCTACCGTTCTACAAAACGCTCAAGAACTGCTCAGATAAAAAAGATTTCAGATGGACTGGTGAAGCTGAAGAAGCTTTCAACCAAATGAAGCAGCACTTAGCTTCCCTACCAGATATTGCAGCACCAGAAACTGGGGAGCTCATATCGGTGTACCTTTCAGTTGCCGACGAAGCCATCAGTGCAGTTCTCACTATTGAAAGAGACAAGGCTCAGGTACCCGTTTATTTTTTCAGCAAAACTCTAAAATTAGCTGAAACCAAATATCCTCCCCTCGAAAAACTCGCTCTAGCCCTGGTTCAAACAGCCAGAAGGCTTAGAAGATACTTCCAAGCACATCCTATACAAGTGGTCACTGACCAACCTGTCAAGAATGTGCTTGAAAAACCTGAGAACTCAGGAAGGCTAGCAAAATGGGCAGTGGAACTAGGTGAACATAACATCACCTACGTCCCACGAAAAGCTATTAAAGCTCAAGTCCTGGCTGACTTCCTAGTTGAAGTCCCAAACCAAACAATTGAAGAAGTAAACACCACAACCGCTGAACCCTCCAACCCTGAAGCCTGGAAATTATTCACTGATGGGGCTTCAAGCGTTGAAGGGTCAGGAGCTGGTTTAGTCCTAATCAACCCTGAGGGGCTAGAATTCACATATGCTCTCCGTTTTAATTTTCAGACCACCAATAACGAGGCTGAATATGAAGCATTGATCCCTGGCCTACGACTGGCCAAAGAAATGAAAGTCAAAAAGCTTGAAGTGTTCACTGATTCACTACTAGTATCAAGCCAAGTTAATGACAGCTATATCGCCAAGGAGCCCAACATGAGAAGGTACAAAGAAAAATCCAAGGAGTTAATGAACACCTTCCAGACATGCAACATCAAACAGATTCCAAGGTCCCAAAACAAAAAGGCCGATGCCTTGAGCAAATTGGCATCCCTCACGTTCGCCCACCTCACGAAAAAGGTGTTGGCTGAAGTGTTAAAGGCCCGGTCGATTGATGAATTGGAAGTGCAAGATGTAGTCACCGAGGAAGATCCGAATTGGATGACTCCTATCAAAAAATTCCTTCAAGACAATGAACTACCTAATGATCAAACAGAAGCCGAAAGGGTAAAGATCAAAGCAAGACAATATGTGTTGCAAGGAGAAACTCTCTATAAAAAAGGTTACCTTGCACCCTTGCTAAGATGTGTGGGCCCTGAACAAAGCAAGTATTTGGTTAAGGAAGTGCATGAAGGAATATGTGGAGCTCATTTTGGAGCTAGGTCGGTGGTTGCAAAGCTCATGAACCTTGGATACTTCTGGCCATCAATGCATCGTGACACCGTTGAGCAGCTGAAGAAATGTGATGCCTGTCAAATCCATTCCCCAATACCAAAAAATCCCAAACATGACCTGGTTCCCATAACCTCGGCATGGCCATTCCATAAATGGGGAATGGACATTGTCGGGCCATTCCCTCCAAGCAAAGGGGGAGTAAAATTCCTATTGGTAGCAATTGACTACTTCAGCAAGTGGCCAGAGGTTAAACCCCTTGCCAAGATCACAGGAAAGCAAGTCATAGACTTTGTTTGGGAAAATATCATCTGCCGCTATGGGTTGCCAGGGGTAATTGTCACCGATAATGGGAAACAATTTGCCGAGAAACCCTTCAGCCTTTGGTGCAAGGAATACAGGATCAACCAAATCTTCAGCTCAGTGGCTTACCCGCAGTCAAACGGCCAGGTTGAAAGGACCAACAGAAGCATAGTGGAAGGAATCAAAACAAGATTGGGGAGGTATGAAAGTAATTGGCTTGAAGAATTGCCTAGCGTTTTATGGGCAATTAGAACAACAGAAAAAGCAAGTCACAAGAAAACACCTTACAGCTTGGTATTTGGATCCGAGGCCGTAATCCCCGCTGAAATAGGAGTTGTAACCCAACGAATTGTCAACATGGATCCCGAAGTAAACCAGCAAGAGACCATGTTGAACTTACAACTCCTAGAGGAGGCCCGAGATCAAGCGGCAATACAAGAAGCCAAATACAAGCAAAAGATGGAAGCCTACTACAACAAGAAGGTCAAGAACGAACGATTCAGGCCAGGGGATCTAGTCCTCAGAAACAACGAAGCTAGCAAAAAAGAAAATCAAGGGAAGCTAGGCCCAAAATGGGAAGGTCCATACACCATCCTCGAAGCACACAAGGGCGGATCCTATAAGCTGGGAGATTCAGAAGGCAAAAGGCTTCCAAGGCATTGGAACGGAAAAACCCTGAGAAAGTTCTATGTTTAGAAAGTTTGGTTTGTATCAAAACAAAAACCTTTTGTAAAAGCAGATACTGCTTGAATGAATGAAGTCATTTTATCAAACTTGTCTTTCTATCCTAATATCAGGTTGAGAACCTAGCAAAAAACTCCATGGCAAGGGCCATGTAAGGGGATGAGCTCCCAGGCCATATCGCTCAATAGGTTCAAGGGTTGAATGGACCTATATAAGGGGTGAGTTCCTAGATCAATACAACTCCATGAGACTTATTAAGAAAAAACAATAATGTCTCATAGACAGGTTTGAACAGCCTACACCAATCGTTCCTTAAGTCTTAGAAACATAATCAACAAATGGACTTACGAAATCAACTAAAACTACAAAGAAATAAGGAAAAGGATAGATACTACGTCTTGATGTTAATAAACACTAAGGTAAAGTGTCTGCAGCACGGAACCCTTTAAAGTGTAAAAAACATAAAGACAAAGTAAACAAAGACAAGGCGAGAAAACAAAAATAACTGACAAAAATAAACAAACTTATCAATTAAACATGCAAACCAAACCAGAAGCTACCAAGGTTTCAAGCCAACAGAAAATAAGCTCGAAAGGTTAAAGGCTTCAACCCATTAACAACTGCACAAAAAGGCTTGAAGGGTTGAAAACCCACAAAACAAACCAAGCAAAATAAGTAAACAAACATAACACAAACAACATAGCAACCATCATACCATAATTAGGAAGGCCATAAAAGACCTTCAGAAGGAAGTCAAAGCAAGTTCCAGTAACTTGCAAATAAAACTAGTGTTCAAACGGCCATACAGGCCTAACCAACCACAGGAACCTTAAGGGTTCCTAAAAACCTAATATTGTTTAAAACATTACAGACATAAAGTGTTTGCTAAGAAAGCTACGAATAAACATCAGGTAGCAGAAGGCTTGGAACCTTCAACCTTAGACTTCTTGGCTTTCTTAGTCTTCTTCGCCTTAGCACCCTCATCACCACGAACCGTAGAGGTCTCCAAACCAGCATCTTTTGAAGCATCAGGCAAACTTGTGAGGGTATCATCACTATCCCCAGAGTACGACCTCTTCCTTGACAGGGAACCCAAAACCTCAGCACACACTTTCTCATTCAACCCCTCAGGCTTCAATTCCTGTAAAACAGATAAAGGCTAACCAAAGCAAGAAGATACTTCATGAATGTAAGGGTAGGTTAGCCTCTCCATCTGCTCAACAGAAGCTTTGAAGATATCAGAAGCCTCGGGGCGAAACATAGGTGATTTCTCCAAGGGTTGTCCAGACTCATGAAGCTTGTAACCAGCGGTAAGGCCTTGATGTTTCCCCAGGTTCAAAAGCTTAGTGTAAACATCACCAAGGGCAGAGTTAAACTCCTTGGAATGTAAAAGGTAAGTGACAACCTGCTGGAAACCATGCTCAATCAACCACTGATTGTCCGCAGTAACTTGGCCAACCGAAGCTTTCAACCCTTCTTTTTCTTCACGAAAAGCTTGTTGCTGAACAGCCAAGGCCTCTCGGTCAGCCTTTAGCTTCAGCAAGTTAGCCTCAAAGCTCTTCCTCAGATCACCCATCTCAATATCATGCATCTTTTTCAAATCACTAACCTCCTTCCGCCACGCTGCTTCCTTCTCTGCAAACCCAGCTATTTCCTTCTTCATTGATGCTAGGGAGGATTTCATCTTGTCCTTCTTCTTGGAGAAGTCCTCATATTCCTGCATCCTTTGGCAAAAGCGAGTAATCCCCTGAGGAAGCATAGCAGCAAGGTTACAGGTGGTTAAAACCATGCGAGACAACATGAAGTCATCATCCATCTCAGCAATGGTTTTGTGCACAGAAGGAGGAGCAAGATGAGTAAGAGCATCCTCACAAACAGCAGCATCCTTGAAGGTGTCATCATTCTTCACTAGCCAAGCAGGCACATAAATACCTTCAGGGTTCAACCCTTCAACGTCCCTGCTTGAAGATTCCTGAACAGGGACAACCTTCTTGCCTCGAACCTTCTTACCATGAACAACCAACTCCTTGTCCTTCTCAACACCCGCTTCAACTTGATCCTCCGAAACTTCAATATCATCACTCAAATCCACTGGCTCAGTAGAAGTGGATTGAGGACCAGCTTTTAACAAACGACGAGAAGATCGGCGAGTTGAAGACTTGGGAGCATTAGACTTGGTAAAACCCTTAACGTTGGCAACACTAGCATAACCCGTGCCCTCAAACCTTTGCTCGGAAGTCCTAACCACAACATTCTCACCCGGAACAGACGGGGCATCCTCAAACACAACATCGGACGTGTCGTCACTCTTGATAAAGTCCAAAGCAGACAAAACTGGTAAAAACAAACAAAAGAAAATAAGTCATAAGCAAAGTAAAATAAGAAAAGGCATAAGGGGGAAAATGCATACCAATGCCATTTCTCATTAACACCGGATCCCGATCGGCTTTTCCCCAAATATTACTAACCCCTAAAAGCACTAACAAATGTTCGGGAAAGGGACGAACCCTCGAAGGGCACCCCCGAATGGCTGTAAGAAAAGCATCGTTCAACTCAGATTCAGAAGGCTCCGGATCATTAAGAACAGCATCCGGATGCCTCCACACCATTTTGAAAGGAACGATAGATTCAGAAACACAGAAAAAGCGATCCTTCCAGGACCCAAGCGTTGTAACCATGGATGAAATAAGACAAGTACCAACCTTTGATGTCTCAAAGGTGAACCAGTCACCATTTTTGGCTAAACGAAAAAACCTCCGAAAGAGCAACAAAGAGGGATCATACCCAAGAGCACGACACAACACTTCAAAATGCAAAACCCTAGCCATCCCCTTCGGATGAACTTGCCCAAAGAAACGCGATAATACTCAAGCAAGTTCAAAACGAAAAACGAAAAAGGGTAACGAAGATTAGACCACTGAAAATGACGACAATACAAGGCAATAGAACCAGGGTTAGGTTTGTCAACAGGAACATCGCAAGCAGGGGCAGTTGGGTTAAATTTTTTATCAATACCATACTCCAAACAAAAGAAGTCTACTTCCTCTTGTGTCATTCGAGAGAATGACTTTGCTAAATCTTTAAGAGCACCCATTTTTGAAGAAAGTAAAAACGAAAATGGAGAAGAAAACTAACCTGAAGGAAGAAACTTGGAAGGATTGTGAGTAAAATGAAAGAGTTTTGCAAAATATAAAATAAATATGATTTTAAAACAGGGGTAATAAAGGTAAATAAATGGCTCCTGCAAAACCGCCGCCTGACACACATCAATCAAATCAACTGTCAATCGTTTAAAATTCAAAATTTAAAAAGTAACTGCCTCAAGCCTTTCAAGCCTCCAAGCAACGAACCCTTGAAACCTTTAAAACATATGCATAAAAGTCAGAAGTCTTTGAGCATACTACCCCAAAAACCTCCGACTTAGGGGGCTGACGACGGGGGTCGCCCAAGGTTAAATAAAATGACTAATATGCAAGAGCTTAAAAGGTTGAAAGGTTCATCGGATGAAAAGCTGTAAAGTGAGAAAAGCGAGGAACAGTAATCAGTCACATCTGAGAACTCACCTCACCAACTCACGCCCACAAACTCAGAGCAGGTCTGCACAAGTACACTCTATTAACCAGGGGTCCAAAGCCTTCAACCCCAAAAGGGGAAACCCTCCATTGCAAACAGGTTTCGCTAGTCTTGTATATGCCATTTCAGGAGATGTCTTCCCCTATAAGAAGACAACTCATTTTCACTCCTGGGACATTCCGAAACACAGAGATTCCTTAATCTCTGGTCATTCAAAGAGTACTTGATCACTTCCAAGTTACTCTCCATCACATTCACCACACACTCATTCTATTTGCTTTCTTTTCTGGATTCGAGCTTGCCTCGGAGAAGGAACTTCAAAGCAAATAACAATTACATACTAGTGAACCTCCTTCCACGTTTTGCAAACGTGGAGGGACCCCGCGACCTGCGTTAGGCAAAACTGAACCCTTCAGCCCTTTTGCCTAACTGTGACAACTCGAACTTTAGACTTACTTTGATGTAACGTTACGTGCTTATGAGAACTGAATTATATGATTTGGTGATATAATGTGTTATGTGCTTTATGTATGTATGTATGTATGTATTGATCGCACAACACACACAACCACTTGAACCGCACAAGCTCACATCACCCGCACAAGGCCGTTTGGGCCTTATTCTTGTACGCGGACCATTAGGGCAGCCCATTGAGGGTTCGGCCCACCCCTCTTAACCGTGTAAACACTCATAGTTGGGGATTAGTAATCTCATTTGTTACAAAAACATCACCACACACAAAACCCTAGTTCTTCCTTCTTGTTGCTTGGAACCCGACGGCGCACACACACACCCTTTGAAGCTTGTGAACCGGATCGATCCTCTACCTTCATCCGGTTAGTACTTTGGTGTTTGTTTGGTATTTGATTGTATGATGTACACTGTGATTTATATGTTCCATGCTTAGATCAACCGATTTGGATTGAATATGTGTTGTTCTTGTACATATTATTGCATGATGTTAAGCTAGAACCGATTTGATATTGCTACGCCTTGCTTGTGAATTTAGGAGGTTTGATTGTTGTTGATGTTCATGCGAGTCGGATCATATCTTGTTGTTTCGAGAACCAATGTTTATAAATCGGCTCCATGCTTGTTAGATGGTTCATATGTTTAGATTAGGATTCATGAGAATTAGAAGGTTAAAACTCTTATTTGATCGTGTATGAACATGATTTGGAATTGATTAACTGTTAATTGTTCTTGATGATAATGTAAGATGTGCATGATTGTGAATAATTGCCATTTGATCCGATTTGTGAAACTGCCAATGTGTTAGCTGAAATCACGGAAGTAAATTGTCTAAAATCATGGAAAGTTGTTAGATGCCTTGTTGCAACACGGATTGCGAGTCGATACCTCACCATCCCGACTCGAGACCACAGCAGCACGAGCCGCAACCACGGTTGCGAGTCATGTTGCGACTCGTAACCGGACCATGACGAGCCGAGACCAGCTGTTGCGACTCGTAACCCCCTGTTGCGACTCGAGATTGCCGGTTGCGACTCGAGACCAGTTATGCACGTACACTGTTTTGGGCCTACACTATCACGGGCCCAATTGATTGGGCCAAGTAATTGGACTTGTTTACATATCTGCTAATTGGACTGCTTAGGTTTATTGGGCTGAGTGTTTTATACTTGAATTTCTTTAGATTGGGCTTTGATATTTGGACCGAGTACATTGGGCTTATATCTTGAAACGCACAAGAATGTTATTGCTATGCTCTTGTCTGTTTACGTGCATACGTGTTTGCTATGATGTATACGTGTATTGCCTTAGTCAAAACCTGACTTGAATAATAACCATGATAGGACGTAGTTGACCATTTACTAGCTTACCTGTACTCTTTGTGTATCTGTCGAGCAAACCAAGGTGAGTTCACACAGCCAAGGCATGGGATTCCCAAGGGCTTTTGATTTTACGCTTCCGCTAAACAATGATATCTTACTTATGTTTTGGAAACACCTTTCATATGGATTTGGTTTGGTTTATATGGCAATTACTTTTACTTTATATAATGTTCTATATGATTGGTGGCTTGATCCTGGTCAGTCATGCTCCCAAGCGGTGATACTCCGCAGGTGGATTTTGGGGGTGTGACAGATTGGTATCAGAGCCATTGGTTATAGAGAACTAGGTTTTAATATGGGAAAACGTTTTTATTAAAACCGGACTATAACCAGAACAGTGCTCTCAACGATCCACAACGACGCTTCGCTCCACGTGCAAGACTCGACATCCTAGGTAATAAGGTTTATGTTTATTGCTTGTTTGCTAGAACTGCTTAGAACTTTGCTCGCATTACGCTTAGATACACATGATACTATAGCATGAGAATCCCTACGTGCTTACATTTTTCTGTCATCGCCCTACTCGCGAACCACTCTCACTTATGTCACTATTTACTATGAAGATCATGTCTGGACGAATCAACATGACTCAAGCCCAGCTAGAGGCTCTCGTTCAAGCTCAAGTTGCTGCGGCACTTGCAGCTGCTCAAGCAGGTAGTATATCCTGTAGTCGTAACTTACGCTAGGATCCTTAGATCCTACACTCTTAAACTAGCCCTTGTAATTAAACTTTGCCCTATTCGTACACAATAGGTCAACCAGCGCAGCAAGTTTGCACCTTTAAGAACTTCATGGACTGTCGTCCAAGTACCTTTAGTGGCACTGAAGGAGCAGTTGGACTCCTCCACTGGTTCGAGAAGCTAGAGTCAGTTTTTGAGATGTGTGAATGCCCTGAGGCTCGCAGGGTGAAATACGCCACTGGAACGCTAGAAGGAATAGCACTAACTTGGTGGAACGCCCAAGTTCAGATCTTAGGGTTGGCAGCTGCTAACGCCACACCCTGGAACGACTTCAAGGAACTCATTAAGAGGGAATATTGCACGCGTGATGACATCCACAAGTTGGAGAACGAGCTTTATCACTTGAAAATGACGGGGTCAGAGATTGAAGCCTATACGAAACGGTCAAACGAACTGGCCATTCTGTGTCCAACTATGGTGGACCCTCCAGTGAAGCGCATTGAGTTGTATCTCCAGGGACTTGCGCCAGAGATCCAGAGCCATGTTACATCGGCAAACCTCGACAACATCCAAGACATCCAGCGTCTTGCTCATCGACTCACAGATCAGGCAGTAGAACAGAACAAGCTGCCCAAACGCGTCAGTGCAACTACTACTCCAGCTGCTACTTCTGCTACATCCAACGACAACAAACGGAAATGGGATGGGGATTCCAGCAGGGGATCAGTTTCCGTTCAGTCTCAAGCACAGCAGCGCAGGACGAATGACTACCAGAATCCGAGTCAGCAATCATCTGGCAGTCAGGAGCAGGGTGGATACAGGGGAGTACACCCACTATGTAACAAGTGTAACAGGCACCACAGTGGAAGGTGTCGCAAGGAACGTTGTCAGAGATGTCTCAAGATAGGGCACGAAGCCAAAGATTGCAGGAGCTCACGACCTGCAAACCAGAATCAGCAACTTCCACCACCAGCTCCTCAAAACCCACAGCAGCAGCAGCCACAGCGTGGAAATCGGGGATGTTTCCAGTGTGGGGTAGAAGGTCATTACAAATGCGATTGCCCTTAGTTGAACCAGAATCAGAACCACAACAATAACCAGGGCAACGGGAACAACAACAACAACAATGGCAACGAGGCAAGAGGTCGAGCTTTCGTGTTAGGACGAGGAGACGCAATGAACGATATTTGAACTTATAACTTGTTTTGGGTTTTCATTATTATGTTTCCGCTACTCAAACAAAGTTTAGTTTGAACATCAATCGTATTGAGTTTTAGGAATTATTTTAACTACTATACTTTATGTTTGATATGATGGATGGTTTGATATTATTGAACGCACCTGCCGTACTTAAGGACCTTATGAACAGGGTGTGCAAACCCTACCTAGACAAGTTCGTTATAGTATTCGAGAAGTCCACTTCTTAGGCCACGTAGTGACCAAGGATGGGATCCATGTCGATCCATCCAAGGTAGACTCGACCAGAAACTGGCCTGCACCACGTACTACAGACGGTTTACCAAGGATTTCTCGAAGATTGCTCAGCCGCTTACGCTACTGACACAGAAGGGTGTCACCTACCGTTGGGGAGATCCCCAGGAGACTACTTTTCAGCACCTAAAGGATAGACTTCACAGTGCACCTATCCTCTCTTTGCTAGAGGGCACAGATGACTTCGTGGTTTATTGTGATGCATCCATTCGGGGACTTGGATGTGTGTTAATGCAGCGCGACAAGGTTATTGCCTACGCTTCACGTCAACTCAAGATTCACGAACGGAATTACACGACGCATGATTTAGAGCTGGGAGCTGTTGTTTTCGCGCTTAAGATATGGCGACACTACCTGTACGGTACCAAGTGCACGATTTACACCGATCACAGGAGTCTCGAGCATATTCCTAAGTAGAAGGATTTGAACATGCGTCAACGGCGATGGGTCGAGTTACTAAACGATTACGAATGCGCTATCAAGTATCATCCAGGCAAGGCCAATGTTGTGACTGACGCCCTCAGTCGGAAAGACACTTTACCTCGGCGCGTGCGAGCGCTACAGCTTACAATTCAGTCTAGCCTTCCTGCACAGATACGGGATGCTCAGGCAGAAGCATTGTAACCAGAAAACGTCAAGGCGGAAGCCCTACGCGGCTCACGACAACGATTAGAACAGAAGGCAGACGGCGCCTACTATGTAACGGGGCGTATTTGGGTCCCACTTTATGGCGGTCTACACGAATTTGTGATGGACGAAGCACATAAGTCTCGCTACTCGGTACATCCAGGGTCGGACAAAATGTACCACGACATCAGCACTACTTATTGGTGGCCTAGTATGAAGGCCCACATCGCTACATACGTTGGAAAATGTTTGAACTGTGCGAGAGTCAAGGTCGAATACCAGAAACCAGCGGGTCTACTTCAGCAGCCCAAGATACCACAATGGAAATGGGAAGAAATTTCCATGGACTTCGTTACAGGCTTACCTAGATCCCAGCGGGGGAATGATACCATATGGGTGATCGTGGATCGACTCACCAAGTCTGCACACTTCCTAGCTATAAAGGAAACGGATAAGTTCTCCACTCTCGCGGACATCTACCTTAAAGAAGTTGTTTCGAGGCACGGGGTGCCCACCTCCATCATTTCGGATCGCGACGCACGATTCACGTCAGAGCTATGGCAAGCGATGCATAAATCTTTCGGTTCACGATTAGACATGAGCACAGCATATCATCCTCAGACGGATGGGCAGTCTGAGCGTACGATCCAAACTCTCGAAGACATGCTTTGGGCATGCGTTATTGATTTCGGCAACGGCTGGGAAAAGCACCTCCCTTTGGTGGAGTTCTCGTATAATAATAGTTATCACACCAGCATTCAAGCCGCTCCATTCGAGGCATTGTACGGACGTAAATGCCGGTCACCTCTCTGTTGGGCAGAGGTGGGGGATAGTCAGATTACGGGTCCAGAGATAGTAGTGGACGCCACAGAAAAGATTGCATAGATATGACAACGCATGGCGGCAGCACGCGACCGTCAGAAAGCCTACGCGGACAAGCGTAGAAAGCCATTGGAATTTCAGGTCGGGGACCGGGTTTTACTTAAAGTCTCACCCTGGAAGGGTGTGGTACGTTTTGGCAAACGGGGCAAACTGAATCCGCGATACGTCGGACCATTCGAAATCATAGAAAAGATTGGCAAGGTAGCCTACAAGTTAAACCTACCAGCTGAACTCGGTGCAGTTCACAATGTCTTTCATGTGTCGAACCTAAAGAAGTGCCTATCAGATGAAACCCTCATCATTCCTTTTAAGGAACTCACTATCGACGAGCGGTTGCAGTTCGTCGAGGAACCAGTAGAAATCACGGACCGGGATGTGAAGGTCCTCAAAAACAAGAGAATCCCTCTTGTTCGAGTACGTTGGAACTCCAAACGTGGTCCAGAGTACACCTGGGAACGCGAAGACAGGATGACAGAAAAGTACCCCCAGTTATTCGGAACCAATGCAACCACTACTGAGGCTGAAGCTACTACTTCGGAATTTCGGGACGAAATTCCAGATCAACGGGGGGAGGATGTGACACCCCAGGAAAATCAGTGAACAATACAGTTTACCTAGCTTCCTCAGTGAGTGCATACCAAATTTCGGGACGAAATTTCTAATTTGTTGGGGATAATGTGACAACTCGAACTTTAGACTTACTTTGATGTAACGTTACGTGCTTATGAGAACTGAATTATATGATTTGGTGATATAATGTGTTATGTGCTTTATGTATGTATGTATGTATTGATCGCACAACACACATAACCACTTGAACCGCACAAGCTCACATCACCCGCACAAGGCCGTTTGGGCCTTATTCTTGTACGCGGACCATTAGGGCAGCCCATTGAGGGTTCGGCCCACCCCTCTTAACCGTGTAAACACTCATAGTTGGGGATTAGTAATCTCATTTGTTACAAAAACATCACCACACACAAAACCCTAGTTCTTCCTTCTTGTTGCTTGGAACCCGACGGCGCACACACACACCCTTTGAAGCTTGTGAACCGGATCGATCCTCTACCTTCATCCGGTTAGTACTTTGGTGTTTGTTTGGTATTTGATTGTATGATGTACACTGTGATTTATATGTTCCATGCTTAGATCAACCGATTTGGATTGAATATGTGTTGTTCTTGTACATATTATTGCATGATGTTAAGCTAGAACCGATTTGATATTGCTACGCCTTGCTTGTGAATTTAGGAGGTTTGATTGTTGTTGATGTTCATGCGAGTCGGATCATATCTTGTTGTTTCGAGAACCAATGTTTATAAATCGGCTCCATGCTTGTTAGATGGTTCATATGTTTAGATTAGGATTCATGAGTATTAGAAGGTTAAAACTCTTATTTGATCGTGTATGAACATGATTTGGAATTGATTAACTGTTAATTGTTCTTGATGATAATGTAAGATGTGCATGATTGTGAATAATTGCCATTTGATCCGATTTGTGAAACTGCCAATGTGTTAGCTGAAATCACGGAAGTAAATTGTCTAAAATCATGGAAAGTTGTTAGATGCCTTGTTGCGACACGGATTGCGAATCGATACCTCACCATCCCGACTCGAGACCACAGCAGCACGAGCCGCAACCACGGTTGCGAGTCATGTTGCGACTCGTAACCGGACCATGACGAGCCGAGACCAGCTGTTGCGACTCGTAACCTCCTGTTGCGACTCGTAACCCCCTGTTGCGACTCGTGATCGCCGGTTGCGACTCGAGACCAGTTATGCACGTACACTGTTTTGGGCCTACACTATCACGGGCCCAATTGATTGGGCCAAGTAATTGGACTTGTTTACATATCTGCTAATTGGACAGCTTAGGTTTATTGGGCTGAGTGTTTTATACTTGAATTTCTTTAGATTGGGCTTTGATATTTGGACCGAGTACATTGGGCTTATATCTTGAAACGCACAAGAATGTTATTGCTATGCTCTTGTCTGTTTACGTGCATACGTGTTTGCTATGATGTATATGTGTATTGCCTTAGTCAAAACCTGACTTGAATAATAACCATGATAGGACGTGGTTGACCATTTACTAGCTTACCTGTACTCTT
Organism: Helianthus annuus; assembly: GCF_002127325.2. NCBI lineage: Eukaryota > Viridiplantae > Streptophyta > Magnoliopsida > Asterales > Asteraceae > Helianthus > Helianthus annuus. The sequence continues at coordinate 62,023,201 of NC_035446.2, forward strand.
TGTGTATCTGCCGAGCAAACCAAGGTGAGTTCACACCCTTACTAAGGCATGGGATTCCCAAGGGCTTGGGAATGGGATTAAAGGAATGAGATTGACTAGATACACTGTTACTAGACTACCATACCACTGTCCTCGGTTGTGCAGGACACATACTTATGCTATTCACTGTCCTCGGTTGTGCAGGACACATACTTACAAACTACGTACACTTATACTTACTACTATCCTCGGTTGTGAAGGATACGCACGTAAAACCTACGTGCATTTATACTTACTACTATCCTCGGTTGTGAAGGATACACACGTAAAACCTACGTGTACTTATACGCACTACTATCCTCGGTTGTGAAGGATACTTATGGTTGCGAGTAGTCTAGTGGTTATATAACATGGGAAGCCCCCACCAATAGTATGTACTAACGGCCCAGTAGAGCCACCTGTTACAAATAAACTTACTATTACGCATTTACCTTCTGTGAACTCGCTCAACTAGTTGTTGATCCTCTGTTACATGCCTTGCAGGTCGTTAGGTATATGGAGCTTGCACATGGAGGAGCGGGTCGTTGTGGGCTTGGATCGTGATTATCTTATTGAACACTTATGACATTTCGTACTTAATTATGTTGGGTTTTGATTTTACGCTTCCGCTAAACAATGATATCTTACTTATGTTTTGGAAACACCTTTCATATGGATTTGGTTTGGTTTATATGGCAATTACTTTTACTTTATATAATGTTCTATATGATTGGTGGCTTGATCCTGGTCAGTCACGCTCCCAAGCGGTGATACTCCGCAGGTGGATTTTGGGGGTGTGACACTAACCAACTTAGCTACCATCCTTGGTCCCGTGTTTGTTGCATCAACATTTACCATCATCAAATATAGAAATAGGAAAGCATCCACTAAAAAGTAAAAAGGATGGCAATAATAACATATGACACTCTTTATAAGTAGGAATGAAGGACATTTTGACACTAAAACATATTGATCCTTATAAATAGGAGTGTGAAAATGACATGTAATACTTCTTTTGTTTTCTAAAAAATAAAACAAAAAAATATAGTACAACAAATTCAGTACAAAAACATATAGCACAAAAAAACATAGTACAAAAAAATACAGCACGAAAAAATTCAGCACAAAAAATTAAGAGAAAAAAAGTTTAAGTCAAAAAAAATTGGCACAAAACTATAAAACAAAAATTCAGCACAAAAAAATGTTATACAATATATTTTAATGGTTTTTTTTAGTCGTCATATTTTGTATAGTAATATGTTACTTAAATTAAAGATAAAAAGACGCTCGATTTTATGGTGAAATTTTTATGAAAAAAATGGGAGTGAAATATGCATGTGCCTTAAATGTGCAGAGAGAAAGTCAATAACTAGGATTTTCCCAATATACATTTTCACTCTTCTTTTTTCCTACATTTTTATCTTAACTATTGATTTAAAAATTAATGGTTAAGATTATTTTTCATCCTATTTAGACAAAATGAACTTTTTATTTGATCCTACCCTTATAGATATATACTGATTATTTAAAGGATTCTATAAGGTTTAGGAACCAATCGGTCTTGTGTTTGATTCTCACAAACGGTTTTTTTTTTTAATTGGATTTTATCCTGAATTGGTGTATATTCAATATAGCTTAGTGGAGATAGATATGATCAGAAGGTTCTGCGGATGTCATCGGTACCATCCGTATGTAATCTGTCGAAAATAAAATTACCCGCACCCTATATCATCCGTGCGTAGGTAAAAGTCATTCGGTTTGTTTTGTAGTGAGGAAAGAGTTGATCGATATAAATCTTCCAAAAAGTCGTTGTCTTATCAATTAACTATAAATATTTTCCATGTGTGTACAGATTTTTGTTACATTGAAGAAATAAATGGTCCTTCAGGCGATTATTGTGATGAGACCAAGACTCAATATCCATGTAACCCTAGCAAGGGTTACTACGGGAGAGGTCCACTCCAATTAACATGGAATTACAACTATGCTCTAGCTGGTAAGGACATCGGGTTTGATGGGCTCAACAATCCTGAAATTGTGGCCACAGATCCAGCCATCTCATTTCGTGCCGCCTTATGGTTTTGGATGAACAATGTCCACTCAGTCATTGGTCAAGGGTTTGGAGCTACTATTCGAGCTATCAACGGAATGGAATGTAATGGTGGCAATTCAAATAGTGTAACTTCTCGTGTCCAGTACTACACTCAATATTGTAACCAACTTGGAGTTGCACCAGGCGATAACCTTCAGTGTTAGACAGACAGAGAGATCAACCATTAAATTAAGATGCTTGATACTTATACCATCGTCATTCAAATAAGATAAATATATACATACCTCTTTGGTATATATATTATGTATGTTTTACACCATATTAATAGAAATAAATAAATGAAAAATTATATGTTAGTCTGAGTTTTAAAAGTTTATAATGATCTGTATGTGACTAGGGAGATGTTTGGTGTTAACTTATATATTTATGAAAAATGGCTTCAAATTAGTTATTAGACCTTTTCTTTATTGGATGGCAATTTTTTGGGGGCAAACAAAGCCTATTTTTACCAATAGATCGGGTTATGCTTATTGAAGCGATTGTCTAATCCACCTTCTGAACTTCTTTTGAAACTAGGTTGTATTTAAGGACACTAATCTTTTTTTTTTTTATGGTGAACTTCATTAGAAAAAGAACGCGTCTTCAAAACGAAGACCGCTCAAAAAAAGACCATTACAACCAATACAAAGGGTATAAAACCCAATCCTTCCACATAATGTCTTTAACCATAAGAAAGACATAGACTTAACACTAGCCACAATATCTTTCGAAAGCACCTGATAACCGTTAAAGATCTTGTCATTCCTCGCCTTCCAAATAAACCACATAGTAATCATCACCATCCCTTGGATAATGGTCTTCCCTTTTTTTTTCCAACCCGCACCGATTTGTGAAGTAAAAGGAGGTCTCTAACCTGAAAAGCGAACACATTATCCATTCTGCGCCATCGTCCAATCTGATTCCAAACGCCATCTGTAAACCCACAACCTGTAACACGTGCGCCGCTGACTCATCTATGAAGTTACAAAATGAACAGACCCGTGATCCAATATTAATTTTTCGGTAAAACAACGCCTCACGAGAAGGAATTTTATTCATTTCCGCTTACCAAGCAAAAACATTGCATTTCAATGGCACCCATGAAACCCATTTAAACCGAAAGTTCTGACCATAATCTCGACCTTTCAAAGAGACTAATGTAGTTATCTAGTATTTTTGTAGTAATGTCATGTTACAATAATGATGTATTTTAATCCTTAACTAGTAAGATGCACTCACGCTCCGCGGCGGGGCGACCCGACTTTTAACAAATTTTAAATGGAAACGTAGACGCAATCATAACGTGAATGGTGTGAATTCGATCGGTATTCGTTTTGTTCGATCGCTATAACAACGTCCAGAAGAGAAACACAAAAATAAAGTTATGATATGACCAAAAGGATATCGACACGTGTTTTACATTTATCGAAAACAATAAAAATGAATACCGACAACTGTACCGAACTTGTGATATGACTAAAAGGATATTGACACGTGTTTTACATCATCAAAGACTATAAAAACTGAATACCGATACCATTGTTCGGTCCGTATTGGCACGGTTCATTTCGTTACCCCTACCATACTTGAAATTTACAAAGTAAGCGAACGTAAGTTATTTAAAATATAAAAGTGGGATTAAAATTAATAAAAAAACAAAAGGACAACAAATTAAAAGATAAAAAAAGGAAAAAGGACAAAAAAAACATTGTAGCAAACATGCTATAGCATTTGATATATATAATAATTATCATCAAACAAAAACGAAAAGATACAATCCCAAAGCCTAACACCTTTTATGTTCTTAAAGGGGACTAAACTTAACTTAATACTATGATTAACTTAATTTTAAGAGTGAACTGCCATTTTGGTCCCTGTGGTTTGGTCACTTTTGCCATTGTAGTCCAAATCTCAAACTTTTTAAATATGGGTCTCTGTGGTTTCACTTTTATTGTCATTTTAGTCCAAAATCCAAAACCCCTATTTTGACTGTTGAAAGCTGATTGTTTTGTCCTTTTGTTCAGGGGCATTTTCTCATTTTAATTTTATTATAACATATTAACTTATTAAAATAATAAAACTAAATAATCCCCATATAAGCAGCAGATATTCATCTTCCCCAACACCAAACCCTAACCTTCTCTAAACACTCGCATCTTCTCGAAACATAACACAAATCCCACCCCGCTTCTTTCTCTTTACCTCAAAAACCCTACCACACACCACCAAACCGTATCCCTTCCCCCATCCCTCTCATCTTTCTCTGTCTCTCTAAGAAACGGTACAACGGGTTCGGTGGTGGTGGCTGGTTTTGATGAATGGTGTTGAGGTGGTCGCAGCAAGATCGGTGGTGGTGAAGGGGAGACGGTGGTGTGGGTGTACGGTGGTGGAGGGGAGACGGTGGTGTAGGTGTACAGTGGCGTGGGTGTACGATGGTAGAGGAGAGATGGTGGTGGTGGGTGTACGATGGGGGAGGGAAGGCGGTGGTGTGGGTGTACAAAAACAGTAACAACAACAACAAGCGATCAACACGACTTCTGTAATCCAAGGGTTTGTTGAACTGAAAACTGGAAGCAGAGGTCAATTGAGGCGAGTGATAAAGAACAAACAGAAGCAAACAACTGATGAAGTGATTCGAATTAGACGAATTACAGGACAGATTCCACAAGCAGCTCATGCGTATTGCAAAATCTCTCAAAACCCTAGGTGATTTTGTGTGATCTGAAACACCTCAAATTGACGGTAAGAATCGGCGATTAGATTGATGCAGTGGTGGAGGCTGAAACAACTACAAGCTGGACATGGTTTCTTTGGGGAAGATGATTTGCTTCGATCTCCTATGGGTTAGGGTTTTATTTGGGGGTTGAAGATGATCTCTGTAAATGGGGAAATGAATATTAATAAGGGTATTTAAAGGAATTAATAATGTATTTAATTTAGTTTTTTAATTAAGAATATGTTAAACGAAAATCAGTTGGACAAAAATACCCCTGCACAAAAAGACAAAATAGGGGGGTTGCAACAGTCAAAAAAGGGAGTTTTTGAATTTTTGACTAAAATGGCAATAAAAGTGAAACCACAGGGACCCAGATTTAAAAAGTTTGAGATTTGGACTAAAATGACAAAAGTGCCCAAACCACAGGGACCAAAATGGCAGTTTACTCTAATTTTAAAGCTTAGAAAGCACGGAGGGGTATTTTTGGCATTTTTTAAAAGTTTGAATTAGTCCTCCGGAGAGTATTGTGTAGTTCGCCGTTCACCACTCATCCACTGATGCGTGTGTAGTGCGATATATTTTAGATGTATATTTAAGCCCTTTTTACACTTTTAGCCAAGTTTTAAATTTATAAAAACACGATATTTACTAACACTAAACACACATATGGGCAAGTGCACCCATCGTGGACGTAGTATAGTGTTGGTAAGATACCGAGGTCGTCCAAGGACACAAGAGCTTTTAGTACCGGTTTATCCTCAACGTCTAATCAAATCAAAAAGTTAGAAAAATGTTTTTTAAATTAAGAAAGTAAAAACTAACTAAATGCTGAAAAATAAAATAAAATAAAAACAGATAGGCAAGATGAATCACTTGGATCCGACACGTGTATTAGTATAACCTTTGATTATTTTCGCACTTTTGCACTTGTTTAAGAGATTATCTTAGTTATTGTAGTAGGCCCCTCTTTTGAAGGCGACGTTACCCTCAACCCAATAGTTTGAGTCAGCAAGGATACAATCCTAAAGGGTTGGATTATTGAAAGATAATGAAATAAGTTATTAATGCAAATTGTGGTAGGCCCCGCTTTCGGCGGTGACGTTACCCTCGGCTAAGTAGTCTGAGTCAGCAGGGATACAGTCCTAAATAGTCGGGTTATAGTATTAATAGTAGTTAACTTATGAGGGGGTCAAAGAGTTTGGATCCCCGCCATCCAATACCTATGGGCATTGAAGGAGATCCTAGTAAATTTGACCCAGGTCCCAAGCAGGACCTCTAAACGCTGAACAAGGGCAAGACCCTTACCAAACCGTTCCCTTAACCCCCGACCAGGTAGCCAACATACCTCCATATCGACCGTGGAGATATGAATGGTGAAAATCTTTTATTTTATATAGACAGTAAAATAATGCCAAGACACCACGGACAAACGATAAGGAAAGATCACCTTCAACATAAGTAACTAGTTATTAAAGTCATTAATACAAAACCAAATAAAAAGTGCAAAAGATTAAAAATAAAAAGTTATTATACTAAACACTTGTCTTCACCAAGTGATGTAAGAGACTTAGGCAAACATGGCCTTGATTGTCAAGAACTCTTACGATCAATCTTGGATCCCGAGACGACTCACACACTCTACGATGGACAATGGATGATGGTGGTGGATGATGGTATTATGGTGGTGGTGGGTGGTGGATGAAGTGTGAGAGAGGTGGTGTGCCAAGGGATGAGATGGAATGAAACCAAGCACTCCTATTTATAGGCTGAACAGAAGGCTGGGCACGGCCCCGTGTCCGCTGGACACGCCCCCGTGCCCGTCTGACACTCTCTCTCCTCATTAATTGTAATTCGCAATTACAATTAATGCGCCTGCTGTACTTTCACCACGCCCCCGTGCCCGCTGGACACGGCCCCGTGGTGGGCAATGGAAGCTTCTATAGGTTTGTCTTTTATGCTGCTTCTTGGACACGGCCCCGTGTCCGCTGGACACGGGGCGTGTTCAGGCTTCTGCTTTCTCATCTTTGCTTTGGAGGATGCCGTTGAGGGTCCGGGCAGTCTACTTTTATTCCTTTTCTTGTATTTATGCTAGAATTAGTTGTCTTTTTGCTTCCTTTGTGAATTTGAGCTCATTTCATCCTGAAAATACAAAAGAAAGACAAAAACACTCTTTTTCCAACATTAGTACTTAAAAAGGGTTAGTTTTATGCCTTAATTGATGTGATTTATATGTTGCATTTTACACACATCAAATACCCCCACACTTGAACTTTTGCTTGTCCTCAAGCAAAACTCTTTAAATGTGGCTTACACTCCCAAATGGAATGAGTAGAAGAGAAAGTTTTTGGCTTGTCCTAGAGTGTCGGGAATCCAAGATCTTTGTAAGTTTTATTTTTATTTATTTACAATCCTATTCGTTATGATTTATTTAGAACGTTTCATAAGATAAATTACTCATTCGGACATAGCATGCCTTATTAAAATTCCATTTATATACAAGTTCACATACCTCACGGGAGATCACTCAACACTCGGCCAAAGGTGTAATTTTTAGTGAATCACTCGAGAGCGGCATGGAACTTATGCCTTCCATAGGCTTGCCAAGCAATCAATCCTCCTCCTTTTTAACTTTTTACCTTTGTAAATATCAAGAGGACTTTTTGGGTGAAGGGTTAGGCTTGGGTTAAAGGTGGGTGGTTGGGTTAGTGGTTAGTAAAAGGGCGAAAATTGTAAAAAGCGTCGGTTTTCGTGACACACCCTGTTTTTAGTGACTTTTTATTTTGAAGTATTTCTCCAAACAAGCTTTTATATAGCTTTTGTTTGTTTTTGACTTCATCATCATTTTTTTTATATCACATAAAATGGCGAGCTTTACGAAAAACCGAGCTTGTTACTAAAATAAAGGGTGAAAAATAAAAAAGGGTTTTTGGTGGGTAAAAAGGGTTTTGGGGTAATGAAATGAAAGGTTTAGGCTCAAAGGGGCTAACTAGGGGGATTTTGGGTAGGTGGTAAAAAAAAATGAAAAATAATGGTGTAGAAAGAAAAAATATGGTTAGTCCTAATGCCTCCATCACTTACTTACTTGGGTTTAAGTTGGTAAGGACCGGGAATGTATCGTCGTGGCAAGTTCTAGAGTTGTAAGAACCAAGCGGCTATTCACACAAGAAACGAAAAATGAGCATTTAGTCTAAAGATGTATATTTGTATGCTCAATAAAGGCTCAAAACTCACTTTTGTGGGAATGGGTTTTTAATGTGATCAAGTATATATAATCGAATTTTTAACTAGACTTGTTATGCCATTTCGTAATTTTCTTATATTGGTTCTTTATTATCACGACGCTATCGGTTGTAAATTTGTAAAAATATAACCTTTTTAGAACTTGTTATTCCCAAATTAAACCAAGACAAGCAAATAGTAAAAAAAAAACGAAAAGTTTTTGAAAAAATTTGGGGTGTTTAGCGGTTCCAATAGAGTTTTGTGTAAGGCTTGTAATTAGGATTTGCAAAATTCAAGGTTTTAGCATCCCCCCACACTTAAATTACACATTGTCCTCAATGTATCCCAAAAATAATATTTTCGGTTGATTAGAATGTGTAAAAGTGGGTTAAAAAGCAAAGATTTATGTTACTGGCATCCTGGACACGGCCCCGTGGTGACCGGGCACGGCCCCGTGGTCAAGTGCCAGTAACAGAAATTAAAGAGTTAAGACAGAAGCCTGGACACGGGGGCGTGTCCGCTGATCACGGCCCGTGTCCAGTTACATGAACTGGGTGTTTTTCTGCAGGTGGCTCAGCACGGGGCCGTGTTGGTTGGGCACGGCTCGTGTTGAGCCTTCTGTTATGGAGATTTGTGTCGGGTTGCTCTGTTCTTTGTGCATGGGTCCATTTTTCTCGTTCCCTTTTTCATCCATTACCACCATGAGTGTGTTTTATTCTGCAAATTAAAACTAAAAGATTAAACTAACTAAGGATAGTTCCGCGGAATGCCTCCGTGGTGCGCCACGTTTATAAGGGTCCTTGGCTAGACCCAATGCGAGGTTATATGTTTTCTGAGTGGGATGTCTGGCGTCCCATGTTACACCGTCGGAGAGCAGCATCCAAGCTCGAATCAATAACCTTCATGTAATTGACCGGGTCGTCGTCCTCTATTCTCTTCCCAACCCTGAATTTCACTTCATCATCCCCGTACCTCAAGGTGAGTGTCCCGTCATTCATATCTACCACTGCTTGAGCGGTGGCAAGGAAGGGTCTCCCTAGTATAAGGGGGACCTCGGTGTCTTCCTCCATATCGAGTATGACAAAGTCAGCTGGATAAACGAATCTGCTTACCTTTACCAAGACATTCTCGATGACACCTTGTGGGAATTTGACGGATCGATCAGCGAGTTGTATGCTCATTTTTGTAGGGCTTGTGGTTCCTAAGCCAAGTCTTTTAAACATTGATGAGGGCATGAGGTTAATGCTAGCCCCAAGGTCGGCTAAGGCATTACGAACGGGCGATTCTCCTATTGATCAAGGAATCGTGAAGCTTCCGGGATCGATTTTCTTTTGGGGAAGTTTATTGAGTACGAGGGCAGAGCATTCTTCGCCTAAATTGACTAATTGCAAGTTCTCAATTTTCTTTTTATGTGTAAGGAAGTCCCTCATGAGTTTAGAGTACTTGGGCATTTGGGTTAGGACTTCGATAAAAGGAATATTGACATGCAATTGTTTTAGCAGACTTTCGAACTTTGCGAATTGCTCATTGGTCTTTTGACGAATTAACCTACCGGGGTATGGAACTCGAGGAGCCTTGGTAGGCTCTGGTGACGGAGGGGAGTTCTTTTCATGCAGAGATGTGGGTACTGTTTCCTCCGTTGGTGGCAGCGCTTCTGCAGGCCCTACGGTGCGGTTCCGTAGTGTGATGAGATGAACTTGCGCTTTTGGGTTCGTTTCGGTATTGCTAGGTAATGCGCCTTGCGGTCTCTCGGAAAAATTTTGAGCTATTTGATTTAATTGTTTTTCTATGTTTTGAATACTAGCTTGTTGATTTCTAAAATTTGATTCTAATTGTAGAAATCTTTCCGAGTTTTTCTTATCAGTGTCTGAGACGAGGCGAGATACAGTATCTTCGAGCCTTTCTCGTCCACTTTGTTGTTGAGTGAAATTTTGTGACTCATTTCTTGGTTGCTGAAAGTTTGTTCGTTGGGTTTGTTGGTTACTACTATTGCCGGGTTCCCTCCAACCAAGGTTTGGGTGGTTTCGCCATCCTTGGTTGTAAGTTCCCGCTGGGGACCCGACGGCCTAGGTCTATTATCAATGTAGTTTACCATTTCTTGTTGATCGTCTGTTTCTTTCATGCAACTCCAATTTTCATGTGACCCACCACACCCTTCACAAGCCATAACCGAGACTGTTTTTGTCATTTCCAATTTTTTTATTTTTGAAGAAAGGGCCTCGATTTGGGCTTGTAAAGAAGTGCTTTCATCGACCTTATGGGCGCCCGGGGCTATCGACTTATTTCCCCGGGGGGTGTGCCATTGAAAATTGGTTTGAGCAATTTCCTCAATTTGATTATATATTTCGTGTGGGCGTCGATTACCTAAAAGTCCCCCGGAGCTAGAATCAAGTGTCTGCCTAGTGTGTGGCAACAATCCATTATAGAAAGTGGATACTTGTTGCCATATTGCGAGGCCGTGATGGGGACACTTGCGTAATAGCTCCTTGAACCTTTCCCAAGTTTCATATAAGGATTCCCCGTCCTCTTGTGAATATGTATTAATTTCAGTCATTAACTTAGCAGTTTTAGCGGGAGGGAAATACTTATATAGAAATTTTTGGGCTAGTTCATCCGAGGTGTTTACCGATCCAGCTGGGAGGGCGTTGAGCCAAGCTTTCGCTCGGTCTTTTAGTGAGAAGGGAAACATACGGAGGCGGATGGCGTCGTTTGATGCTCCATTGATCAGAAAGGTATCACATATTTCCAAGAAATTAGTTATATGTAGAGGGGGATCCTCGTCCGCAAGCCCATGGAAGGTTGCGGAGTTTTGGAGCATTTGTATCAAATGCGGCCGGAGTTCGAAGTTATCAGCTTCGATATTCGGAGCATTGATAGCGGCGCCTAGATTACCTACGGTGGGTCGTAGATAATCCATAAGGGTACGTTGGTCCGCCATTGGAGGTGGATCACCCGAAACCTTCTCTTGGTTTTTGGCTTTTAACCTTTTTCTGAGAAAGCGTTCGGGTTCTTCTAGTGGTTCTTTTATGTCTTTATTAGAACTGGAGCTCATACACTACGTAAGGTTGGCGTCGGGTTCCAAGTCCTGCAATAAAAACAGAAAAGAATGTTGGTCAGAAGGTTCACCACGGCCCCGTGTTGAGCGAACACGGCCCGTGGTCAGAGTTTCAGTGATTGTTTCCCAAATCCCCAGTTACTGGAAGTTGGACACGGCCCCGTGTTGCACCAGCACGGCCCCGTGGTCAGCCTTCTGTAACTTGGAAAACAAAAACTGCCAGTAACAATGCTGGGCACGGCCCGTGTCCGACCAGGCACGGCCCCGTGCTGAGCTCTGCAAAAGCTGAAAAACTAAGAAAAATCCTAAAAATTAAAAAGAAAAATAAAAATATGATTAGGCCGCATCCCGCGCATATTCTACATTATAGCCTGCAACTGATTCAACTTCCGCTTCTGGGCCGTTGATTCCTAACTTTCTTAAAATCCTTGTGTCCCCGGCAACGGCGCCAAAAACTTGATGCGTGTGTAGTGCGATATATTTTAGATGTATATTTAAGCCCTTTTTACACTTTTAGCCAAGTTTTAAATTTATAAAAACACGATATTTACTAACACTAAACACACATATGGGCAAGTGCACCCATCGTGGACGTAGTATAGTGTTGGTAAGATACCGAGGTCGTCCAAGGACACAAGAGCTTTTAGTACCGGTTTATCCTCAACGTCTAATCAAATCAAAAAGTTAGAAAAATGTTTTTTAAATTAAGAAAGTAAAAACTAACTAAATGCTGAAAAATAAAATAAAATAAAAACAGATAGGCAAGATGAATCACTTGGATCTGACACGTGTATTAGTATAACCTTTGATTATTTTCACACTTTTGCACTTGTTTAAGAGATTATCTTAGTTATTGTAGTAGGCCCCTCTTTTGAAGGCGACGTTACCCTCAACCCAGTAGTTTGAGTCAGCAAGGATACAATCCTAAAGGGTTGGATTATTGAAAGATAATGAATTAAGTTATTAATGCAAATTGTGGTAGGCCCCGCTTTCGGCGGTGACGTTACCCTCGGCTAAGTAGTCTGAGTCAGCAGGGATACAGTCCTAAATAGCCGGGTTATAGTATTAATAGTAGTTAACTTATGAGGGGGTCAAAGAGTTTGGATCCCCGCCATCCAATACCTATGGGCATTGAAGGAGATCCTACTAAATTTGACCCAGGTCCCAAGCAGGACCTCTAAACGCTGAACAAGAGCAAGACCCTTACCAAACCGTTCCCTTAACCCCCGACCAGGTAGCCAACATACCTCCATATCGACCGTGGAGATATGAATGGTGAAAATCTTTTATTTTATATAGACAGTAAAATAATGCCAAGACACCACGGACAAACGATAAGGAAAGATCACCTTCAACATAAGTAACTAGTTATTAAAGTCATTAATACAAAACCAAATAAAAAGTGCAAAAGATTAAAAATAAAAAGTATTATACTAAACACTTGTCTTCACCAAGTGATGTAAGAGACTTAGGCAAACATGGCCTTGATTGTCAAGAACTCTTACGATCAATCTTGGATCCCGAGACGACTCACACACTCTACGATGGACAATGGATGATGGTGGTAGATGATGGTATTATGGTGGTGGTGGGTGGTGGATGAAGTGTGAGAGAGGTGGTGTGCCAAGGGATGAGATGGAATGAAACCAAGCACTCCTATTTATAGGCTGAACAGAAGGCTGGGCACGGCCCCGTGTCCGCTGGACACGCCCCCGTGCCCGTCTGACACTCTCTCTCCTCATTAATTGTAATTCGCAATTACAATTAATGCGCCTGCTGTACTTTCACCACGCCCCCGTGCCCGCTGGACACGGCCCCGTGGTGGGCAATGGAAGCTTCTATAGGTTTGTCTTTTATGCTGCTTCTTGGGCACGGCCCCGTGTCCGCTGGACACGGGGCGTGTTCAGGCTTCTGCTTTCTCTTCTTTGCTTTGGAGGATGCCGTTTAGGGTCCGGGCAGTCTACTTTTATTCCTTTTCTTGTATTTATGCTAGAATTAGTTGTCTTTTTGCTTCCTTTGTGAATTTGAGCTCATTTCATTCTGAAAATACAAAAGAAAGACAAAAACACTCTTTTTCCAACATTAGTACTTAAAAAGGGTTAGTTTTATGCCTTAATTGATGTGATTTATATGTTGCATTTTACACACATCATCCACCATCCCATTCTCCTCTGGCTTCCCCACTGCCGCCGCCACCTCTCGCTGCCGTCCCTCCTTCACCTCATTTGTTCAATTAAATACACATGCTGATCTCCACCACCTCTCGCCGTCGTCTCTCCTTCACTTCTTCTGTTTGATTTTAAGCTCCACCGGATTCCTGCGAGTCAGAAGACCTCATAATTGAGGTATCCAGTGATGGCGTAAGCGGCGGAGATGTGGATGGCGATGGAGATGGAGATGGTGACTGTGTTAAAAGAGAAGATCGGAGGTCGTCTTCTAGTTCTTTGTCGGAGGTTGTTTCCAAAGGAGTTTGGGAAGACGGTGAGTTGGATGTTAATAATATGGTAATTGATTAATTACTTACAGATCTTATTTGATTATCAAAACCTTAAAAGGATGTATTTTCCTAATTGTTTGATGATTTAGAGGGTGTTTGGGGTTCCTTTTTTTGAGGAAAAAAGGACTTTTGAAGGGAAAAAAGGACTTTTGAGGGTGTTTGGCTTTCCTTTTGAAGGCAAACGTCCTTTGCAAAAGCTAGAAGTCAGGTTTTTCTGACTTATTTTTTCCAAAAAGACTTTTGGAAAAGTTGAAAATAAGTTAAGCCAAACATGCCCTTAGTGTTTTACATTGATTGATAGAACTTGTTAATATTGGATCTTAATCTTACTAATTATTTTAGTTTTGTGGTTGATTTTATTAATTAGTTCTTTTAATATCTAATGGAAAAACACTTTAGGGATCTTGATATACCTGATAATCCAGTAGTGGTTAGAGATGAAGAAGAAGCCCTCTTGATCGGTTCCCGTTTAGGCTGAGCAGTTAGGATGGAGAGGGATGATAACAGATTGTAGTGAGGGGGGCCGTAAACTTTATGGTGTGTCTTTATGGTTCCCAATAACCTGTATTTATATGCTTCACCCAAGGGGAAACCCTAATTACCTAGTACGGGCCTTTACGTCCATCAAATAAAGCCCAATTAATTTTATAGGGATATTAAGGTAAATATTGATCTGGTTATTAGATAAATGATCAATAAGGGCACCATAAATTATTTAATAAATAATTAAATAAACAATTTACGCTAACATTTTCCCACTTGGCCGAGTGATCATTTATTATGAGTATTAGGTAAGCCTGATCAGGAGTTAATACTCATTTTTGTTTTAAACCAAAATTGCAGCAGAAAAATACAATCGTTGAGTCAGTTATTCAACTCAGGAGCCCCATTAATCATACTACAATCCCAAATTTAAAACCTAAGCAAAGTAAGGATCAATTTACAAGTAAGCCCTTAAACGATGATTTGTATAATAATAGTCTTTACGTCATTAGGCTAGCGAAATGTAGTTAGAGACAAACAAATCAAATGAGGGAATTTTTATCATTAAACGAAAGTAAGTACAATATGCATTTAAATAAGGTCTTTACAAAAGCCTATCTTCAAAACATGTTCTTCGAATACTTTAGGTGGGAGACCTTTAGTCATCGGATCCGCAAGCATATTTTTCGTACTTATATACTCAATACAAAGCTTATTTTCCTCAACACGTTCACGTACGAACAAATACTTTGTATCAAGATATAATCCAGCTCCGGTCAAACTGTTACTGTTCGAGAAGTTAACGACAACTGAGTTATCACAGTACAGCTTCAATGGTCTAGATATGGAATTAACAACTTTGAGTCCAGTAATCAGATTCTTTAGCAACATTCCATGACAGGTAGCGTTATATACAACAATGTATTCTGCCATCATAGTGGATGTTGAAGTTAGCTGTTGTTTATGACTCCTGCATGAAATAGGTCCACCGGCTAACATAAAGATATACCCTGAAGTGGATTTCTTGTCATCTTTGCATTTTGCAAAGTCAGAATCAAAATAACCAACCACTTCCAAAACGTCACTTCTTCTATAAGTCAGTTTATAGTCTTTCGTCCCCTGAAGATATCGAAGTACTTTCTTCGCTGCTTTCCAGTGATCAAGGCCAGGGTTAGACAGATAACGGCCTAGCATCCTTGTAACATAAGCGATATCTGGACGAGTGCAGACTTGAGCATACATGAGGCTCCCAACTACTGAGGCATAAGGTATCATTCTCATTTGCGCCTTTTCATCCTCAGTTTTCGGACACTGAAAAGAACCGAAAACATCTCCTTTAACTACTGGAGCTACAGAGGGAGAGCTATGTTGCATGTTGTATCGACTAAGGACACGATCAATGTAAGCCTTTTGTGATAAGCCCAAAATTCTATTTCTCCTATCTCGGTGTATTTCGATGCCAATAACGTAAGAAGCCTCTCCGAGATCTTTCATGTCAAAGTTATGCGAGGGTAAGCGCTTCGATTCATGCAACATATCTAAGCTATTACTTGCCAATAGAATATCATCTACGTAAAGGACAAGTAGCAAAATTGCTCCCACTCATCTTGAGGCAGGTGCATTGATCCACTTGGTTCTTCATAAAGCCTTGCGTCTTCATGAATTCATCAAACTTAAGATACCATTGACGTGATGCTTGCTTCAAACCGCATATGGATTTCTTCAGCTTGCAAACAAGATGTTCTTGACCTTCAGGTTTGAACCCTTCAGGTTGCTTCATGAACACGTCCTCATAAAAGTCTCCATTGAGGAAAGCAGTCTTGACATCCATCTAATGCAACTCTAAATCAAAATGAGCTACTAGGGCCAAGATGATCCTTAAGGAATCTTTTCGAGAGACAGGTGAAAAGGTCTCTTGATAATCGATTCCCTCTTTCTGAGTGTAACCCTTTGCAACCAATCTTGCTTTATATCATTCAATGCTTCCATCCGGATTTAGTTTTGTTTTGAAGACCCATTTACATCCTACGAGTTTAACACCGTCGGGTAATTCAACCAAATCCCAAACGTCATTTTTCTTCATGGAGTCAAGCTTGTCAATCATAGCTTTGTTCCATTCAGAAGACTGATCATTGCTAATGGCTTCATTGTAAGAGGTAGGATCGGTAAACTTTCCATCATCTGATACGGCTTCAGCTAGGTAGGTTTCATAATCATCAAAATTAGTAGGCCTTCTCGCCCTAGATGATCTCCTAGGTTGATTCTCAACTTCGACATTTGAGGGTCCTTCATTCTAAGGTACATGCAGAGCAACATTTAACTCTGAATGAGTTGGAGGTGGTGCAGTGACATGCGGTTCAGCATCGAGTACAAGAGGAGTAGTAATAGGAGGTAATGAAATGGACGAGCATCTCCCCCCGCGTCTAGTACTTCTTGTAAATCATTGTAAGGATTTTCACTGCTCCCACTAACCTTAAAGTCCTCAAGAAACGCGACACGCTTGGTTTCTACAATACAAGTAACATAGGAGGGACAATAGAATCTATAACCCTTTGAGTGATCTGTATATCCAATAAAGAAACAACTTGTTGTTTTCATATCCAGTTTCTTTAAGAAAGGGTTATAAAGTTTAGCTTCGGCAAGGCAACCCCATACTTTCATATATCTAAGACTCGGTTTCCTTCCTGTCAAAAGTTCATAAGGAGTTTTAGGGACAGAGTTCGAAGGAACTCTATTGAGTATATGAACAACTGCTTTTAAGGCCTCGGTCTAGAGGAATAAGGGTAAACCTGAGTTGGATAACATACTGCGTACCATGTCCATTAGGGTTCTATTTCTTCTCTTAGCAACACCGTTCTGCTAAGGAGTACCGGGCATAGTATATTGGTTCACGATCCCCTGGCCCTTACAAAACTCATAAAATGGACCAGGAGCCTAACCTATGTCAGTATGTCAACCATAATATTCGCCTCCTCTATCTAATCTAACAACTTTTATTTGACGATCTAATTGTTTTCAACTTCAGCTTTGTAGTCTTTAAAAGTTGTGAGAGATTCAGATTTTTCTTTAATGAGATACAAGTGCATATAACGTGAATAATCATCAATAAACGTGATAAATGAAGTATGCCCAGTTATGCCAGCGATGTTATAAGGGCCACTAATATCAGTATGAATGAGTTCTAATAAATTAGAGCTCCTAGTTGCACCTTTCTTATTCGCTGATGTCATTTTACCTTTAAGGCATTTGACATATGTTCCAAAATCATTGAAATCGAGAGGTGGTAAAACCTCATCCTTCACGAGTCGAGTTAAGCGTTCTCGTGAAATGTGGCCTAAACGTTGATGCCACAACATGGATGAAGTTTATAAGTCTCGTTTGCGTTTTCTCTTTGTTAAGTTCTCATTAATATTATATGATAACAAAGACTTGGAAAAATCATCATCTAATTCTAATCGATAGAGACCACCATCCAAGAAGCCATAACCAAATATTTGAGAATTAAAACTGATAGTAAGTTTGCCATGACCATGAGAAACAAGAAAACCGTCTACGTCTAACTTTGGTCCTGATACAAGATTCCGAGTAATCTCAGGAATATATAAGGTATCATAAAGTCTAATAGTTAAACCAATTTTCATAACTAAATCTAATGTTCCCACGGCCTTGACTAATAGCGGCTTTCCATTTCCCAGCTTAAGCGTTCTTTGGTTTCTTTCCAGCTTCCGGATTGTATGGAATCCCTGTAAGGAATTGGTTAGATGAACCATAGAACCAGAATCAAACCACCAAGAATTAGATGGAACATTTAAATTAAAGGACTCAAGTATCACGAAAAGATTATCAACTTTCTTGGCTATCCACTCCTTAAAGTCCGGGCAGTCCTTCTGCTTATGTCCCCCCTTACGGCAGAACTTGCAGTGAATCTTCCCTTTGGAGTTATTAGAGCCAGAAGCACTTGAACCTGCATCCCGCTTTTGGACCTTTACATTAGGCTTCTTGTTGTAGTTTCTCTTCCTTTTCCTTGAGTTAGCAGTCGTCAGGTAAGCAACATCGGCTTTCTCCAGTTTCAGACGTTCTTATTCTTGCACGCACATAGCAATCAACTCGTTCATCTTCCATTGGTCCTTCTGAAGGTTATAGTTGACTTTGAATGTTTCATAAGATGCGGGCAGAGACGTCATGATATAATGCACCAGAAAGCCATCACTAATCTCCATGCTTAATCCCTTGAGCTTTTGGGCCATGTTATTCATTTTCAGGATGTGCTCACGAATACCGCTGATCCCATAATACTTTGTAGTCACCAATTTCAGAATGAGGGTGTTGGCTTGCGCCTTAGACGTCCCTTGGAATTGAGCCTCCACATTAGTCAAATATTCCTTAGCTGTAGCAGCGTCAGGAATGGCTCCCCTGATAGCAGGACTTATCGAGTTTTTTTTATGTAGATAAGAGACAAGCGATTAGCTCTCTCCCGCTTTTGATGGAGTAGTTTTTCAGCTTTAGTACTCTTATCAGTAAGAGCAGGAGGAGCGTTTTCAGTTAGTGCACAGTCAAACTCCATGAGTGTGAGAGTAAGGTCAAGAGAATCCTTCCACGAAGCATAGTTCGCACCAGTCAAAGTATCAATAGCCATAGTAGGAGCTGATAGTGGATTAAAATTAGAAGAATAAGATACAATGCAAAAGAAGAAGTTATAGTGACTTATGGGTAACCTAAAACTAAGGTAGGCGGAAATTAAGACCATTATACTAAGGAAGCTGTGATAACGTTATTTATACACACCAATTTTAAATAAGGTTCTACTTGAATGACGGTTTTCGCATTGGCTATGACCAATCATACAAGTATTATGAACAGTCAGACTCTGCAAATTAGATGTAACACATCACCTTTGGGCAGAAATTGAAACACCATAATTTTAGGCACAAGTCAAAGTTTGCGAGACATGAATGTAACACATCACCTTTGGACAGAAAATGAAACCCTCATGCATCTTAGGCAGAAGTCATGTGTACATCATATAAACAAATGTAATAAGGCAAGTGTTACACTATGCCTGTTCATATAATAAGAATATACACCTAAGTGACTATGCTTAAGTTCACTAAATAACGTCATAAGTAAACACATCACCTTTGGGCAGAAGTGAGAACTTGAAAAAAATGTTATTTCAGTTAAGCAAATTTTAAATCAATCAAAATAATTAGTTGAATGATTATTTTAAAGTTAGGTTTATAAAACATAAATAAAACAAAAGTATTTAATAATAAACTCAGCTAATTTCGAGTTGTTCTAATATTGATCTCGAGTATCAGATTGTTTTATATATCCAAGATTTCTTTTATTTTGAAAGTATATCCAAAATTAATTTATATATCAGATTTCAAATTTCTTGGAGATATAGTTACCCAAAGTTAGGAACAACATATTAGAATCCTTATTCAAAACCAAATTATGTAAGTTGTCATCAAATTTTAGGAAGAAAAATATGATCAATTCTACAAAAATACAAGAACTAATCATATAAATTTTCAGTTACTAAATTAATTCATCACTGAATATATAATGATATCAATATAAAGTAAGGGGCTGTTTGGTAGCCTCTTAATGACCATTCAGATATTACCTCTTAATGGTTTAAAATCTCTGAATGAATAAGAGGTAACCTCAAGTCTGAATGATTAAGAGGTAACCTCTGAATGGTAAATCATCACATGTCACATTCTTTTACTTTCTCATTGGTAAATTCTTAATAGTTCTATTAAGAGGTAGCCTCTTAATAACCATTCAGAGGCTACCAAACAGCCCCTAAAAGTGGTGAATTAATTTGAAGTTGGTTATGATACCATACAAGGGAAAGCGTACATATATATAGATATAGACGACAACTCAACTTTCAGTTTCTAGATTCTTTATGGAAGGATGGCGCAATTACAAGTCGGCAATTTTTCTTACTTTTATTTTACACGTTCTAACATTAATGACTTTTTTTTTACAATCTTCGTCAATGCTAAGGCTATGTTTTAAGGCTGTCAGTACCCACAACCCCCCCCCCCCCCTTTTATTTGTACATATCTAACCCTACAGGAAGCGTATTGGGCTATATAGTTCCTCTGCGCCCAAGCATATTGATCTATACGCTTCCTATTAGACAACTTTTCAAATGCTTTTCAGCTAATGATTAGGGACCAGAGGAAGTGTATTGCCCTATACGACCCTTGAAGAATTTTTCTTTCCCACGACACCATGTTGCTCTTAGCAAACTTTATTTTTTTTAATTTGAGTTAGTTTTTTTTTGTTATAAAAAGGTGATGGTTTTTTTTGTTATAACTTTTTGTAAACAACATAGTTAAATTAAGCAATCCAAACAAACTAAACATATACATACATTATAACTTACCAAAACAAACATATCCTAACTAAACGGAAAATTAAATCATTCATACATCAAAACATAAAAACTAAATTGTTCGTACAATATTGCATCATATAAAAACATCACAAACCACTATCGTCATCAATCCTTGTCAAACTCCTCGTCAGACTCCTCATCAGACTCCTCATCGGGCCACGCCTAATAGAGGGCGACGGGTTGTGCCGCATACAGGACGTGCCCGGAGCCTATAAAAAATTTAAACAAAATAATCATTACATAATATTAAAATTGTTCATAAAAAATGAAATAAAAACAAAATAACATACATGCATGGAAATGTCGAACAGAGGAAAGAGCGGCATCGTCTGGCCGGACTGAGGAAAACGCTGCATCCAAAGGTCAGGCTGAGAATAGGACGGGCCTGAAGCATATGGACAGCATGGACTAAGTAAAGGATGGCATGGACGGGTCGGGCTGCTGCGTATAAAATGGGCCCCGACCCTGATAAACTCGTGGTGGTGGACGGGGTGGAAACGACATACCCATATGCTTATACATTTCACCCATGTCGGTCATCATCCACCCCATGTCATCATCCACCCCATGTCATCATCCAACCGGTCCATCTGGCGACCGTGAGATGTTAGAAGCCGCATCTGCTCATCCTGGTTATGCAAAATCCTATTGAGAAGACGGTTGGTTGACCGAGGCAACCTAACCTCACGATAAGCTCTCTGTGGATGCTGATGACCCCCCTGTTCATGCCGAGGCGAGACCTCAACATCATCCTGCCCGCCCTACTGCTCAGCCATCTGAGTCATCTGAACCTCCTCAGCGTCCAAAAGGTGGTGACGGCAAATTGATGAAGCGACATCTGAAACACCTCGCCGAATAGGCGAAATGTGATCTCGGGTAGTGGGGCCGGCAAATTCGGATCATCAAATTCCGAGTTCGCTCGGTCAGCCGGTCGAGGTCTATAGCGGAATGTGGAGAGAAACTCTACCATCAACGGCCAATAAGACGACCCAGCTCTGATTCGAAACAAACGATCCCACGGGCTATCCTGCCCGATAACCTGCCGCACAGTGTTCGCCACCCCACATGTCTCTAATGAATCCCAATATATCCCCCTCATGCACCCCACTTTCATATCCCTAAGTTTATTGAACCAGCTAGCTTCGTACGTTCGGGCAGGGTACACCACATATGAATATTGTGAACAATCATCACCGGCCCATGGATCGAGAAGTTCCGCAACATGCATCTCATCGTCCAACGTAATATCTGCAAAATTATTAAAAAAATGTGTTAAACCCAAAATTAACTATATCGGTTCGGGTTTGAAACAGAGCAAATCAAAACAAAAATTATATTCGGTAAGTTAAAAAAATTCATTTTGTGGTCGTTTGTAGAATATTACGTTTTGAATCCGGTTGATTTGTTTTATTCCATATTGATTTTGATTGTTCATATTGAAAGATCATTATTTTGTTATTGATATTTTGATTGTTCTAGAGCAATGCCTCTTAACGAAGCGTATTAAGCTATACAAGAGGCTTGTTCTTTGGATTTAAAATTGAGAGCCGTGTGATGTTTTGGAGATTTGTTAAGGAATGGAGGCAGGGAGTTTTTAAAAAGAAATGGTTTAAGGGATCAGGGGAAACGTATTGGCCTATATGCTTCCTTTAAGGACCAGAAGAACCGTATTGGCTTATACACTTCCAATAGGGATGTATCTTACTGACACACACAAATGCTAGAATCTACTCTGACTACAAGAATCTACTTTCAATCAGGGGAACTGTATAGAGCTATACACTTCCTTTCGTTTTTTAATTTCAATCTCATATGACAGAGAGCATTAGGTCTGCACTCTCTGCACTTCCTGCATGACAGAGAGCATCAGGTTTCAGCAAGCGAATGGGAAGCGTATTGGCCTATACGGTTCCTATTGGTTTAGCATTTATTGCTTTTAAACTCTATAGGAAGCGTATTGTGCTATACACTTCGTATTGAGGAATGTACACTAATTTTTTTTTGGGGGGGCGGGGGGGTGTCTAGATTTTTTTTTGTGCTATATTTTTTTACTACATTTTTGTGCTATATTTTTTTGTAGATTTTTTGTGCTAGATTTTTTTGTATTAGATATTTTTTGTTGTATTTTTAGAAAACAAAGGGATGCCACATGTCATTTTCACTCCTATTTATAAGGACCAAAATGCCCTTCATTCCTACTTATTAGGAGTGGCACATGTAATCATCACAATCCTTCTTAGACCACTTAGGCAAAATCCAATTTTTAGTGAATCCTTCCCCTTATCACTAATCCGTCTGAAATGCATGTGTTATATTTTGCAGCTGGGCCCATATGCAAAGGGAAGGCATCCAATAGTGGATTTAAATTCAAGTGAACCCAAGCATATTAAAGCGAGTTCACCACACCTGGATCGTTAGGGTCATATGCTTTCTTGCTTGAATGGTTCCAGTTAGGTTTGGTGGCTGTGGCGTCAGGGTTACTTAATGAAGTCTCTTTATTGGATTTGGATGCTAAACATTTCAACGTGGCGAGATATATTATGTATGTTTTACACCATATTAATAGAAATAAATAAATGAAAAATTATATGTTAGTCTGAGTTTTAAAAGTTTATAATGATCTGTATGTGACTAGGGAGATGTTTGGTTTTAACTTATATATGTTATGAAAAAATGGCTTCAAATTAGTTATTAGACCTTTTCTTTATTGGTTTTAACTTATATATGTTACAAAGGGTATAAAACCCAATCCTTCCCACATAATGTCTTTATATATCTAGCCCTATGTTTCAATCATAAGAAAGACATAGACTTAACACTAGCCACAATATCTTTCGAAAGCACCTGATAACCGTTAAAGATCTTGTCATTCCTCGCCTTCCAAATAAACCACATAGTAATCATCACAATCCCTTGGATAATGGTCTTCCCTTTTTTTCCAACCTGCACCGATTTGTGAAGTAAAAGGAGGTCTCTAACCTGAAAAGCGAACACATTATCCATTCTGCACCATCGTCCGATCTGATTCCAAACGTCATCTGTAAACCCACAACCTGTAAACAAGTGTGCTGTTGACTCATCTGAGAAGTTACAAAACGAACAGACCCGTGATCCAATATTAATTTTTCGGTAAAACAACGCCTCACGAGAAGGAATTTTATTCATTTCCGCTTGCCCAACAAAAATATTGCATTTCAATGGCACGCACGAAACCCATTTAAACCGAAAATTCTGACCATAATCTCGACCTTTCAATGACACTAATCTAGTTATCTAGTATTTTGTAGTAATGTCATGTTACAATAATGATGTATTTTAATCCTTAATTATCATCAAACAAAAACGAAAAGATATAATCCCAAAGCCTAAGAACTTCTTTTTTGAACGGCCGACAAAAATTTTTATTCATTGTAGCAAGATACTACACGCCATACTTACAGACATTCATCAATACAAGTACATGCTTACATATAAATTAGCCAAAAAAGTTAAACCGACTCCACTCCTCCCATGATAATGTCCTCTCCTTCGACCGATTCTTAACCACAAGTACGCCAATGATTTCACCTCATCCAGAGCCTTAACTTCAAATGCGATTATCAGAGGTATCCTAACCCAAGTCGCGATGCTCTGCCATATAATTTGAGCGAAATGACACGAAACGAAAATATGCTCACTCGACTCTTCATACTCCCCACATATCGTACATACCTGGTTTTGTATCGGTATATTCAATGACACTTTGTCGGTAATCGTTCCATCTCCGCTCTCCATGCCACAATTGCCACCTTCTTCGGGACCCAATTATTCCAATCAAATATTCTGCTGGGCGGCACCCTGTTATATGAACTGAGCAACTTTTTAACACTTGCGACTCTAAATGTTCCAGAATCATCATAATTCCAGCTCCAATTGTCACACCCTGGCTTTTGCGGAAGCGTGGGTTTAGTTGGTGTGACTTCTTAATACCATAGCAACAATCACCACATGCTATATGATAAAAACATATGATGTTCGTCCATTAAAATAGTTAAAAATGCATAACATATTGTCTTGAAACAAAAACATCAACCACAGGATACGTTACAAAACATGACTTGTTCAAAAAGAGTTCATAAGACTCGACGAAAAGCTATCAATGACACAAGGATTTGAGACATGCAACTCGTCCAGGAAAGAGTTACACTTCCCAAACCTACGACTCCGGATGACATCCTTATTAAGTACGCAGCTAATCATGCATCACTTGCCAGATCCAAATTAATTCCCTGAAATACATGTAGTTTAAAAAGTCAACAAAAAGTTGAGCGAGTTCATGTGTAAGTCTGTGTATATAAACCGTTTTAATATGTCTGTAAATAAAATAGTCCCTGGTATGTAGCAATAAGGAAAAATGATCATCATTGGGTTGCAAATCCAATAGTATATGTGAATGATGCAGGAAGACTCAAACCTAGCAAATTTGTCTCCGGTATGAAGACATAGTTACCACTATGGGCCTCCGGCCTCATGGGTGTGGGCTCGCTACACCCAAATAGATCTATCACTCATGTCCCGTGGTCCTACTATGAGGATTAATGGCCTTAAGTGTCATGCCCACCACTCACTTGATCGCGTAATAAAAACCCCTCCTTAAGCAAATCATACCAATTATAAAATGTTTGAAATAATTTGTAAACATGTATTCCACACCCATGAGGCCGGAGGCCCATAGTGGTAACTCTTTCTGCTACACGACAACCTACAACGTACTAATGTCTATTAGACGAACGGGCCGTGCCTTGGCTTAGAGTTTAGTGTTTTGATATGCGTTACTTAGGTATTATTTTGTTTAAACAATAATAATTATTTTAACTTAACTATCGTTCTTATAAAAATAGTTAGACAACTATTTCGTATCTATTTTTCTCGAATATTTTACTAAGTGTTCGGATTTTCAGAAAATTTCGGCAGAGTCTCCTCTGTAAATAGAGGTGTCCATGCTTAAATAGCATATCATTTTCTTTTACATATATCCAATAGTTCATTTTTCAATAACCAAACCGACGTATCGACAAACAAAACGTTACTTACTTTATTTCAGCTTCATTACTCAAAACCGGACTGTTTTCGAGGATTTTTATAAAATAGTTAACCTTTTCTAAAAATTACCAAATTTTTACAGAATATCATACATGTTCCAAAATTTATTGTGTAAAAATATCAAAGTCCAGTTCGTTACCCATATTTTATAGAAAATCATTTTCTCAACTGCAATCAGATTTGTTACTTTCTGATTGCAGTTTACGGAAATATTCACTAAAAATTAACCGTAAGTCCGTTTGACGAAATTCCAGTTGGAGGGTCGTCCTGAAAACGGTGTCCCTCTACTGTAAAAATTCCATGAGTCGGTTTCACTCAGGTTTCAGGTTATGACTTCGAAAACAACACACTTTTTCTGCAGTAAAAATGCAGCTTGAGCTGCTGTCCAAAAATAGTCTTTTAAAAATAGTAAACGGTCTCAAAAAATTACGATTACAGTGCCATTTGTTTAGTTATTCCAAAATACACATTTTAGGATTCAGAAAATCCGTTTTTCGATTTAAAATGATCCCGTTACAGCCTGTTGAAGTTGGCTGGAAATTCAACTCAGCAAGCCGTTTACATTGTAGAAGTGACTAAAAGTGCATAAACAAAGATCCTAACCATGGTTTATTGATGAACAAATGTTAAAAGTTCAATCATGCTTTAACCAACCCTAAACCATTCAGATTTCAACCTCACACAACCTTTTTATATATGGTTTTTATGTAGAAAGTTAAGTTCAGCATTTTAGTGTTTAAGCTTTTGGGTGACATGAACATTCAAACAAAACATAACAAGAATCAAGGTGAAACAAGAGTGTGAAGAGACTTACTACTAGCACAAGGCTAGGGTAGTAATCTTAGGATGAGATGATGGTGAAATGTTGGTGACAAAACTTGAATCAAGCTTCCTTGAACACCTTCAATCTTGCACTTCTATGGATGAATCCTCAATCTTTGAATGAGAGCTTTTGGAGAAGAAAATGGAGGTGGTGAAGGAATGTGGTGGTGAATTCGGTTATGGAGAGAGAGGGGGAGGGGGGTGTGAGCCGAAATTAAGGGGGGAAGGAGAGAGGTTGAGTGTAAGCTTGAGAGGAAATGATGATGATCCTTGGAAACATGCACCCTCTAACTATATAAATATCATTGCCTAACCCTTGGCCAATAAGAAATAAGATTCTCTTTTACATAATCTAAACAAAATATTTTCACTAATCATGGCAGAAAATTGGTTGGGGGGGGGGGTAAAGTGTAATTTTTTGTTAATTAATAGGTATTAAGTTAGAAGGTTAAGGGTATTTCCAAGTGTAGTGGGTGTATGTCATGTTTACATGGTGTATAGGGATTTTTGTGACCAAAATTAATTAAGAATGATAAAATAATATTTCTGACAATATTTTCGTGTCTCGGGTAATGTCTTGTTGTTCGGTTTCGCATCGTTCCATTAAAGCGTTTAATTGTCCCGTAAAGCGTCTTTTGTGCATCTTTTTGTAACGAAATTAATTCCAACACTTAGGAAAGTGTCCAGGACCATTTAGTCAATGCTCTGTATAATATGGGTGTGTTAAAAGCTGAATTGTTACTAAAAATGCGGAATTCTGTAATTAAATTGCGTTTTAGGCACTTTCCTGCACTCAAACTATCACCTAGTGACATAGTCTTATGGTCCTCACTTCCCTACACTCCATACTGGTGTAGTGTTTTATCCCTGGCCCATACTGGCCTAAAAATAGTATCTGTCTAAGTGCTGGCATTGTTAGCATGTGTCCGAGTTATCCGCTTACTTACTGTGCTAATTGTGCTTTGTGCATCAGGTCTGTCACTAAGAGTCTGTATGAAATAATTGGAGTGACTGTATGTAAAGAATGCACGTGTATGTATATAAAATAAATCAGCAAGCAGTTTAGAGCGTCAGATGTAATCAAGCACAGTCATTAAGCACATAATTATGGTTAATTAATTTGTACAGTACCCTGTAATTATGCGGGTTGTCATACCAATTATCTTTACCATGGCTTAAATTTATCCATCCGATTGTATTTATAAGCTGCTGCAATTGAAGATTTTCTACGGTACTCAAGTCCGACCTCAACCAGCACCAGTTGAACAATAAACCGGGACCACCTAGACTTACTTGATCAGCTACCACACAATCCTTTTCACGCTCAAGTTTGAATACCTCCGGGAATTTTACGTAGAACGGTTTTGGAAACCACCTTTTATGTTCTTAAAGGGGACTAAACCTAACTTAATACTATGATTAGGATGTCTAAACAAATTTGGAAACCATCTTAACTTTTTGAGTAACAAATTTTCAACTATTGCTTGGTTTCATGGGATGCTACCAAATAAAATCCAATCATCTGTTAGATCTAAATGAAAATTCAATGAGACACCAAAATTTATGGGATTTAAAAAATCGCCAGAAAATCCTAATCCTTTGTACTATACAATTTATACTTTTTAACTGTAAGTTAAAATACATTCATTTAGACAAAGACTGTTAAGGAAAATGACTAACTCAAGATAATCAAAGAGAAAATCAAGTCCATCACATTAATTAATCAAAATCGTTTGAGTGTTTATCTCCCACATTATAGCCTTGCATATATTTGTAATTAAATGTATTCCTTAGAATTATCAATTTCTTATATGGTATTAGAGCACTTATCTCCACCGAGAAGCTCTTGATCCTGCAACCATCATTTCTTTGGCCAACACTCCAAAACAATTCTACTATTAGCAATGACTTCTCCTCCATTCCCACTTCAATATCCCAACCCTTCTCTTCTTTCGTATATTTCAATTTTTTTTTACCAAAGGTCACACAAAATCTCCTTTCTTTTTTCTATATTCAAGTAATATCTCTTACAATCATAATATTACTCCTCTCCACCACACACATGACCATAACCATCATAATAGAATACATGCATAACGCAACCTTCACTCTTGCTGTCGCCATAACCATCTATTCTCCACAAACTCCACCACACTCTGTCACCTACAATCCATTTTCCATCCATCCGTTTCTCCAAAAAAAATATAAAAAAAAAGCTTCGACCTACATCACCATTACACATGGTTGCATCTTCAAACACAACTTCTCCGTCAATATCACATAGGTTTTGCAAAACCTATAATCCTATCACTGCCGCAACCATCATTCTTTGGGTGAACTCCACCTTTAATCTTCCATCCTTTGTGTCATTCACCCTATAAAAAAACCGACAAAATATATCTTATTTTGCTTCATCTACTTCATCTCCATTTACATCTTCAACTTCATCAACTTCTTCTCTTTCTTAAATACCACACTCATCCACGGTTAACCAAGATTGGACTTATCCTACGGGTCGTCCATCTTTTGGGAGCATATTAAGGAAAATGACTAACTCAAGATGATCAAAGAGAAAATCAAGTCCATCACATTAATTAATCAAAATCGTTTGAGTGATTTTCTCCCACATTATAGCCTTGCATATATTTGTTATTAAAAGTATTCCTTAGAATTAGCTTTCTCTCCTTGTATTTATATGTCTTATTGTAATAGACAAAGTATGGTTGATCAATTTCTTATAAAGACCACATTTCCAAAATTTACGGGATTTATAGAAATGAGTAAACTATCCAAAACTATTAAGGGGTTTACTGTTGGGTTAATCGAGATCATCCGTTGAAGTTAAATTTAGAGTTAAATGTCAGCTAGTAAAGTTTACAACAACAAGAATACCCAGTAAGTCCCACAAATAACAAAGCTATTGGTGAGGTCTGAGGAAGGTGAGATGTCAGCTAGTAAAGTTTAAAGGTACAAAATGAAATTAGCAAAACTTAGTGTGTTTGATACGTAATTAATCCTTGATTAAATGAGTGGTTGCTTCAAATCGTATCAGAATGGGACGCCGGACGCATCAATTCATTTTGGCAACTATATAAACAGCGACGATGATCATTTCTATCAGATCCGTGAATCAAGTAAATCAAATATACAATCTTGATCAATGAAAACGAAGAACGATTATCTTAGTAATAGTCCCGAAGGACCTTGGTTTTAAGGGTAAGTCATAGTCATTGGTCACATGGTCAAGAAGTCAACTCCACTCAGTAATTACCATTTAATTATTCAAGCATTAAGTATTAAGTGTAGAATTAGACAAAGCACATTTGTGTATTCTTATGAATAAACACACCATTGCAATTCAGTTGTAAGCATCTTTTTCTCAATCAAATTTTGTACACTAATATATGGTATTAGAGCATCACTAGCTCGAACTAGAATAGATCATATTCTTTGTTTTTTTCTTCTAAACCTTCGACTGGAGTACATCACTATTTATCCTTGACAACAGCGAGCATTGTTAATCGAATCACAGCCAGCACCCAAACCATTGGACCAATCCTTAGTCGACATAGGAGTTCTTCAACCCATCAAAACAAAATCGCCCACTATAGACTCATTCTTCAACTCAAAACAAAGGTAATCACTAAAATCACAACTCCTTTTATCGTCAATTTAGCAATGTATCAGGCCATGTGGCAAAAGATTTTCGTTAGCTCGCCCGGTTCCTTCGTGAAATCAATATTGCTTTGGTTGCAACAATGAATCCAATTACCAAAGTGGCTGCCACTCACACCACCCCAGTTTCACTAACTTGGATGTTTTACTCTTGTGCGTCTAAGCATTGAGGCCTTGATCAAGTGGTCATTGGAGACGCTAAGACTCTCCTCAACTTCCCACACCGATAACACTCAACTACACACTCCTTTTGGTCCACTTTCATTATCAAACGTTCTATGTGTTCCTCAAATAAGAAAGAACCTTATTTTAGTTGCTAAACTTGGTAAGACTAATCGTGTTAGGTTAATTTTTTCCCTACATATTTTCTTTTGAAGGAACTTCGCCTGTGCTCATGTCTAATGGGGGGGGGGGGTTATCTTGATGTCCACTATGCCAACTTTAACTGGTTACCATAACTCAACTCAACTCAACCACTACCGCTTCATGCCTTGAATGGCATCATAAAGTTCATCACCCATCTTTTTGAGTATTCAAATTTTTAACAAAATGTTTAGGGCTTCAATCTAATGTTAAAAACATCATTGCATCTCATGCTCTATAAAGAAGAAGTCACAAAGTACCGTTTGGTACCAACTCATCTAGTGCGTCAAAACAAAAAGCTACATTCTTAGGAAGACTAAAGTTACCGAATAAGCATGTGCCTACTAATCAGACTCCAATCCTAGAACAAGAAAGACGTAAGAAGCAATTCTCAAAATTCTTTGATACAAGTATGATGCAGAGAGAATGGTGGTTAAAGAAAGGCATATTTGAGAAGTAAAGTTATGAAACCCGAACGTGAATGCAAGAACTAATCATATAAATTTTCAGTTACTAAATTAATTCATCACTGAATATATAATGATATGAATATAAAGCGTACATATATATAGATATAGACGACAACTCAACTTTCAGTTTCTAGATTCTTTATGGAAGGATGGCGCAATTACAAGTCGGCAATTTTTCTTACTTTTATTTTACACGTTCTAACATTAATGACTTTTTTTTTACAATCTTCGTCAATGCTAAGGCTATGTTTTAAGGCTGTCAGTACCCACAACCCCCCCCCCCTTTTATTTGTACATATCTAACCCTACAGGAAGCGTATTGGGCTATATAGTTCCTCTGCGCCCAAGCATATTGATCTATACGCTTCCTATTAGACAACTTTTCAAATGCTTTTCAGCTAATGATTAGGGACCAGAGGAAGTGTATTGCCCTATACGACCCTAGAAGAATTTTTCTTTCCCACGACACCATGTTGCTCTTAGCAAACTTTATTTTTTTTTAATTTGAGTTAGTTTTTTTTTGTTATAAAAAGGTGATGGTTTTTTTTTTGTTATAACTTTTTGTAAACAACATAGTTAAATTAAGCAATCCAAACAAACTAAACATATACATACATTATAACTTACCAAAACAAACATATCCTAACTAAACGGAAAATTAAATCATTCATACATCAAAACATAAAAACTAAATTGTTCGTACAATATTGCATCATATAAAAACATCACAAACCACTATCGTCATCAATCCTTGTCAAACTCCTCGTCAGACTCCTCATCAGACTCCTCATCGGGCCACGCCTAATAGAGGGCGACGGGTTGTGCCGCATACAGGACGTGCCCGGAGCCTATAAAAAATTTAAACAAAATAATCATTACATAATATTAAAATTGTTCATAAAAAATGAAATAAAAACAAAATAACATACATGCATGGAAATGTCGAACAGAGGAAAGAGCGGCATCGTCTGGCCGGACTGAGGAAAACGCTGCATCCAAAGGTCGGGCTGAGAATAGGACGGGCCTGAAGCATATGGACGGGATGGGCTAAGTAAAGGATGGCATGGACGGGTCGGGCTGCTGCGTATAAAATGGGCCCCGACCCTGATAAACTCGTGGTGGTGGACGGGGTGGAAACGACATACCCATATGCTTATACATTTCACCCATGTCGGTCATCATCCACCCCATGTCATCATCCACCCCATGTCATCATGCAACTGGTCCATCTGGCGACCGTGAGATGTTAGAAGCCGCATCTGCTCATCCTGGTTATGCAAAATCCTATTGAGAAGACGGTTGGTTGACCGAGGCAACCTAACCGCACGATAAGCTCTCTGTGGATGCTGATGACCCCCCTGTTCATGCCGAGGCGAGACCTCAACATCATCCTGGCCGCCCTACTGCTCAGCCATCTGAGTCATCTGAACCTCCTCAGCGTCCAAAAGGTGGTGACGGCAAATTGATGAAGCGACATCTGAAACACCTCGCCGAACAGACGGAATGTGATCTCGGGTAGTGGGGCCGGCAAATTCGGATCATCAAATTCCGAGTTCGCCCGGTCAACCGGTCGAGGTCTATAGCGGAATGTGGAGAGAAACTCCACCATCAACGGCCAATAAGACGACCCAGCTCTGATTCGAAACAAACGATCCCACGGGCTATCCTGCCCGATAACCTGCCGCACAGTGTTCGCCACCCCACATGTCTCTAACGAATCCCAATGTATCCCCCTCATGCACCCCACTTTCATATCCCTAAGTTTATTGAACCAACTAGCTTCGTACGTTCGGGCAGGGTACACCACATATGAATATTGTGAACAATCATCACCGGCCCATGGATCGAGAAGTTCCGCAACATGCATCTCATCGTCCAACGTCATATCTGCAAAATTATTAAAAAAATGTGTTAAACCCAAAATTAACTATATCGGTTCGGGTTTGAAACAGAGCAAATCAAAACAAAAATTATATTCGGTAAGTTAAAAAAATTCATTTTGTGGTCGTTTGTAGAATATTACGTTTTGAATCCGGTTGATTTGTTTTATTCAATATTGATTTTGATTGATATTTTGATTGTTCTAGAGCAATGCCTCTTAACGAAGCGTATTAAGCTATACAAGAGGCTTGTTCTTTGGATTTAAAATTGAGAGCCGTGTGATGTTTTGGAGATTTGTTAAGGAATGGAGGCAGGGAGTTTTTAAAAAGAAATGGTTTAAGGGATCAGGGGAAACGTATTGGCCTATATGCTTCCTTTAAGGACCAGAAGAACCGTATTGGCTTATACACTTCCAATAGGGATGTATCTTACTAACACACACAAATGCTAGAATCTACTCTGACTACAAGAATCTACTTTCAATCAGGGGAACTGTATAGAGCTATACACTTCCTTTCGTTTTTTAATTTCAATCTCATATGACAGAGAGCATTAGGTCTGCACTCTCTGCACTTCCTGCATGACAGAGCATCAGGTTTCAGCAAGCGAATGGGAAGCGTATTGGCCTATACGGTTCCTATTGGTTTAGCATTTATTGCTTTTAAACTCTATAGGAAGCGTATTGTGCTATACACTTCGTATTGAGGAATGTACACTAATTTTTTTTTGGGGGGGGGGGTGTCTAGATTTTTTTTTTGTGCTATATTTTTTTACTACATTTTTATGCTATATTTTTTTGTACTAGATTTTTTGTGCTAGATTTTTTTGTATTAGATATTTTTTGTTGTATTTTTAAAAAACAAAGGGATGCCACATGTCATTTTCACTCCTATTTATAACGACCAAAATGCCCTTCATTCCTACTTATTAGGAGTGGCACATGTAATCATCACAATCCTTCTTAGACCACTTAGGCAAAATCCAATTGTTAGTGAATCCTTCCCCTTATCACTAATCCGTCTGAAATGCATGTGTTATATTTTGCAGCCGGGCCCATATGCAAAGGGAAGGCATCCAATAGTGGATTTAAATTCAAGTGAACCCAAGCATATTAAAGCGAGTTCACCACACCTGGATCGTTAGGGTCATATGCTTTCTTGCTTGAATGGTTCCAGTTAGGTTTGGTGGCTGTGGCGTTAGGGTTACTTAATGAAGTCTCTTTATTGGATTTGGATGCTAAACATTTCAACGTGGCGAGATATATTATGTATGTTTTACACCATATTAATAGAAATAAATAAATGAAAAATTATATGTTAGTCTGAGTTTTAAAAGTTTATAATGATCTGTATGTGACTAGGGAGATGTTTAGTTTTAACTTATATATGTTATGAAAAAATGGCTTCAAATTAGTTATTAGATTTTTTCTTTATTGGTTTTAACTTATATATGTTACAAAGGGTATAAAACCCAATCCTTCCCACATAATGTCTTTATATATCTAGCCCTATGTTTCAATCATAAGAAAGACATAGACTTAACACTAGCCACAATATCTTTCGAAAGCACCTGATAACCGTTAAAGATCTTGTCATTCCTCGCCTTCCAAATAAACCACATAGTAATCATCACAATCCCTTGGATAATGGTCTTCCCTTTTTTTCCAACCTGCACCGATTTGTGAAGTAAAAGGAGGTCTCTAACCTGAAAAGCGAACACATTATCCATTCTGCACCATCGTCCGATCTGATTCCAAACGTCATCTGTAAACCCACAACCTGTAAACAAGTGTGCCGTTGACTCATCTGAGAAGTTACAAAACGAACAGACCCGTGATCCAATATTAATTTTTTGGTAAAACAACGCCTCACGAGAAGGAATTTTATTCATTTCCGCTTGCCCAACAAAAATATTGCATTTCAATGGCACGCACGAAACCCATTTAAACCGAAAATTCTGACCATAATCTCGACCTTTCAATGACACTAATCTAGTTATCTAGTATTTTGTAGTAATGTCATGTTACAATAATGATGTATTTTAATCCTTAATTATCATCAAACAAAAACGAAAAGATATAATCCCAAAGCCTAACAACTTCTTTTTTGAACGGCCGGCAAAAATTTTTATTCATTGTAGCAAGATACTACACGCCATACTTACAGTCATTCACCAATACAAGTACATGCTTACATATAAATTAGCCAAAAAAGTTAAACCGACTCCACTCCTCCCATGATAATGTCCTCTCCTTCGACCGATTCTTAACCACAAGTACGCCAATGATTTCACCTCATCCAGAGCCTTAACTTCAAATGCGATTATCAGAGGTATCCTAACCCAAGTCGCGATGCTCTGCCATATAATTTGAGCGAAATGACACGAAACGAAAATATGCTCACTCGACTCTTCATACTCCCCACATATCGTACATACCTGGTTTTGTATCGGTATATTCAATGACACTTTGTCGGTAATCGTTCCATCTCCGCTCTCCATGCCACAATTGCCACCTTCTCCGGGACCCAATTATTCCAATCAAATATTCTGCTGGGCGGCACCCTGTTATATGAACTGAGCAACTTTTTAACACTTGCGACTCTAAATGTTCTAGAATCATCATAATTCCAGCTCCAATTATCACACCCTGGCTTTTGCGGAAGCGTGGGTTTAGTTGGTGTGACTTCTTAATACCATAGCAACAATCACCACATGCTATATGATAAAAACATATGATGTTCGTCCATTAAAATAGTTAAAAATGCATAACATATTGTCTTGAAACAAAAACATCAACCACAGGATACGTTACAAAACATGACTTGTTCAAAAAGAGTTCATAAGACTCGACGAAAAGCTATCAATGACACAAGGATTTGAGACATGCAACTCGTCCAGGAAAGAGTTACACTTCCCAAACCTACGACTCCGAATGACATCCTTATTAAGTACGCAGCTAATCATGCATCACTTGCCAGATCCAAA
The DNA here is from genome assembly GCF_002127325.2 of Helianthus annuus. Lineage (NCBI taxonomy): Eukaryota > Viridiplantae > Streptophyta > Magnoliopsida > Asterales > Asteraceae > Helianthus > Helianthus annuus. Next base: position 62,058,974 of record NC_035446.2, read on the forward strand.
TTAATTCCCTGAAATACATGTAGTTTAAAAAGTCAACAAAAAGTTGAGCGAGTTCATGTGTAAGTCTGTGTATATAAACCGTTTTAATATGTCTGTAAATAAAATAGTCCCTGGTATGTAGCAATAAGGAAAAATGATCATCATTGGGTTGCAAATCCAATAGTATATGTGAATGATGCAGGAAGACTCAAACCTAGCAAATTTGTCTCCGGTATGAAGACATAGTTACCACTATGGGCCTCCGGCCTCATGGGTGTGGGCTCGCTACACCCAAATAGATCTATCACTCATGTCCCGTGGTCCTACTATGAGGATTAATGGCCTTAAGTGTCATGCCCACCACTCACTTGATCGCGTAATAAAAACCCCTCCTTAAGCAAATCATACCAATTATAAAATGTTTGAAATAATTTGTAAACATGTATTCCACACCCATGAGGCCGGAGGCCCATAGTGGTAACTCTTTCCGCTACACGACAACCTACAACGTACTAATGTCTATTAGACGAACGGGCCGTGCCTTGGCTTAGAGTTTAGTGTTTTGATTTGCGTTACTTAGGTATTATTTTGTTAAAACAATAATAATTATTTTAACTTAACTATTGTTCTTATAAAAATAGTTAGACAACTATTTCGTATCTATTTTTCTCGAATATTTTACTAAGTGTTCGGATTTTCGGAAAATTTCGGCAGAGTCTCCTCTGTAAATAGAGGTGTACATGCTTAAATAGCATATCATTTTCTTTTACATATATCCAATAGTTCATTTTTCAATAACCAAACCGACATATCGACAAACAAAACGTTACTTACTTTATTTCAGCTTCATTACTCAAAACCGGACTGTTTTCGAGGATTTTTATAAAATAGTTAACCTTTTCTAAAAATTACCAAATTTTTACAGAATATCATATATGTTCCAAAATTTATTGTGTAAAAGCATCAAAGTCCAGTTCGTTACCCATATTTTATAGAAAATCATTTTCTCGACTGCAATCAGATTTGTTACTTTCTGATTGCAGTTTCCGGAAATATTCACTAAAAATTAACCGTAAGTCTGTTTGATGAAATTCCAGTTGAAGGGTCGTCCTGACAACGGTGTCCATCTACTGTAAAAATTCCATGAGTCGGTTTCACTCAGATTTCAGGTTATGACTTCGAAAACAACACACTTTTTCTGCAGTAAAAATGCAGCTTGAGCTGCTGTCCAAAAATAGTCTTTTAAAAATAGTAAACGGTCTCGAAAAGTTACGATTCCAGTGCCATTTGTTTAGTTATTCCAAAATAAATATTTTAGGCTTCAAAAAATCCGTTTTTCGATTTAAAATGATCCCGTTACAGCCTGTTGAAGTTGGCTGGAAATTCAACTCAGCAAGCTGTTTACATTGTAGAAGTGACTAAAAGTGCATAAACGAAGACCCTAACCATGGTTTATTGATGAACAAATGTTAAAACTTCAATCATGCTTTAACCAACCCTAAACCATTCAGATCTCAACCTCACACAACTTTTTTATATATGGTTTTTATGCAGAAAGTTAAGTTCAACATTTTAGTGTTTAAGCTTTTGGGTGACATGAACATTCAAACAAAACATAACAAGAATCAAGGTGAAACAAGAGTGTGAAGAGACTTACTACTAGCACAAGGCTAGGGTAGTAATCTTAGGATGAGATGATGGTGAAATGTTGGTGACAAAACTTGAATCAAGCTTCCTTGAACACCTTCAATCTTGCACTTCTATGGATGAATCCTCAATCTTTGAATGAGAGCTTTTGGAGAAGAAAATGGAGGTGGTGAAGGAATGTGGTGGTGAATTCGGTTATGGAGAGAGGGGGGGGGGGTGCGCCGAAATTTAGGGGGGAAGGAGAGAGGTTGAGTGTAAGCTTGAGAGGAAATGATGATAATCCTTGGAAACATGCACCCTCTAACTATATAATCATCATTGCCTAACCCTTGGCCAATAAGAAATAAGATTCTCTTTTACATAATCTAAACAAAATATTTTCACTAATCATGGCAGAAAATCAGTTGGAAGGGGGGGTAAAGTGTAAATTTTTGTTAATTAATAGGTATTAAGTTAGAAGGTTAAGGGTATTTCCAAGTGTAGTGGGTGTATGTCATGTTTACATGGTGTATAGGGATTTTTGTGACCAAAATTAATTAAGAATGATAAAATAATATTTCTAACAATATTTTCGTGTCTTGGGTAATGTCTGGTTGTTCGGTTTCGCATCGTTCCGTTAAAGCGTTTAATTGTCCCGTAAAGCGTCTTTGTGCATCTTTTTGTAACGAAATTAATTCCAACACTTAGGAAAGTGTCCAGGACCATTTAGTCACTTTCCGGCACTCAAACTATCACCTAGTGACATAGTCTTATGGTCCTCACTTCCCTACACTCCATACTGGTGTAGTGTTTTATCCCTAGCCCATACTGGCCTAAAAATAGTATCTGTCTAAGTGCTGGCATTGTCAGCATGTGTCTGAGTTATCCGCTTACTGTGCTAACTGTGCTTTGTGCATCAGGTCTGTCACTAAGAGCCTGTATGAAATAATTGGAGTGACTGTATGTAAAGAATGCACGTGTATGTATATAAAATAAATTAGCAAGCAGTTTAGAGCATCAGATGTAATCAAGCACAGTCATTAAGCACATAATTATGGTTAATTAATTTGTACAGTACCTGTAATTATGCGGGTTGTCACATTCTCCCCACGTTAAGAAAATTTCGTCCCGAAATTTTACGTTCTACTTCTAGTTGCAGGGGTCTTGGGGAATAAATGTGGATACTTGGCCTTCATGCGATCCTCACGTTCCCACGTGAATTCTGGGCCATGTCGCGCATTCCATCGAACTTTGACGAGTTTGACACTACTCCGGCGTGTCTTATTAACCTTCCAATCCGTAACCTCAACCAGTTCCTCAACAAAGTGGAGTGTGTCGTCAATATGGACCTCGTCAGCAGGAATGACAACTGTCTCTTGAGTTGGACTCTTCTTCAGGTTCGATACATGGAATGTATCATGAACGCCATTAAGTTCAACAGGTAAGTCCAATTTGTATGCTACAAGCCCAATCGTTTGCAGGATTCTGAAAGGACCAATGTAACGCCGGATTCAACTTCCCACGCTTTCCAAAGCGTGCCACACCTTTCCAGGGTGAAACCTTTAGCAAAACATATCCCCAACTTGAAATTCCAAAGGTTTCCTTCTTTGGTTTGCGTAGCCTTTCTGTCTGTCGCGAGCTGCCTCGATGCGTTTTCGAATTTGAAAGATCTTGTCTGTTGTTTCTTGAACCATTTCGGGGCCAACCAGCTGTCTATCACCCGCATCAGCCCAGCATAGCGGTGATCGACACTTGCGTCCATAAAGAGCTTCAAATGGCGCGGCTCCAATACTGGTGTGGTAGCTGTTGTTGTACAAAAATTCGACCAAGGGTAAGTGTTTGTCCCAGCTACCACCCAGGTCCATTACGCATGCTCTCAACATGTCTTCCAATGTTTGAATTGTTCGCTCGCTCTGGCCATCCGTTTGTGGGTGAAATGCTGTACTCAGATTCAACTGGGAACCAAATGCCTCTTGGAAGGTCTGCCAAGTCCTTGATACGAAGCGTCCATCTCTATCAGAGATGATCGAGAGAGGCACTCCATGACATGCAACAATCTCTCTCATATATATTTCAGCAAGTTTACTCGTGTTGTCCTTTTCCTTAATCGGCAGGAAGTGCGCAGACTTTGTCAGTCGGTCTACAATTACCCAAATTGTATGATGGCCCTTGGGCGTCTTTGGCAACTTCGTTAAGAAGTCCATGGAAATCTGTTCCCATTTCCATTGAGGTATTACAGGTTGTTGCAGGAGACCTGAAGGCTTCTGGTACTCGGCTTTAACCTTGGCGCACGTTAAACATCTGCCAACATATACTGCGACATCGCCTTTCATCCTAGGCCACCAATAGAAATCCTTAAGATCTTGGTACATTTTATCTGCTCCTGGATGAATCGAGTATTGTAACTTGTGAGCCTCATCGAATATAACCTTTCTCAATCCTCCAAACAGAGGAACCCAAATTCGATTCATGAAACACAATGTTCCTTCCTTGTTTGGCACTAACTGTTTCTCCATCCCACGGAGATACTCATCCTCGAAATTCCTTTCTTTCAAGGCCTCTCTCTGCGCGACACGAATGCGCAATGAGAGGTCCGTTTGAACAATCATTTCTAAAGCCCTAACCCTTATGGGCTTAATCCTGTCTTTTCGACTTAGGGCGTCAGCAACTACATTCGCCTTTCCTGGGTGATACTTGATTTCACAGTCGTAGTCGTTCAACAGCTCAACCCAGCGTCTCTGTCTCATATTAAGCTCCTTTTGATAAAAAAATGTGCTGTAAACACTTGTGATCAGTGAAGATTGTACATCTTGTTCCATACAAGTAGTGTCGCCAGATCTTCAATGCGAACACTACGGCACCTAATTCCAGGTCATGCGTGGTGTAGTTCTTCTCATTTACCTTCAGCTAGCGCGAAGCATAAGCTATAACTTTCTGTCGTTGCATCAACACGCAGCCTAAACCCTGACGCGAGGCGTCACAATACACCACGAAGTCGTCCGTGCCTTCGGGTAGAGCTAAAATCGGTGCGTCACAAAGCTTGTTTTTCAACAACTGAAACGCTTCTTCTTGCTTATCGCTCCAATCAAACTTCTTGTCTTTCTGAGTAAGTGCGGTGAGAGGTTGAGCGATTTTGGAAAAATCCTCAATGAACCTTCGACAATACCCAGCCAAACCTAAGAATTGCCGAATCTCGGTTGGCGTCTTCGGGGGCTCCCAATTCTTGATCGCCTCAATCTTTGTGGGATCCACATGGATTCCATTTCCATTAACCACATGTCCAAGAAACTGGACCTCGCGTAACCAAAACTCACATTTCGAGAACTTAGCGTACAACTTCTCCTTCTTTAGCAGCTCTAGAATAGCTCTCAAGTGTTGCTCGTGTTCTTCCTTCGTCTTCGAGTAGATCAAAATATCATCAATGAATACGATTACGAACTTGTCAAGGTACGGCTTGCAGACTCTGTACATCAAGTCCATGAAAACTGCTGGAGCGTTTGTCAACCCAAACGACATAACCAGAAACTCGTAATGTCCATATCGAGTTCTAAAAGTAGTTTTGGGGATACTTTCCTCTTGTATTCTCAACTGGTGATAACCTGATCTTAGATCGATCTTTGAGTAAAAACTCGAACCTTGTAGCTGATCGAACAGGTCATTGATCTTTGGCAAAGGGTATCTGTTCTTGACAGTCAACTTGTTTAGCTCGTGGTAGTCTATACACATGCGTAAACTACCATCCTTCTTCTTAACGAACAAAACTGGAGCTCCCCAAGGTGAGAAGCTTGGTCTGATGAATCCTTTGTCTAACAATTCTTGGAGTTGTGTCGACAGTTCTTGCATCTCTGAAGGTGCAAGTCGATAAGGTGCCTTAGCCACAGGCGCGGCGCCTGGAACTAAGTCAATGTGAAATTCGACTTGTCTTGGAGGTGGCAATCCTGGCAAGTCTTCTGGAAAGACTTCAGGATATTCCCTTACGACAGGAATGTCTTCGATCTTTGGCTCAGCTCTTCCTTATCTATGATATGTGCCAAGAAGGCAACACATCCTTTCTTCAAACACTTCCTAGCTTTCAAGCAGCTAATGATCCTCAATGGCGTATCGCGCTTCTCTCCGTGAACTACAATCTTCTCTCCATCTGCCATTGGGATGCGGATGGTCTTCTCGTGACAAACCACCTCGGCTTTGTTGCTGGACAGCCAATCCATCCCTATTACCACGTCGAAGCTTCCCAACTTGACTGGCAGTAGGTCTAGCGTAAATTCGTGTCCTCCCAGTTCTATCATGCATCCCTGGATGACTTCACCCGTTTCAACTAGTTTCCCATTCGCCAATTCAATAGAGTACGGAACGTCTAACTTACTAGCAGTTAACCAAAGCATGTTCTTAAATTCTAACGATACGAAACTATAATCGGCACCAGTATAAAAAAGAACAGACGCATAGCGTTGATTTATAGGGAACGTACCAGTGACAACATTCGGATCTTGGCGCGCTTCCCTCGCACCAATGTTAAAAACTCGGCCTTGCGCTTGATTTAGCTTTGGGCATTCCCTTTTGAAGTGCCCAACGTCCCCGCAGTTGAAGCATCCTGGCCCTCGGCCATTCCCATTTCCATTCCCGCCTCGATTTCCGTTTGTTCCCCGGTTACCAGCTTGATTCGGGGCATTCCCATGATTTCCGTTTCCCCCATTATTTCCTTGCGGCCTGTTTCCATTCCCACGGTTGTTGTTATTGTAACCCCTTTGACCACCTTGGCCTGATCCAGCCCAACACGTCTCCTTTGAATGGCCCGTCTTCCCGCAAGATTCGCATTTTCTGAGTCGGCACGGGCCGGGATGATGGAACTGACATGTACCACACTTGGGCAGAGTGCCCATGTAACCTTTTCCTCTGTTTTCATCACCAGTCTTGGCCCTGGTCGGCGTGTTTGATTCACTTCTCTTGCTACCACTGCTAGTTCCTTGCTTGAAGTTGGAAAACTTCCGTTTGTTTTCCCCTGACGACTCCACATGAGTCTCTTTATTTTTCTGATCATCCTTTGAAAACTTGTTTAGCCTGATGGCTTCTTCAGTCAGTGAGATGCTCAAATCGATGGCTTCAGTAATGGTTGCCGGTTTAGACGTTGTGACCATGCTCATAATCTGAGGTGCTAACCCCCAGATGAAACGTTCCACGCGCTTGAATTCAGGCGTGACCATGTATGGCACCACATGGGACAGATCATGAAACCTTTGAACATACTCAGCGATTTTTGGACCTTCCATCCTTAGGTTCCAAAATTCGGTTTCCAATCTCTGGATCTCAGCTCTGGAGCAATACTTCTTGCGCATCAGCAGTTTCAATTCAGCCCAAGTCATGGCGTACGCTGCAGCCTCTCCAAAGGTTTGAACTTGGAGATTCCACCATGATAGGGCACCATCAGTAAAAAGCCCTGTGATGTATGTGACTTGTTGTCCCTGTGCACATTTGCTCATTCTGATTGTCGTCTCCGTCTTTTCTGTCCAACGAGTGAAAGCCACGGCATCTCCAGTGCCATCAAAGTTTTGCGGCTTGCAATCTAAGAATTGCTTGAAAGTACACCCTGTACAAGCGATGTCATTTATAGGGATCATTAGCAGTCGCACAAAAATTATCCACGTATAGTGTAATGTGTCTCCTATGACTGATCATTACCATTAGGAGGGTTGTTGTTGTTGTTTGAAACGTTTCTGCTTGAGTCTCCTTGAGAAGCAGCATATTGTGCAATTGCAGCAGCGATGATTCCTTGCAGTTCTGCCTGGTTAGTCGGCATGCGTGCGTCACGTCGTGGAGGCATTTTCTAGAGGATGTTCCATATTGGTCAGGTCATAGTAAGTATGATAATCATACGTATATGTAGTAACATTCATGATTCACATAACATCTCATGTCATAATCATAACAAATAATCAACAATGCATGGATTTAAAAGACTTGCGATTTATATTTCATAAACAAACCACCAATACTGTTTCACAATTTCACCATGTGTCAAAATATACTAAGGGCTACATTACCCTTGTCTGAGTACAATACAAATAAATCAAAAACCAAAATCGTGGTCTCAAAAAGGTTTTCATAGTGATGGCTCTAGCGCTGTCTTCCCACTAAGAATAGCCGGTCTGTAGATGATCTGAAATCCCTGTTGCCCCGAGTATATCCCTAAGCTGACGGTGGAGGAGGAGGTGGAAAACGAGAGAAAATCAATCGGCGCAACTGCACCAAATCCTCCTCAAGTGCATAGGCAAAGCGCAACACGAAAGCAACCTGTCGATCGAGAGGGAGGAAATGAACGTCTGACTCCTGAGATGAGGGAAAAGAAGTGTGCGATGCTGAAAACTAAGTCTGACAGGGACAGTGAGGATGTGGAGCTCTCTCCAACCGCTGGACACATCGTCTCAAGGCGTCCCGCTGTAACTGCAGTGACGTGAGCGTGTCCTCTACAGAGTATTCGTCATAGAATGGATGATAAAGGTCGGATACAGGCATGACATGGGGTGCTGACCATAGGGATGCTTCACCCATCAGGGCTGAAACCGGAAGTGTAATGTGTGGGGTAAATGCAAACTGTGAAGTGATATGGGAAAACTGGGTCACGAGAGGTGCAGAAAATGACACTGGTGGAACAAAATCTGAATAAGGGACCTGCGGTAAAAACTAGCTATCCTCTGGCATGAATGGGGTGTGGCCGAAAAGCTGACTCGACGATCCCTCCCCAGGTTGGGGCGGAGGAATGTCCTGAAGGAAAGTGATAGGAAGGTCAGTACCATGGGTATCGGATGTGGATGGAGGAAACAAGGGAGCATCGAACGGTACGGCGATAGGTGCGGGAGGGGGAGTGACTGGGACTACGTACGGAGGGTAGTCATCCTCCTCAATCCACCCATTGCTGGAGTGGGCGTATCTCGGGTCAAGGTGGGTAGCAAATGGTGCCAGGTCATCAAAAATGGCCATGGGATCGGGTATGGGTGCTACATCGGGTATCTCAACGGCTGGTGGTGCAACAACGGGTGTATCAGTGACAGTAACAGGGTCAATGGCAAGAACGGGCTCGGAAGTGACTGGAGCGGGCTGATAATCAGCAAGCATGGCAGGAATCGGATCATCTGGATGAACAGGAGCCTCAGCAGGCTGCTCCAACTCCATCTCCTCATCGGCGTCCATGCGAGGAGCGTAACCGAGTCCCAACGGTGGGATATGAGAAGCTATCGACTCAAAGGAACCTGAAGCGGACGAATCAGACTGAACCTCCATATCAGGAAGCTCGACCCTGGGAACAATAGGATCAACAACTGGGATATCAACATGCGGAACACCGTCCTCCACCGGGGCCCCACCATCCTGGTCTCCCTCCGGGGGATCCTCGATAAGTAGGTCGATGTCACCATCGGGTAACGCGTCGATAGGTTGTTCCTCAAAGGGAACTGCAGCGAAGGGGAGAGGGGCAGGGATTGGAACAATGGGTAGGTCCTCTCCTGGTGGGCCGTCAGCTAAGGGTACATCATCTCCGAAGATCGATAGAGCAAAAGGCTGAAAGTCGTCTTCATCGGTGCTCGTGGTGTCTGAGGTGTAAACTCCCGAATCAGTGGCCATCTCGTCATTAGAGGTAAAAGTCCTTGGGTCACTCGCGTCGGATACTCCACTACCGGATGATGCCATGGTGTCTGTAACATAACCACAACATATGCACACCAATAAGGTAAGCATGTAAACAAATAATAATGAAGTCATGTATGCATCCTAGTCTTCCCAGACTATCCCACCCAATCTCTAAGACTGAATTCCCTAGTCTCTCAGACTAACTCCCTGGCCTCTAAGACCAACCACCCAGTCTCTAAGACTCAAATTTTCCCCAGCCTCTAAGGCTAGACTTCCCCAATCTCTAAGATTGATCCCCTCAGTCTCTAAGACTGAAACCTCCCTCAGTCTCTAAGAATGAACTCCCTCAGTCCCTAAGACTGATACGAAAATTTTAAAAAGTGTATTTGTGCCCTTTTTGTTTGTAAAAATGTTTGTGCCCTGGATCTGGACTTTTAGTGTATGCAAATGTAAAAACGTTTGAAAACATTTTCGTGAGAGCCCTAATGATCATAGTCTAGACTCGAGAAGGAATCCTAGTTCGCTATGATCGAGGCTCTGATACCAAGCTGTCACACCCTGGCTTTTGCGGAAGCGTGGGTTTAGTTGGTGTGACTTCTTAATACCATAGCAACAATCACAACATGCTATATGATAAAAACATATGATGTTCGTCCATTAAAATAGTTAAAAATGTATAACATATTGTCTTGAAACAAAAACATCAACCACAGGATACGTTACAAAACATGACTTGTTCAAAAAGAGTTCATAAGACTCGACGAAAAGCTATCAATGACACAAGGATTTGAGACATGCAACTCGTCCAGGAAAGAGTTACACTTCCCAAACCTACGACTCCGGATGACATCCTTATTAAGTACGCAGCTAATCATGCATCACTTGCCAGATCCAAATTAATTCCCTGAAATACATGTAGTTTAAAAAGTCAACAAAAAGTTGAGCGAGTTCATGTGTAAGTCTGTGTATATAAACCGTTTTAATATGTCTGTAAATAAAATAGTCCCTGGTATGTAGAAATAAGGAAAAATGATCACCATTGGGTTGCAAATCCAATAGTATATGTGAATGATGCAGGAAGACTCAAACCTAGCAAATTTGTCTCCGGTATGAAGACATAGTCACCACTATGGGCCCCCGGCCTCATGGGTGTGGGCTCGCTACACCCAAATAGATCTATCACTCATGTCCCGTGGTCCTACTATGAGGATTAATGGCCTTAAGTGTCATGCCCACCACTCACTTGATCGCGTAATAAAAACCCCTCCTTAAGCTAATCATACCAATTATAAAATGTCTGAAATAATTTGTAAACATGTATTCCACCCCCGAAGTATAAAACCGAAAACAGTAAAAGAATAGGGGGTCATGAACTCACCGTAGTGCGTCTTGACTCGAATCTTAACTCTTTCCGCTACACGACAACCTACAACGTACTAATGTCTATTAGACGAACGGGCCGTGCCTTGGCTTAGAGTTTAGTATTTTGATTTGCGTTACTTTGGTATTATTTTGTTAAAACAATAATAATTATTTTAACTTAACTATCGTTCTTAGAAAAATAGTTAGACAACTATTTCGTATCTATTTTTCTCGAATATTTTACTAAGTGTTCGGATTTTCGGAAAATTTCGGCAGAGCCTCCTCTGTAAAAAGAAGTGTCCATGCTAAAATAGCTTATCATTTTCTTTCACATATATCCAATAGTTCATTTTTCAATAACCAAACCGACATATCGACAAACAAAACGTTACTTACTTTATTTCAGCTTCATTACTCAAAACCGGACTGTTTTCGAGGATTTTTATAAAATAGTTAACCTTTTCTAAAAATTACCAAATTTTTACAGAATATCATACATGTTCCAAAATTTATTGTGTAAAAATATCAAAGTCCAGTTCGTTACCCATATTTTATAGAAAATCATTTTCTCGACTGCAATCAGATTTGTTACTTTCTGATTGCAGTTTACGGAAATATTCACTAAAAATTAACCGTAAGTCCGTTTGACGAAATTCCAGTTGGAGGGTCGTCCTGACAATGGTTTCCATCTACTGTAAAAATTACATGAGTCGGTTTCACTCAGGTTTCAGGTTATGACTTCGAAAACAACACACTTTTTCTGCAGTAAAAATGCAGCTTGAGCTGCTGTCCAAAAATAGTCTTTTAAAAATAGTAAACGGTCTCAAAAAATTACGATTACAGTGCCATTTGTTTAGTTATTCCAAAATACACATTTTAGGATTCAGAAAATCCGTTTTTCGATTTAAAATGATCTCGTTACAGCCTGTTGAAGTTGGCTGGAAATTCAACTCAGCAAGCCGTTTACATTGTAGAAGTGACTAAAAGTGCATAAACGAAGATCCTAACCATGGTTTATTGATGAAAAAAATGTTAAAAGTTCAATCATGATTTAACCAACCCTAAACCATTCAGATTTCAACCTCACACAACCTTTTTATATATGGTTTTTATGCAGAAAGTTAAGTTCAACATTTTAGTGTTTAAGCTTTTGGGTGACATGAACATTCAAACAAAACATAACAAGAATCAAGGTGAAACAAGATTGTGAAGAGACTTACTACTAGCACAAGGCTAGGGTAGCATTCTTAGGATGAGATGATGGTGAAATGTTGGTGACAAAACTTGAATCAAGCTTCCTTGAACACCTTCAATCTTGCACTTCTATGGATGAATCCTCAATCTTTGAATGAGAGCTTTTGGAGAAGAAAATGGAGGTGGTGAAGGAATGTGGTGGTGAATTCGGTTATGGAGAGAGAGGGGGGGGGGGGTGAGCCGAAATTAAGGGGGGAAGGAGAGAGGTTGAGTGTAAGCTTGAGAGGAAATGATGATGATCCTTGGAAACATGCACCCTCTAACTATATAAATATCATTGCCTAACCCTTGGCCAATAAGAAATAAGATTCTCTTTTACATAATCTAAACAAAATATTTTCACTAATCATGGCAGAAAATCGGTTGGGGGGGGGGTAAAGTGTAATTTTTTGTTAATTAATAGGTATTAAGTTAGAAGGTTAAGGGTATTTCCAAGTGTAGTGGGTGTATGTCATGTTTACATGGTGTATAGGGATTTTTGTGACCAAAATTAATTAAGAATGATAAAATAATATTTCTGACAATATTTTCGTGTCTCGGGTAATGTCTTGTTGTTCGGTTTCGCATCGTTCCGTTAAAGCGTTTAATTGTCCCGTAAAGCGCCTTTTGTGCATCTTTTTGTAACGAAATTAATTCCAACACTTAGGAAAGTGTCCAGGACCATTTAGTCAATACTCTGTATAATATGGGTGTGTTAAAAGCTGAATTGTTACTAAAAATGCGGAATTCTGTAATTAAATTGCGTTTTAGGCACTTTCCTGCACTCAAACTATCACCTAGTGACATAGTCTTATGGTCCTCACTTCCCTACACTCCATACTGGTGTAGTGTTTTATCCCTGGCCCATACTGGCCTAAAAATAGTATCTGTCTAAGTGCTGGCGTTGTTAGCATGTGTCTGAGTTATCCGCTTACTGTGCTAATTGTGCTTTGTGCATCAGGTCTGTCACTAAGAGTCTGTATGAAATAATTGGAGTGACTGTATGTAAAGAATGCACGTGTATGTATATAAAATAAATCAGCAAGCAGTTTAGAGCGTCAGATGTAATCAAGCACAGTCATTAAGCACATAATTATGGTTAATTAATTTGTACAGTACCCTGTAATTATGCGGGTTGTCACACCAATTATCTTTACCATGGCTTAAATTTATCCATCCGATTGTATTTATAAGCTGCTGCAATTGAAGATTTTCTACGGTACTCAAGTCCGATCTCAACCAGCACCAGTTGAACAATAAACCGGGACCACCTAGACTTACTTGATCAGCCACCACACAATCCTTTTCACGCTCAAGTTTGAATACCTCCGGGAATTTTACGTAGAACGGTTTTGGAAACCACCTTTTATGTTCTTAAAGGGGACTAAACCTAACTTAATACTATGATAAGGATGTCTAAACAAATTTGGAAACCATCTTAACTTTTTGAGTAACAAATTTTCAACTATTGCTTGGTTTCATGGGATGCTACCAAATAAAATCCAATCATCTGTTAGATCTAAATGAAAATCCAATGAGACAGCAAAATTTATGGGATTTAAAAAATCGCCAGAAAATCCTAATCCTTTGTACTATACAATTTATACTTTTTAACTGTAAGTTAAAATACATTCATTTAGACAAAGACTGTTAAGGAAAATGACTAACTCAAGATAATCAAAGAGAAAATCAAGTCCATCACATTAATTAATCAAAATCGTTTGAGTGATTATCTCCCACATTATATCCTTGCATATATTTGTAATTAAATGTATTCCTTAGAATTATCAATTTCTTATATGGTATTAGAGCACTTATCTCCACCGAGAAGCTCTTGATCCTGCAACCATTATTTCTTTGGCCAACACTCCAAAACAATTCTACTATTAGCAATGACTTCTCCTCCATTCCCACTTCAATATCCCAACCCTTCTCTTCTTTCGTACATTTCAATTTTTTTTTTACCAAAGGTCACACAAAATCTCCTTTCTTTTTTCTATATTCAAGTAATATCTTTTACAATCATAATATTACTCCTCTCCACCACACACATGACCATAACCATCAGAATAGAATACATGCATAACGCAACCTTCACTCTTGCTGTCGCCATAACCATCTATTCTCCACAAACTCCACCACACTCTGTCACCTACAATCCATTTTCCATCCATCCGTTTCTCCAGAAAAAAATATAAAAAAAAAGCTTCGACCTACATCACCATTACACATGGTTGCATCTTCAAACACAACTTCTCCGTCAATATCACTTAGGCTTTGCAAAACCTATAATCCTATCACTGCCGCAACCATCATTCTTTGGGATTCTTTGGGTGAACTCCACCTTTAATCTTCCATCTTTTGTGTCATTCACCCTATAAAAAAACCCACAAAATATATCTTATTTTGCTTCATCTACTTCATCTCCATTTACATCTTCAACTTCATCAACTTCTTCTCTTTCTTAAATACCACACTCATCCACGGTTAAACAAGATTGGACTTATCCTACGGGTCGTCCATCTTGTGGGAGCATATTAAGGAAAATGACTAACTCAAGATGATCAAAGAGAAAATCAAGTCCATCACATTAATTAATCAAAATCGTTTGAGTGATTTTCTCCCACATTATAGCCTTGCATATATTTGTTATTAAAAGTATTCCTTAGAATTAGCTTTCTCTCCTTGTATTTATATGTCTTATTGTAATAGACAAAGTATGGTTGATCAATTTCTTATAAAGACTACATTTCCAAAATTTACGGGATTTATAGAAATGAGTAAACTATCCAAAACTATTAAGGGGTTTACTGTTGGGTTAATCGAGATCATCCGTTGAAGTTAAATTTAGAGTTAAATGTCAGCTAGTAAAGTTTACAACAACAAGAATACCCAGTAAGTCCCACAAATAACAAAGCTATTGGTGAGGTCTGAGGAAGGTGAGATGTCAGCTAGTAAAATTTAAAGGTACAAAATGAAATTAGCAAAACTTAGTGTGTTTGATACGTAATTAATCCTTGATTAAATGAGTGGTTGCTTCAAATCGTATCAGAATGGGACGCCGGACGCATCAATTCATTTTGGCAACTATATAAACAGCGACGATGATCATTTCTATCAGATCCGTGAATCAAGTAAATCAATTATACAATCTTGATCAATGAAAACGAATAACGATTATCTTAGTAATAGTCCCGAAGGACCTTGGTTTTAAGGGTAAGTCATAGTCATTGGTCACATGGTCAAGAAGTCAACTCCACTCAGTAATTACCATTTAATTATTCAAGCATTAAGTATTAAGTGTAGAATTAGACAAAGCACATTTGTGTATTCTTATGTATAAACACACCATTGCAATTCAGTTGTAAGCATCTTTTTCTCAATCAAATTTTGTACACTAATATATGGTATTAGAGCATCACTAGCTCGAACTAGAATAGATCATATTCCTTGTTTTTTTCTTCTAAACCTTCGACTGGAGTACATCACTATTTATCCTTGACAACAACGAGCATTGTTAATCGAATCACAGCCAACACCCAAACCATTGGACCAATCCTTAGTCGACATAGGAGTTCTTCAACCCATCAAAACAAAATCGCCCACTATGGACTCATTCTTCAACTCAAAACAAAGGTAATCACTAAAATCACAACTCCTTTTATCGTCAATTTAGCAATGTATCAGGCCATGTGGCAAAAGATTTTCGTTAGCTCGCCCGGTTCCTTCGTGAAATCAATATTGCTTTGGTTGCAACAATGAATCCAATTACCAAAGTGGCTGCCACTCACACCACCCCAGTTTCACTAACTTGGATGTTTTACTCTTGTGCGTCTAAGCATTGAGGCCTTGATCAAGTGGTCATTGGAGACGCTAAGACTCTCCTCAACTTCCCACACCGATAACACTCAACTACACACTCCTTTTGGTCCACTTTCATTATCAAACGTTCTATGTGTTCCTCAAATAAGAAAGAACCTTATTTTAGTTGCTAAACTTGGTAAGACTAATCGTGTTAGGTTAATTTTTTCCCTACAGATTTTCTTTTGAAGGAACTTCGCCTGTGCTCATGTCTAATGGGGGGGGGGGGGTTATCTTGATGTCCACTATGCCAACTTTAACTGGTTACCATAACTCAACTCAACTCAACCACTACCGCTTCATGCCTTGAATGGCATCATAAAGTTCATCACCCATCTTTTTGAGTATTCAAATTTTTAACAAAATGTTTAGGGCTTCAATCTAATGTTAAAAACATCATTGCATCTCATGCTCTATAAAGAAGAAGTCACAAAGTACCGTTTGGTACCAACTCATCTAGTGCATCAAAACAAAAAGCAACATTCTTAGGAAGACTAAAGTTACCGAATAAGCATGTGCCTACTAATCAGACTCCAATCCTAGAACAAGAAAGACGTAAGAAGCAATTCTCAAAATTCTTTGATACAAGTATGATGCAGAGAGAATGGTGGTTAAAGAAAGGCATATTTGAGAAGTAAAGTTATGAAAACCGAACGTGAATGCGGCTACATCCAAGGGGGAGGTTGTGAGTACATAATGTCTGCAGCTAAGTCAACGTATTATGTCATGTTTATTGTATAGAATAGCGTGTTAGAGTGTCAGAAAAACATTGTAAAAGTACATTCGTACGAAGGAGTCGTTCGCACGAAGGGAGCAAGTCTCACTCGCACAAAAAGTTCACTCGCACTAGGGTTAGTTCGCACGAAGGAGTTTCCCTATAAATAGTAGTGAGTGTGTGACCATTTGTAACTTTTGGCATTTGAGTAGCGAAGCTCTGCCAAATTGGTTTCTCAGATCTATAATTGAAATCTATCAATGAAACCAGTGTTTATGAATGATATCTTGTGTGTGTCATCTTTCCAATTGGATTCCGCACAATATGAAGAGCTAATTTGAAACGACCAGAGCATTTACGAGAGCGAAACGGTCCTCACAAGTATGTTAGTAACAAAAGGATCTTGATGTACATACGATGAAGAACTGAGGTGTTATGATCACATTTTTTTTGTTGAGAATTACCTTACTAAAAACAATTGCACATCGGTACTTTAACCAAAAAAGTGTAATCTTGGTTATCTGGTAAAAGAAAGCCCAAGCTAAGTCCAAACCATGCATGCCCCTAATGCACACCCTATATATTTCAAACTTTGCTTGGTTAATTAACTGAAATTAACTAAAACCGAACTATAACCAACTTCATAACAGAATAACCATAACCGAAGTTCGGTTACAGTTATGGTTATTGTTAATGGTAATGGTAAAAAGCGAACCAAACTGGCCCATGCACACCCCTACGTGTAACACCCCAATCGCGTAATATAACAACACGCGGCGGAAATATCGGGGAGTCACGTTACAAATTGCTCACAACTACTGGTACTAAATTGTTTCAATATCATTAACATCGTTTTACAAACAAAGAATACATGTAATTGTTCTTTTTGGAAGTCTAAGGCCCGTATGCAGTCCTATGCGTTGCATGCTTGAACACTCGAAAACCTGAAACATATGCGAAAACAGTCAGCATAAAAATGCCGGCGAATACATAGGTTTTATTAGCCAATTAAATGGCAAAACATTTGGTACTTATCTTAATTTTGAAAACTCTTGACAAATTAGGTTTGTGTATGGCAATATGATACTTACTAAGACATTTTATGCCTTATATTGAAATCTCGATTAAACCATCATAAAAACTTGTTAATGCGTTATTAGGAATCCAATCAAGGATTAATAATAACTGTTTTGAAATAAATCAAAACTTATATAAGTATTATATAACTCAAATCAATGAGTAATTATAATACTTCAGATATCTTTCTAGGAATCCAACATATAAAAATATGGGAGATTCTTCAAAGATTATGATAATCAAACATTGAACAACTGTACACAAAATCCTAAAGTGATCCAGATAACGCTATAAGAATAATAAAATAAGAACACTTATATATAGGAAGTACCAGCGACGTATCCACCATGTTCTTATTTTATTATACCCGTTTCGTTATCTAAATCACAACTACCACATAACACATAAATTGTCAACTTGTACCAACTTGTAAACACGCATTAAAGCACACAATGAATCCAATCAAGGATTCCAATATCAGTACTTTAAACATCCCATATAAGTCTAACTATGAATATAGATAGATACTACAAGGATCATGGGTTCTCATAACATTGTCTAACTTAACACGCATTAAAGCACACAATGAATCCAATAAAGGATTCCAATATCGGTACTTTAAACATCCTACAAGAATTAACCTATGAAGATAGGTAGATGCTATAAGGATTCGGGTTCTATCACATTGTCTAATCTAACATGCATTAAAGTACATAATAAATCCAAACATGGACTCCATTATTAGTACTCTAAACATCCGATATGAGTCTAACAATAAAGATAGATAGATAGATACTACAGGGATCCTGGGTTTTTGACATATTGAATTATTGAATCAAAACAATCCTAAATCCTAACGGTGATTCGGGATAACGCCACGAAAGGTAATACAATAAGCACACTTATATATAGGAAGTACCAGCGGCGTATCCACCATGTGCTTATTGTATTATCTAGTTTCGTTATCTAAATCACCAACTAACTACACAAAAACCAACCATTGAGTTGTAAAGTACTTCTTAAAAATCTCAGTATGAAGATAGGAAGATCTAAGACTGTACTTCAAATATCCTATATGAATCTAACTATGAAGATAGGTAGATTACTTAAGGATAAAACATAACATTTGCATAATCGGAATATTACACATAAAAGCACTCAGTGAACACATATATATGCCATACATTTTGAAAACAAATTGATTGCACATATGAATCACCCCAAAACATTTGAAAACAGTAAAAGAGGGGAACTATGTACTCGCCTAGGGTTGCGTATAGTCCTGGTACAAAAGGTATAACAAAGCTCAAAAGACCAAGAGTTCAAGTGTTGAAGCGATTCCAAGGGTAATAAATACTATGTTAGGGAATCGACACCTAAATCGGAAGATCGGGTAGAATGAGGTCTTATAAACCAAATGAGTATTGGGACTCATGTGATATGGTTTAACAAAGCCTACATTCTAAAACGAAACCTATCCTAAGTGCTTTCGACCCATTAAGGTAGCTTACGCCACTTTAACGCGTCGTTCGCGCGATAGCGCGTTCGAGACGCCTAACTAGTCCTATGACAAGTATTATATGCCTTAGTTATGTTATATAATCAGTTTAGATGTCAAACCATGTGTTACATATGCTTAAAATGTAATTATGTGCAAAAAGGGTATTTTGGTCATTTTCCTAAGGCATGTAAACTACCTATTATATAACTAACTAAACGAAGTGACCATAAGGTATAACCTCGGAAGGTTATTGTGACACCTGTGCCTCTGCAACCATCAAACAAATACCAAATTTATGAAATATTGTGTTTCATACTTGGGATTTGTAAAAATATGTGTATAGTTTGCACATATCAATTCATGTTCGATTTTAAGTTTTAAATCGCTTTTTGGAAGGTTATACATGCACTGATGCGTAAATATAACCAGTTTAATGTAACGAACACTCTGGAATAGTGAAATAGGCTTAACGTACCTTAAATAACCTTTACATAACTTAGAAATACGTTGTGGACGGTTTGGTGTGTCGAAATCAAGTTTATTTCAAGTGTAGGGATCATTTTTGAAATTTCTGACCAGATTCAATGAACCTAGTCCAATTTTGAAGTGTTGATGGTTTTAATGCCTGGTTTTGGATGCTATGGGCTCAAATTTGTTGGTTTTTAACATTCCCATGGTTTTGAAAACCATGAGCCCAAGTGGAGGGCCAAGATCAAAGCACGAAATGCGAGGAACGATCCTAACGGTTTACCGAATCCTATATAAACCCATGCCTTCACTTCATTTCAACTCACACTTTGGTTCAATCAGCTCTAAGTTGAAGTTATTACTTCATACCTGAGTTGTTTGAATCAAAACTTCCTAGCTTGGACCCTTCGTAAGTCTCTTTCGTGCTTTTTATGCGTTTTTAGCACGAAAGTCAAACAGTGTTTGACTTTCTGCTTTGACCATGAGTTTGTCAGCACGAAGTTCGTTGAACTTCGCAATGTGAGCATAATCACGATGGTTTTAGTCCCGTGTGACTAAACCTACTGATGACCACGTTGATTAGGCGTAGTGACGAGTCGTAGTTTCGGCCAAAATGCGTATTCATGCGTATTTTGTAACCAAACTACTCTTGGGTATCAAAACCCTTTTTTTTGATATCAAAACCTGTTTTCTAACTTAACTAAACATGTTTAGCTCGTCACTTTTAGTATAGTGCTTGTATAGAGTCGTAAGTCAAGCGGTCTTATCAACCGCTTAGACTTTCGAACTAGACCCGTTTGGTCAATCATTAGGATCCGACCAAGCATGTTTAGTGACCGTAGTTGTATAGAGAATAACCTTCCGAGGTTATACCTTATCGTCACTTCGTTTAGTTAGTTGTATGATAGGTAGTTTATATGCCTTAGGAAAATGACCAAAATGGCCTTTTTACGCATAAATTCATTTTAAGCATATGTAACCTAGATTTTTATATCTAAACTGATTAGGTAACATTATTAGACATGTTAAGGCATATAATACTTGTCATAGGACTAGTTAGGCGGTCCGAACGCGTTTTACGCAAACGACACGTTAAAGTAACGTAAGCTACCTAAACGGGTCGTAATGGGTCGCAAGCACTTAGGTTAGGTTTCGATTTAGTATGTAGGCTTTGTTAAACCATATCATATGAGTTCCAATACTCATTTGGTTTACAAAACCTCATCCTATCCTATCTTCCGATTTAGGTTCGGTTTATTTACGTAGTTACTTATATTAGGTGCCGATTGATTTCCGTGATCCCTCTAGCTTTGCTTGGTAGTTATTCAAGACTTCTAAGCATTCTCAAGTGAGTACATAGTCCCCTCTTTTACTGTTTTTCAAACATTTTGGGGTGAAACACATGTGCCTACTTGCTACTTTCATGCTTTCCATGTTTTCATATCATATACTTGCTATGTTCATTAGTACACTATTAGTACATGATTTCATTATGTTTTACTATGTATGTTCACTTAACATGCTAGCCCATTGTTTTATATTTTGAACTGTTTGAACCATTTGTAACCATTTGATGTATGTGAACCATTGGTAATCATTTGATATATGCGAACCATTTGTAACCATTTGATTAATGTGAACCATTTGTAACCATTTGATTGTGTGAACCATTTGTAACTGTTTGAACCATTGGGTTAGGGAAGTGAATAGGTAACGGGGCGGGTGTAATGTGTTAAAAGCATGGTAGATACGCCGCTGGTACTTCCTATATATAAGTGCTTTTAACACATTATATATCATTGGTTTATCTTGATCACTTGGGTAAACGATTTTGAAACGATGTCATACAATGATGTTTTCTGAATAATATAAACCATACGAGTTTTGTTAACGAGTTTCTACGATATGTTTTACAATTTGATTTCATAAAACAAATGTTTTGGAGTTAAGAATCATGGCTACGAGATTTTATAAATCATATCTAACTTGATTTGAGTTGGTTAATTATGTCGCAATTCTATACTTTTCAAAATAAGGTTTTTAAATAAGTATTGCAACATGTAAAATGAGCCATGAATCTGACACTCACATAAAACCTATGTACTCGCCGACATTTTTATGCTGACGTATTTTCACATGTGTTTCAGGTACCATAGTTGATGATGTTTGATGATGATATTTGTGTACGCTCACATAGGAATGGACGAGGCCTTAGTGACTTAATAACAATGGAAGTCTATTTGTTCATGTTTTATTTCTAATTCCAATGAAATGTAATACATTTAATTCAATAAAACAAAATTGTTTAATCCATGGTTGTGAAACAATGATTCTGTTACAACACTCCCCGACGTTTCCGCCATGTTTTGTTGTTTTACGTGGTCGGGGTGTGACAGAAAAGTTGGTATCAGAGCCAATGGTTATAGGGAATTAGGTTATTAGTAATGCTTTGACCTAGACTATTGTTGGTGCTCGAATGTCTAAAGCCTGCGTCTTAGTCTTAGTTGTTCATGTATAGGGTCTAGGAATGTTAATTATGTAAAGTATAAGGGCTTAATATGTAAAAGTGTGATTTTAATGTTCAGATTTCGCCCCAAATGACAATGTGTCATTTGGAGCGAAATCACATCATGCTGATTTCGCCCCAAATGACACATGGTCATTAGGAGCGAAATCTCACCCCTATAAATAGTAGTAGTGTTTTCTCATTACGTACGTGCATGTTTACTGTGTGTAGCCGAACTGCTGCTCGACTTTTTCGTGAAAGATTAATGAGAAAACCAGTTTAAAGTAATCTGCTTCTGTTTATACTCAATTTCTACTTTGATTCATGTTGTTTATGTATTTCCGTTGCATAAACAGTAGTATCTAGCTCTGATTGACTCACTCGACTGTCAATAACGGTCCTACAATTGGTATCAGAGCCAGTTGTGAGCTAGTATACCAGAATCAAAGCCTTTTTCTTGCACATTTTGATTTTCTGGACTTTCCAACGGACAAAATGGACTGAAATTTGGACACATAGTGTAAAACTCTCTATTAATAAACCCTTGAGAATATCAGACCTAAAAACAGCTTAAAACTGATAAAAAATGGCACGTAACCTGATTTCGCTCGAAACTGTACTTGAGTGACTCCACTCGTAATTTCAAGCAAAATCAAGTTTGTTGTTTGTAAGGGTTGATTTCACTCCAAGCAGTAGAAGCGAAATCAGAGATTTCGCTCTTATATTGAGATTTCGCTCCTATATTGAGATTTCGCTCCTAGTGTATCACTGATTTCGCTCCTGAGGAGATTTCGCTCAAAGATCTTTGTCTGATTTCGCTCATAGTGTTACTTCTTGATTTCGCTCTTATGGTCACTTTCTGATTTCGCTCCACAGAGCAAAAGTTGATTTCGCTCCAGACCAATTTTAAAATCTGATTTCGCCTTAAAAGCCTGTTTTAGTGTAAAAATCATGGTTTGAGCGTTAAGTCCGTTTCGTACGTGATAGAGTGTTGGAAACTTAGTTTGCGTTGTAAGTTTTTTTGATAAAAATAACCTGTTTGTCAAAAAGTTAGACATTTTTGAAATTTGTCACTTAAAATGGAACATCAAGATTTTTACAACTTGTTTGCGGGAAGCGGCATGAAGGCTACGCAAAGTCCGGCGAGTATAGTTCAGAATATTAACATGGAGAATGAGTTAGGGACGATGCAAAAGCCACCGAAGCTTATGAGTTTGGACGAATACGCCGGATGGTTAGGCCGTTTCAAAAGCTCGGTCCAAGCAAACCACTTCGAATGTTGGATGAAAATAGAGAAGAAGTATGTACCACCAGTTGATGGTTTGGGATTAGAAAAGGGCATCGGGAGTTTAACCGAAACTGAACAGATTGAGTTCAAGGCTGAGAAGAAGATGGTGAGCATTCTGCAACAGGCCATCAAAGAAGATATTCTCGTTTTACTGCAACATGATGATAATTCTCAGTCGATGTGGCAAGCTTTAAAACTGAAGTTTCAAGGCAGTGTATCGATGATTAAAAGCAAGAAGGCTTTAATCAAGAAAGAATTTGACATTTTTACTGGGATTAAAGGCGAAACGACAAAGCAGTTAATCGAAAGATACTGTCATCTTGTGGTAGAAATGAAGCGGTTGGAAATTACAAAGACAAATGAAGAATGGATTGATAAGTTGTGTGATGCACTACCGTATGATGAATGGGGCACTTACCTAATGATGCTGAAGAATAATTCTGATTTTGTGAATCTAAACCTCAGCTCATTTCATCGAGAAGATCGAAGCCCATGAGTTGGAATTGCTAAAAATCAAGAAGATGAACTCAGCGAGTGTGCAGCAAGATGTGTCTCTGTATTACAAAGGCAACACTCCAGTTGCAACCAATCAAAGTCCAAAGATACAGACAGGATTTATTGCTGATAACACCTCAAGTGCTTCATCAAACACACCTCAATCAAGCAAGTCTTCACCATCCGTGAACATTGAACCAAATTTGAAATCTGAGGAACAGCCTTCACCTCAAAGCTCTACAGGATCAAATAATCAGGTGTATGTTTCTGGGGTGCAGTGCAATATTGCGGTAAATATAAAGAATGGAAACGAGATTACTAAAACAACCGCAAAACAACACATATCACTACTTGCTTCCGTTCTTGAGGCTTATGAGGGCTTAGTGGCAGGAAGGATCGATAATCCTGACATGACGAAGGAGGATTACGACCAAATCGATCCCGAAGAACTTGAATTGATTGATATCAAGTGGTGTATGGCAAGTTTGGTTCGAAGGGCTCAACGTTTTATGGAAATCACAGGCCGGAACAGTTTATCAGGTCCCGATCAAAAGCTAGGGTTCGATAAGTCGAAAGTTACATGCTTTAAATGTAAAGAACGTTGTCACTTCAAAAGAGAATGCCCTAACCGTGAAGTGAACAAATGACTATTATCGGCAGGCGATCTATCATCGACCAAACCAACAACCAGTTGTTCAGAGGCCGCAAATTGAGAATAAACCAGAAAAGGCACTTGTTGCTGAAGAGGTTTCAGTTGAAAATGTGGTTGATATTGAAGAAATAGCTGCTGAAGTGTATTACTACCAGTCAGAGCAGGAGGTATTGGCAAGTTCAATGAAATCGGTAATGCCTCCTAAAATTTTTGAATCTTTTGCAGGTTGTTTCGAAAAACCAAAGACCGGATCATGCCCAAGATTTGAAGAGAAGAAAGAAGTTGTCGAGGAGTTGATAGATGTGTCGAAAGAGCTGACTGGAGAGGCATTAAAAGACATAGCTGACAAAGCTTTTATGGGAAAGCTCAAAGAGGTAGACTCAGAACTCGAGGAGTCAATGTCTGTCAGTAGTGTGTCAGTCAAACGAGAGGAAACTGGAGATGAGGAGATCAAATCAGTCAAAATGTCTGATTCTGAGTTAAACAATGTCGGTAAAATTGATTGTGTTGAGCAGGTTGTGGAAAAAGTCGTTTCAATCCCTGAAACACCATGCCAACAGTGTTTAGAACCGTGCATGGAGTGTCTTGAAAAAGACACTAAGTATCAGGAATTGAAACACCATGCTGATATGCTTAAATTTGACCTTGGCTAAGTTAAAGAGGCGTATGATACTCTTGCCAGGTCAATCAAAATGATCCAAAAAGAAAGTGTTGAAAACGATAAAGCAACAAAATTGGCTAAAGCAACACTGTTTGATAAACAAATTGAGGTCAATTTTCATTTAGACACAATCGCATCGCTTAAGAAAGAACTTGAATTGGCTAAAACTGAGAATGATCGGATTGATAAAAAGTTGATGAGTTATGTGGCTTCTTCGTACGTTCTTGAACAGATTGTCCCACAGCAGCCACATGCTGCACCAGTCTTTAAGAGCGTTCCACCCCCAATGTGGAATCATTATACACAGAAATATCCAGATGAGGTGGAGGCTGCTTTGAATCTCAAATTGAGATCGATAGAGGATGATTTGCCTGAAAGCATAGATGTCACATTCTCTGCATCCGATACCGACAATGAATCACAGGTTATCAAAACAGTTGTCGATCAGGTGTTGGATGAGGAGAGTGATAAATCTTGAAAAATATCAATCTGAAAAGGTTGTTAGTGATTTTGAAGATGAGGGTAATTTCTTAGATCGGTTCCTACCGAAATCGGACAAGAGTGCGAATGATGATCCGATTATGGTGGTATACACTATGATTGGAACAGACAAACTTTATTCCGATTTCGAGTATCCTCTTCAGAATGTGAAGATTGAGAATGTCGAAAAAGTGTTTAAGTTAGTTGAAATGAACATTAATGAGGTTAATAACAATGAATTCTTTTCAAAACCCAAAAGGTCGTTTGTTACATCACGTCCTACAAGTTCGGGAAAGAAAGAAGGGGATGGTAAAGGTAATAACAAGAAAAACAATTTTAAAAACAAAGGAATCGGTTTTGAGAAGAAAATGGCTAAGCAGGTGTTTTAGCCGAAAGAAAAGATGAATGATATTTTTGTCACTGGTCCGAGTGTAGATGATGAGAAGGATTATATTTTCAGTCAAAAGGCTGTGGACGATTTCAATGTGTCGAAAGAGCTGACTGGAGAGGCATTAAAAGACATAGCTAACAAAGCTTTTATGGGAAAGCTCAAAGAGGTAGACTCAGAACTCGAGGAGTCAAAGTCTGTCAGTAGTGTGTCAGTCAAACGAGAGGAAACTGGAGATGAGGAGATCAAATCAGTCAAAATGTCTGATTCTGAGTTAAACAATGTCGGTAAAATTGATTGTGTTGAGCAGGTTGTGGAAAAAGTCGTTTCAATCCCTGAAACACCATGCCAACAGTGTTTAGAACCGTGCATGGAGTGTCTTGAAAAAGACACTAAGTATCAAGAATTGAAACACCATGCTGATATGCTTAAATTTGACCTTGGCCAAGTTAAAGAGGCGTATGATACTCTTGCCAGGTCAATCAAAATGATCCAAAAAGAAAGTGTTGAAAACGATAAAGCAACAAAATTGGCTAAAGCAACACTGTTTGATAAACAAATTGAGGTCAATTTTCATTTAGACACAATCGCATCGCTTAAGAAAGAACTTGAATTGGCTAAAACTGAGAACGATCGGATTGATAAAAAGTTGATGAGTTATGTGGCTTCTTCGTACGTTCTTGAACAGATTGTCCCACAGCAGCCACATGCTGCACCAGTCTTTAAGAGCGTTCCACCCCCAATGTGGAATCATTATACACAGAAATATCCAGATGGGGTGGAGGCTGCTTTGAATCTCAAATTGAGATCAATAGAGGATGATTTGCCTGAAAGCATAGATGTCACATTCTCTGCATCCGATACCGACAATGAATCACAGGTTATCAAAACAGTTGTCGATCAGGTGTTGGATGAGGAGAGTGATAAATCTGAAAAATCTCAATCTGAAAAGGTTGTTAGTGATTCTGAAGATGAGGGTAATTTCTTAGATCGGTTCCTACCGAAATCGGACAAGAGTGCGAATGATGATCCGATTATGGTGGTATACACTATGATTGGAACAGACAAACTTTATTCCGATTTCGAGTATCCTCTTCAGAATGTGAAGATTGAGAATGTCGAAAAAGTGTTTAAATTAGTTGAAATGAACATTAATGAGGTTAATAACAATGAATTCTTTTCAAAACCCAAAAGGTCGTTTGTTACATCACGTCCTACAAGTTCGGGAAAGAAAGAAGGGGATGGTAAAGGTAATAACAAGAAAAACAATTTTAAAAACAAAGGAATCGGTTTTGAGAAGAAAACGGCTAAGCAGGTGTTTAAGCCGAAAGAAAAGATGAATGATATTTTTGTCGCTGGTCCGAGTGTAGATGATGAGAAGGATTACATTTTCAGTCAAAAGGCTGTGGACGATTTCAATGCAGCGAAAAAGTTGAAAGAAGAGATAGTCATATCAACTTTTGTCGAATATGACAAAAGGGTGTGTTATCGCTGTAGTCAAATCGGGCACATGGCGAAATAGTGCAAGAAAGTGATTGAGAAACCGGTTCAAAAGCAAATTGTTCAAAAACCAAGTGTTCAAAAACAATTTGTTCAAAAACCAATTGTTCAAAAATCAAACGTTCAAAAACCTCGACCAAAATCAACGATTGATACAAAAGGCAAAAAGCCGATGGTTTCTCCGATTCGCATTTTAAAGAGAGGTGAATCTTTGAAGTCGGAGGATAAGCCGAAATCGAATTTCGAGATTGGCGAATCCTCTAAGTCTCGCAAGACTTCAAAAATTTACCCTAAAACAAAAATTTTCGAAAACCAATCTTGGGTCGCGAAGTCGAAACCATCTGTTGAGGTCAAAAAGATGGAGAATGCTTTGAAAATTGAATCAAATATCTTTAAAAATGATGTTGTTGAGTTTGAAAATGAAATTGATAAATTTCTTGCTGAGTTTCCCCCGATAACCAATAAAGTAAAATCAATTGTGAAAGAAGAGGTTCCTAATGTCACATTTAACTTTCCGAAAACAGATGAGAAGTGTGATGTTGTGTTCGGTAGTGTGTCTGAGGTTAAGAAATCATGGGCTTCATTGTTTGAATAAGTTGATTTGATGTTTGCAGGGGCTACCCAAGTCTATATTGTCAAAGTTGATTATGGATAGTGGTGCTTCAAGGCATATGACTGGGACGCTAGCTCTTCTCTATGATGTCAAATCCATAAATGGAAGCTATGTGGGATTTGCCAGGAATCAAGGCGGGAGAATAGTTGGTCAAGGAACGTTGACAAATGGCGTGATTTCGTTCGACAAAGTGAACTACATAGTGGAGTTAGAAAACAATTTACTCAGTATTTCGCAAATTTGTGATAAAGCGTTTAGTGTACATTTTACCAAAACAGAATGTGTGGTTTTGAAACCAGGGTTTAAAATCCCTGATGAGATGGTGTTGTTGCGCGCTCCACGGGAGAACGATCTTTATATTCTTGATATGAGCGTCGCAACACCAACAACTCATCAGAAACAATGTTTTGTATCAAAGTCAAAAGCAACTGAAAAAGAGTCGATAATGTGGCATCGTAAGATGGGCCACATTCATGTGTGTAAAATGAACTTTTTAGTACACAATGATTTAGTTGATGGTGTAAATCTGAAGAATTTTCACTAGAATGATGATTGCGTAGCGTGTAAAAAGGGGAAGCAGACTCGAAAGTCACACCCACTGAAGATCCTCAATTCAATCAGGTTACCTCTTGAGAGATTACACATGGATCTCTTCGGGCCTGTCAACGTAAAGAGCATCAGCGGAGACTTGTATTGCCTGGTGGTGACTGATGACTTTACGAGATTCTTGTGGGTAGTGTGCTTAGAAAGAAAAGATCAAACTTTTGAGTCGTTGATGGTGTTATTCAAGAAGATGGAGACGGTGTATAAGCTGCCGATCCGGAGGATTCGTAGTGACAACGGAACGGAATTCAAAAACAACAAGATGTACGAGTTTTGCAATGAGAAGGGAATTCTTCATGAATTCAGTGCGTCGTACACACCACAACAGAACGGCGTTGCTGAAAGAAAGAATCGGACCCTGATAGAGACCGCTCGCACAATGTTAGCCGATTCCAAACTACCAATCTTCTTCTGGAGCGAAGCAGTATCTGCAGCCTGCTACACGTTGAATCGTGTTCTTACTGTCAAGAAGTACAAAAAGACATGCTTTGAGCTACTGCACCGATATAAGCCAAATCTTGAATTTTTGGAGCCATTTGGGTCTCCTTGCACGTTTATTGATGAAAACGGTAAATTTGGCGCTAAATCTAATGAGGGTTTCTTTGTAGGTTACGCAAGCCCAGTGAAGAGGGTGTTCGGACCGTGCCTGGGGAAAGTGATTCAAGTCCAGCATGTGGATTGTCAGAAGCATACTCCATCACCACAACTTCCCGGACAAAGATTCCTGTTCGATTACGATTAACTCTGGGAGTCGTTTCAACTACCGGTTCAGCCGAGTGATGAGGAACTAGCTCTTCTGTACCAGTACTAGCAATATATGTCACAAGAGCAAGTGTCTAGACCGCTAGAAGTTTCTTAACCCACCGGGGGTACTCACGATGATGAAGCCGGACTGAGTGGAACAACTCACGAACCACCAGAGGAACCAGCTCCAACATTTGATAATTCTGACGACTCAGAGGAGGAATCTACTCCGACCTTTGACGAGGAGCCAAATGTTACTTCGCAGGATGCTGAGGATCAAACCGTTGATCTCGACATATCGAACTTGCAATCGGAAGTGATTGTGCCTGACACTGCTATGCCTAGGACTTTGTCTTACCATCCGTCAGAGCAGATAATTGGTGACCTGCAAAGTGGTGTCAAAACCCGAGATCAAATAAACCGAGCTCTTACATGTTTCTATTCTTCTATTGCTGATTTGCAAAAAGAAGTCTCATTAAAGTGTTTCATTTCGCAGATCGAGCCCAGAACTTACAAAGAGGCATTGACTAAGGATAGCTGGGTAAATGCAATGCAGGAGGAGCTGCAACAATTTGAAAAGCTGGGTGTCTGGAGACTCGTTGATCTACCAAAGAATCAGAAGTTAATCAAAACAAAGTGGGGTTTTAAGTGCAAACGAGATGATAGAGGTGTCGTGGTGAGAAACAAAGCGCGACTTGTGGTACAAGGCTTTAGTCAACAAGAAGGCATCGACTACGATGAAGTTTACGCACCGGTTGCCAGACTTGAGGGAATTCGGATCTTTCTAGCCTTCGCGTCTTGGAAAGACTTTAAATTGTACCAGCTGGACGTCAAATCTGCCATCCTTTATGGAAAAATCAAAGAAGAAGTGTATGTGGGGCAACCGCCGGGGTTCACAGATCCACTGCATAAAAACAAGGTGTATCTACTGGACAAAGCTCTTTACGGACTACACCAGGCCCCGAGAGCCTGGTACGATACGCTTTCCCAATATTTGTTGGCCAACGGGTTCACAAGAGGGACAGTAGATAGTACGTTGTTCACGAAGGAAGTGGCAGGACATTTGTTGATCGTGCAGATTTACGTTGATGATATCATTTTCGGTTCCACCAACGATGACCTGTGTAAAGAATTTGAGAAAGTGATGAAGAAAAAGTTTGAGATGAATTCGATGGGGGAGATGAAGTTCTTCCTCGGGCTGCAGGTGGAGAAAATGCCCGATGGAATCTTCATACACCAAACGAAATACGTGAAGGACGTGCTTGACAAGTTCGACATGACTGAATGCAATCCTTCTTCAACCCCCCTTGCACAGAATCACGGGATTTGTCCAGATGAAAATGGAGTTAAAATGGACGAGACACTGTACCGATCAATCATTGGATCTCTGATGTATCTCACGGCTTCCCGTCCAGACGTCATGTATCCGACATGTCTCTGTGCCAGATATCAGTCGAATCCAAAGCAGTCACACCTGACCATTGTGAAACGTATCTTACGGTATTTGAAAGGCTGCCCAAGCATCGACTTGTGGTATCCTCGATCGGGTGACTTTTCTTTATCAGGTTTCGCTGATTCTGACTTTGGAAGCTGCAAGCAAAACGCAAAGTCCACCACTGCTGGGTGTCAGTTCTTTGGAACTCGAAACGTCACCTGGCAGTGCAAGAAACAAACCGCAGTGGCGCTCTCTACATGCGAGGCTGAATATGTTTCAGCCTCCAGCTGTTGTTTGCAGATCCTTTGGATCCAACAGCAGATGCGCGACTTCGGTTTGCAGTTCTTAGATACTCAGATCTATGTGGACAATGAAGCAGCCATAAACATTACTAAAAATCCGGTTCACCATTCAAAAACGAAACACATTGAAATTCGTCACCACTTTATCCGTGATTGTCACGAGAAAAAGTTAATCCGGATTGAACACTTGCACACCGATGATCAGAAAGCGGATTTTTACACAAAACCATTTGACAAAAAGAGATTTTATTATCTTTTGAAATTGAACGGGATGAAAAATCAACAATCTGGGAGGGTAATAGAATGTGAAGCCGAGTTGGGCGGCGATCTGACGTAAACCATGTCGTGTTGTCAACTTTGTTTGTACCGTTTATTTTCTGCTTTTCGATAAAAAAAAAATCAAAAATATGTTTTTCTTTTTAGGGGGAGAAATTCGCAGAAAAATACAAAAACATGATAAAATACAAAAATCCAAAAACATTAGAAAACTTCAAAAAGAGTTTGTGTAGAATAGGGGAAATGATAGTACATCAGCTAGACGGACACAGTACGCTAAAGAATTGTAACGTTTAAAATTCAATTAAGCAGTCTCACTAAAGATGTGTCGATAGGTTTTTGCAAAATCAGTAGATCAGTTTGGATATAAACCTAAAATTTACTTGCGTCTACGTGGGGAACACCTCCAGGATATATGGGTAACCCCGAAATCTCGTTTGAAGGGTCCCGTATTCTGAGATACTAGGTCTTTATACTTAGTGATATCTGGGGTATTATCCCGGGACTTCTGTTGTATGGAAATACTGACCTAGTCCCCGGATAATGCTTTACGCATTGCTTTACTTGTAAAGCCTCCCCTCAGCATAAAAAATGATGATGCATTGAAAAATGTTAATCATGTGCTGTTGTAATCAAAAGATCCTCTAAAGGGGACCCACCGTAAAGTCGAAGCCGTCATCTCTGTGCGTATACGGAAGTATCGACCTGAGCTCTCATGGCCCTCGCAATTCACCCCATTACAGATATCATCTAGGTATACTCACCTGTAAGACTGAATACTGGGATCTGGATACCGGAGTATATACTGAGGTGGGACACATGTAGAGGTTTAAGTCTTAAAACACTAATTCTGTATCCCAGACAGATTGAAAGTTCTGTGAGAATTTAAGAGGATCAGTATATCGGCAATCTACGCGAATTGTTTAGTGCTTGGTATGAAATTATAGCTTAACGGTGCTTGTGTCTAGTCGGCAGCTGATATGATCCCCTAACACGCTCACAAAAAAAAAATGTGTGTACATATTTCAGTTTATCCTGTTAAAAATCCAAAAAGATTTTAGTTTCTCATCTTATTTTCGACAACCGACGTTGGGAATCAGACGATCAAAGCTTTGTGCAGATCATGTCTGTGATTGATGAGGGCTGGGTAAGCAGGAGATACTTAAACAGTGATTGGTACATGTTTGTAGTTTGAAAATGTGTTTGAATGTTCAAAAGTTCATTAATTTGAACTGTTTTTAGAGTAAAAAGACAGCGTACTTCATAATTCGGTCAACCAAGGTCATTAACTTGGACTTGGTAGGCCAAGCAGTTGACCAAGGTAATTGACTTGGACTTGGTTAGCTGGGTGTGTCGGTGAACGATCAGAAATTGTTAAAAAGTTAAAATTTTTGAAAAACATTTTCTGATTTCGCTCCTAAATGCAATACAAGTTAATTTCGCCCCAAAACACACTTAAATCTAATTTCGCTCCTAAGTTGCTTCATCATCTTGATTTCGCTCGTAGCCTTCAGAGCTGATTTCGCTCGAGAGTTTCTTTGGCCATTTAGAGCGAAATCAGACAGACTATATAAGTCAACTGATTTCGCTCATATCACCACTTTCCTGTTTTCGTTCCAAGTGTTCTCTCTCCGGCGAATCGTGAGCGAAACCCTAAATTGTTGTGTTCTAAACGAATTGCTGCCCGATTTTCAACAGATCTTGTGATTATC
Organism: Helianthus annuus; assembly: GCF_002127325.2. NCBI lineage: Eukaryota > Viridiplantae > Streptophyta > Magnoliopsida > Asterales > Asteraceae > Helianthus > Helianthus annuus. Next base: position 62,092,071 of record NC_035446.2, read on the forward strand.
TTAGTGATTAATCATGGGCAAGGTAGTATTGGGCTCTATTTGTTCGATATCATATGTATTTTTTATTGTCGGCAACTGTTGTTGAACGAATCATAGGTTTAGGGGTTCTTAACTGATAATCTGAACAAGAAAACACATCCCTGTAGTCGGTTTAAGGTGTTGATTATGTTGATGTGTGTTAATTGTAACAAATCTGATGTAAGTTGATGTTTTTCGAGTCACAGGTTATTCATATGTAGATATAGGGTTTGTTTGGAGTCTATAAAGAAATTAAAACATATCCCTGTGATCGGAATTAACAGATGAACAATTTAACCGTGTCAATTTCATCATCCAACAAGTTTTTGAGTGTTAGTTGTGATTTCGCCCCAAATTGGAGTGTAAGGTGATTTCGCTCCTAAGCGGATGTCATGATTCCGCTCATAATGTTAAACTTGATTTCGCTCCTAAGCGGATGTCATGATTCCGCTCATAATGTTAAACTTGATTTCGCTCCTAAATGACAATTTGATTCTGCCCCAAAGTTGTTATGTGATTTCGCCCTTAGTGTTCTTTGTGATTTCGCTCAATGTGTACTTAGTGTGATTTCGCTTCTGTAAGACAAGTGTTTTCAATTGTAACTGTTTTGATGTTCGAAAAGTTTCTAAGTATATTGATTCATGTTATGCTGTTTTTGATGCACAGGGTTCCAGTGTGATCTTTGATCCTCTTCACAACAGCTGTTGTGATTTGGATGGGAAGAAAAACACAGAATTGGCCAAGTTCAGTAGTATTTTGGAGTTCATGGGTCGTATTCCCATTCAAAAGGCCTTGACAGATCAGCGTCCAGTGTACAGATCACATATAGAACGTTTCTGGAAGAATGCAAGTTATGATGATGAAAACAAAACAATTTCTTCAATTGTGGAGGTGCATGGAGAAAATAAGAAGATAATTGTCACTGAGGCGCTCATTCGTGAAGTTGTGAATTTTCCGGACGATGCAGAGTCGCCAACAAGATTTCCAGAACGTATGGTAAAGGGTTGCATGCTCAGGATGGGTTATCAGGGTGCATTGAATGTTGGGAATTATTTGAAGTCGAAATTTCAGAAACCCTACAAGTTCATTATTCACTGTATATTGATGTCACTGAGTCATACAAAGGGAAGTTACGATAAAATGCATGACTATCAGATGAACATGGTCACTACATTAGTTTTGAACAAGAAGTACAACTTCTCGCATATTGTCTTTCACTATATGGTCGAGAATATTACTACGAAGAGCAAGACTTGGATGTATCCTAGATTCGTGCATATGTTAATCGATCATGCTTATCCAGAGATTCATCGAAATTTAAAGAACGATCTGTTGGTGCAGTCACATATGAGCAACGATTCGCTCAAACAGCTTGCGAGATACCTTCCAAATCACCCTGAACCAAAGATTGGTGTTGAATTCTTCGGATTTATTAAAGATGCAAACTACGTTGATCCTGATCCAGTTGATCATCAAAACTGGAGAAACGAAGAAGAAAGGAAGGAAGCAGCCTATGCTGAAGAGCTGAAAACTCCTGTGGAGTCCAAAACCACCCGGAATGATTGGTTTGTCAAAGAACCAAGGAGAAGAAGCAGAAAGTTTACTCCTAAAGTTCAAGAGGGTGAGGGATCATCATCACAACCTAAGAAGAAACAAAAGAAAGTTGCAAAAACGTTATTGGTTGATGAACCTAAGGAAGAAGAACCAGCAGTGAATGTTGAGGAAAATCCATATGCTGGTATTGAAGAAGTGATGTTAGATCTTGATGACTTAGAGGTTGAGCAGACAGCAAGCAAAGAAGCTCAGAAAGAGAAAGTGATTGATGATATTGAAGGTGATGATGTTGATAAAGACACTACTAGCTCTTCGAGTTCTTCAGAAGATGAAGTAGATGAAACTGAAAGGTTGAAAAGAATTTAAGCAGAAACAGAGAAAGAGAAGTTGTTAAGAAAGAGGAAGAGGCAAGAGAAAGAAGATGCTCCATATGTGCCATCCCCACAACATGTTTCTGATTCACAATCTCCTTCGAGTGGCAGAAAGAAAGCCGGGGCAAGAAAGAAAGTTGTATCTCCAAAGATCCGGAAAGTTACTCCAAAGATTTCAAAGCCGAAGATCGTCTTAAAGAAGAAACCTTCCAAAGAAACCAGTAAACCATCAACACCACCACATGAGCCATCACCACCTCAATCACCAATCCAATCACCTCCAGGACAACCTACACCTCCACAACAACCTTCACCACCAAAACAACCAACACCACCCAAACAACGATCACCTATACATCTTTCACCACTACATATTTCACCACCACCACAACAAACCTTATTCACATCGCAAGAAATCTTTCAAACACCACCATCCACCCATATTCAACTAACACCTGGTCCTTCTGGGAAGAAAGGTCTTCACATTCCTCATGATAATCTTGAAGACATTGGAGATTTCGGATTTGCTAATGATGAACAAGTTAAGAAGCTTGATGTCACACCCCGAATTCCACGTGTATCACCGGTGGGCCCGGTGGGGGATTACCGTGACGTAGTTGGCAACAATATAGTCAAACCACACAAATATATAAATGCACAGCGGAAGCTTTAAAGATAAATATATACTTCAACCTCTGGTGGTAATATCAAATATATTACAGAAGTCAAATGTATCCACAGCGGATCAAAATAATAAAATATTGTTCATTCAGATACGGCATCGAGTTTGCGAGACTATTCGTGATGCTTAGGAAGCTAATACCAGCCAATTTTCGTATAGTACCTGCACTTAATCTTTTTGGGGAAAATACGTCAGTTTACACTGGTAAATACATTCAACTGACACATTTGAAAATGTTTATTAAAATTGATTTGAATGCACAAGGCACAAACTCTTTTATAACTTGGGAAAATTATTAAAATCTTGTGAACGTATTACATGTTCTTTTATGCGTTCAGTAGCCCGGGTCGTGCCGGGTTAAAGATTAATAGACACACCACATTGCGTAAAACCGTAGTATAGAAACCAACGGCTACGTCTTTTAATTAAATGTCGACAATATATACCGGGTGTACGCCTACACCGGGATGTCGATGGTCGTGGCCATTTCGTAAAATGATGCCAAGGATATCCGGGACAACGGTCATTAACCCCCCAAAGGCTTTTAAGAAACAAAACTGTTTAAATGAGCCGATCATATTATTTAATAAACCACCTAAGCGGTGGAAGATATGATGCTCAATCAAGCGGTAAATATTATACCGTATCCCAAGCCCGTATAGGGGAAATAAGTTAAAAGTATTTACCTTTGCAAGTATTTTCCTTAGTTTGATTAAATCACCGATAGCTTCTACTGGGGCTCCTAATCTGGAACGAAGGTTTTAATTAACCTCTTAGAATCCTAACGGGTCTTTATGTTAGCCGTAGCCTAGACCGGTTGGTTCCGATATCTAGATATGGTTTAATCGCGTGAAAGGCGAAAACCGAGAATGGAATGTGATTCTGCCCCAAACAAGTTCAGAGACTTGTTTTATATGGTTTCAATGTTCACACTCTGTATTTTGGGGTCAAAATAATATAGTTTGACCCGTATCGGCTAATTTATGAAAACTAGTTTCATAAGCCGAACCGTGCGCGCAATAGGCGAAACGGTTAACCATGAGAGTCTTACGCTCATTTCCTATGTCAATATGCCTTAAAGAGGTTGTGGTATCAGTAGGATACCTTCCGTGATGCCCGTAACGAGCTTTAGTTAATATATCGCCCCGAAGGGGTTTTTCGGTCATTTTAAAGACTTTTAAAGAGCTTTTCGAGTTCTACAGGAAATCTGAGTTTCCCGAACAGTTTATAAAGTTTAAAATACTTTATTTATTATTTAAAATCAGTAGCAACTGGAATCGGGTCAAAAGACCTTGTAGAACTCAAGTTTTGGCCGAAAAGGGCATATTCGGTATTTACCGAACCGTAGCCATAATCGCAGGTTATGAGTAAGGTAAAAATTATTAAAAATCTTTAAAATTCCAAAAGTATTATTTTATAACAGAGGGTAAAAGTTTTGGTGACGAAATCTTGGTTTAGATAGGCGTTATGCTAATTGCGCCGTTTATTACAAAAGTTTACTTTGATTGCGCTTTTTAGCATAACTTACATTCTAGACCTCGGATTGACGTGAAACTTTAAGGACATGCTTATAAATTAGTAAGCAAGGTTATGGTCCGTTCACACGTCCGAAATACTCGTTTTAATTTAAAAAGGGCGTTACGGTCAACTTTTAGGCGATTAACGAAAATGCGTAAAAGACTCGGACAAATCATGAACCGGTCACAGAGGCTTATACCACCATGTAACCTGGTCCTAAGAGAGTCCTAAGGCATATCTATACCTCACTAAAACGGGTCAGAACTGAAGTCAAAGCAAAAGTCAAACTTTTGCGACATTCGGCTCCGCACCGGGTCAATATAGCAAATGGTCGATTCAAACGAGCGCAAACAAGTTTATATACTTAATATCATGTTTTAAGAGTGTCTAAACAGGTTCCATAGCATATACTTACAGATTATGCATAAATCGCAAAAATAGCTTTCTGTTGACTTTTTAACCGTTCGTTTGCCTCGACATTTGAGCTAGTTAGAGTGGTGATCAGGGGGAACCCTTTTAGAGGTTTATTACCCACATTAATGCCAACTCATAACTACCTCTGATTCGTCATAAGACTGAACCATCTCGGATTTATTTTAAAGTCAAACCGTATTTATGACGGTTTGGTTTCTAGTGATTTACTAAGCATAAATTGAACTACAAAGGAACTAAGCAACTTACAGAAGTTGAGACTTGATTGTAGAACAGAGGAGAATGCTTGAAAGCTTTTGGAATGATCAGATGAGAGTGTTTGAGTTGTGATGAAAGTTATGAGCATAAGCATGCTATTTATAGCCAAGGTCAAGCCCTTAGATCATTACACAACACTCTACAACTGATAAGGGATGAATGGCATGTGTCCTAGAGGTTTATGGGTCGAGTAGGGGGCGTCCATACCTCTGAGAAACCCATCATTCCATGTTTTGCCGATTAGAACAGCCAACAGCCAACAATCTGTCGCTGGGCGTTGCTTACGGACCGTATGGCTTCGGCCTTGCGGTCCGTAAGCCATAGGCGGATCATATTTAATCATTCACCTCCTTACGGTCCGTAAGCCATACCCTTTACGGTCCGTAAGGGGTTAAAAATAAATCTTTTTCCAATGATTACTAAATCTTTATAATAAATATCGAATCTTCGGTAATTAATAACCTGACCTTTCGGGTTTGAAGGGGTAACTTTGCGATATGGCCCTCGGTTAATTACAATTAAGGACCTCGCGCCATTTACCCGTATCGTTAAGCCCCTGGTTAATTTATTTAATATTCAGAAGGCCTTAAATTTTATTATTGACGCTTTTAACCCTTCTCGTACGAATCTGATCATAACTTTCTCGTTTTAAAATGGAACTTCGCGGGATTTATACAGTATATTCTAGTGAGCGTATAATACTGTTACAAAGCCTTGGGAACGTTAAAGGGTCACTCAGAGGTATAATTAAACATGTTGACACATTTAACCCCTGTGGTTTGTAATCTCTCACTTTCTTCCGCGTTTCACTTCCGTACGATCTATGATTTACTCGTTTGAAGTTACAAGCATTATTTAGGGTTACTATACAGTATATTTACCCTTGATTGACATTTATAACCCTCGAATTTATATACTTTCAAGGTTTGTCAATATTAGTCCTTTATTTAATATCAATGTCACGTGTATTCAAATGACACGTGTTAACACATTATTGGACACAAAAATTCGAGGTGTTACATCCTCACCCCCTTAAAATAAATCTCGACCCGAGATTTACTCAAATAAATAGGGGTACTTTTCTTTCATTGTGGCTTCGACTTCCCACGTATATTCAGGACCTCTACGAGCATCCCATTTGACTTTTACAATCGGTACGTGCTTTCTGCGAAGCTTTTTCACCTGTCGATCTTCAATCGACAACGGTTTCTCTACGAATTTTAAGCTCTCATCTATATGCACATCTGTGTGTGGGATCGCCAATGATTCATCGGCGAAGCACTTCTTGAGATTGCAGATGTGGAACACATTGTGAATTCCATTGAGCTCTTCCGGCAAATTCAATTTATAGGCAACTGATCCGACACGTTCAATGACCTCAAAAGGTCCTATGTACCTCGGACTCAGTTTGCCTTTCTTGCCGAAACGCATCACCCCCTTCCAGGGTGATACCTTAAGCAACACTTTTTCACCTACTTCGAAGTGAAGATCCTTACGTTTCGGATCAGCGTAGCTTTTCTGCCTATCGCGGGCAGCCTTGAGACGTTCCCGCATCTGGACAATCTTGTCCGTTGTCTGGAAAACAATCTATGGTCCTGTTAATTGGACCTCTCCTACTTCCGCCCAACAAACAGGCGATCTACATTTCCTACCGTATAATGCCTCGAAAGGCGCAGCCTTTATGCTGGTATGGTAGCTATTATTGTAGGAGAATTCGATTAGGGGTAGGTTCTTATCCCAGTTACCACCTAAATCGATCGCACATGCACGAAGCATGTCTTCTAACGTCTGGATAGTACGCTCACTTTGACCGTCCGTCTGTGGATGGTAAGCCGTACTGAAGTTCAAACGCGTGCCCAAAGATTGCTGGAAACTCTTCCAGAAGTGAGACGTGTATCTAGTATCCTGGTCGGAGATAATAGACACAGGTATGCCGTGTAAGGCTACAATCTTATCAACATAAAGTTGGGCTAATATATCGGAGCTATACGTCTCCTTGATGGGTAGAAAATGAGCTGATTTAGTCAGCCTATCGACTATGACCCATATTGTATCGTTTCCTTTCCTGGTTTTGGGTAACTTGGTTATGAAGTCCATAGTTACACATTCCCACTTCCACTCGGGAAGCTCAGGCTGTTGTAGCAAGCCAGACGGCTTTTGGTGCTCGGCTTTGACTTGAGCACAAGTCAAGCACTTTGCTACATGGGCGGCCACAGACTTTTTCAAGCCTATCCACCAATAGTTTGCCTTTAAATCTTGATACATCTTGTCTGCACCAGGATGGACAGAATATTTGGAACTATGGGCTTCCTGGAGGATAACATCTCGTAGTCCTCCATAAACCGGAACCCATATACGTCCGTTCAGTCTAAGGATTCCATCCTTGCTAAGAGTCAACTGCTCCTCAGTTACTCCTAACTTTTCATTAGGATAATTAGCTTCCAACACAGCCTCTCGCTGTGCAGCTAATATCCTTTCAATTAAATTGTTCTTGACCTCAATGCCCTTGGCATTGATTCGAATAGGTTTTACCCTTTCTTTCCTGCTCAAGGCATCAGCGACTACATTCGCCTTGCCGGGATGGTACCTGATCTCGCAATCATAGTCATTCAAGGTTTCCATCCAACGACGCTGCCTCATGTTCAACTCTTTCTGATTGAACAGGTGCTGGAGGCTTTTGTGATCAGAATAAATCACAAATTTAATACCATAAAGGTAATGCCTCCACAATTTCAGTGCAAATACAACGGCACCCAACTCCAAATCATGGGTGGTGTAATTCTTTTCGTGCACCTTCAATTGCCTTGAAGCATAGGCAATCACCTTGCCCTTCTGCATAAGCACACACCCCATGCCTGTGTGTGATGCATCGCAGTAAACTACGAATTCATCTGTACCTTCAGGTAGTGTCAACACAGGTGCGTTGCTTAGCTTCTGCTTCAGAACTTCGAAGGACTCTTGCTGCTTTGGGCCCCAAATAAATTTTTCTTTCTTCTTGGTTAAGGAGGTCAGGGGCGCAGCAATCCTTGAAAAATTCTCAATAAATCTCCTGTAGTATCCTGCTAATCCCAGGAAACTACGAATTTCGGTAGGCGTCTTTGGCTCTTGCCAGTTCATGACTGCCTCTACCTTAGCGGGATCCACTTGGATACCACGCTCACTTACAACGGGACCTAAAAACTGAACCTCTCGTAGCCAGAATTCACATTTCGAGAATTTGGCGTAGAGTTTCTCACGCTGTAGTAATTCGAGAATGCAACGGAGGTGCTTCTCGTGGTCAGCTTGGCTCTTGGAATATATAAGAATATCGTCGATGAAGACGATGACAAATTTGTCCAAATACGGCTTGCAGACGCGATTCATGAGATCCATGAACGCAGCCGGTGCATTTGTGAGCCCAAAAGGCATCACTAGGAACTCGTAATGACCATAGCGAGTCCTAAATGCTGTCTTATGTACATCTTCATCTCTGACCCTTAGCTGATGATAGCCCGACCTTAAGTCGATCTTTGAGAAGTAGCTCGCTCCTTGCAGCTGATCGAACAGATCGTCGATCCTTGGCAAAGGATATCTATTCTTTATGGTAACTTTGTTCAGCTCACGGTAATCGATGCACAACCGCATCGATCCGTCCTTCTTCTTTACAAATAGGACAGGTGCTCCCCAGGGAGACGAACTAGGTCTGATAAAACCTTTTGCCAACAATTCATCCAACTGGGTTCTCAGTTCCTTCATTTCAGTAGGAGCTAGCCTGTAAGGTGCTCTAGCTATAGGAGCTGCTCCTGGTATGATATCTATTCTGAATTCCACTTGTCTATCTGGTGGTAAACCAGGTAGTTCTTCGGGGAAAACCTCGGGATATTCAGAAATGACAGGAAGATCCTCTATCTTCGGCTTGGGTTCTTCAATTATCACCTGAGCCATGTAAATGACACAGCCTCTGTTCAAACATCTAGAAGCTTTGAGCATAGATACGTCCTCGGGCAATCCGTACTGCGTGTCTCCCCGAATGGTAAGCGATTCACCACTCGGAGTCTTTAACACTATATGCCTTTTACCGCAAATGATTTGGGCCTGATTATGGGATAACCAGTCCATGCCTAGAACAATGTCGAAACCCGCTAGTTTGAAAGGAAGTAGAGATAGAGGAAAAGAATGGTTCTTAATGGACATTTCACATCCCTCTAGAACAGTGGAGACGGTTTCTATCGTGCCGTCTGCTAACTCTACCTCGTATTTCATATCTAGGGTTTTGATCGGCATGTTCAATAGTTTACAAAACTTTTGGTCTACAAAGGACTTATCAGCGCCAGAATCGAAAAGTACTCTTGCAAATATATTATTTACGAGAAAAGTACCTGTAAGCACATTGTCGTTCTGTACTGCCTCCTTTGCATCCATGCGGAAGACTCTCGCGTTTGTCTTCTTGGTCTCCTCCGCCTTCCTGGCATTCTTAGGGCAGTTACTCTTGATATGCCCCTTTTCATTGCAACCGTAGCAGGTTGCGTCCTTGATTTTCTTACAATCCACCGTCTTATGATCCTTGGACTTGCATAGTCCACAGGAGGAAGTCTTTGGCTGCGACCGTGAATTCGACGCAAACCTACATTTCCCAGAGTGGGGTTTCTTGCAGATTTTGCAATTTGGTCTTTCACCAGCCTGCCCATCCTTCTTCGTCTCCGACCCTCTTTTGCCATCACCGTTTCCACGGTGCTTCTTTCCTGACCTTCGTGAGGTATCATCCTCACGTTTCCTCTTCTCAGCCTCCTTGCTCCTTAGCGTCCTCAGACGGACAACATCTAAAGTGAGAGACAAGGAGAGGTCAGTAACTGACCTGAAGGTCGTCGGCCGAGAGGCCTTTACACTAGCCTTTATCGCAGGCTCCAAGCCCCCAATGAAACGGGCGATTCTTCTAGACTCTGGTGTCACAAGGTATGGAACCAGGCGAGACATCGTATTGAAGCTCGTCAAATAAGCCTGGCAGTCGAGGTTCGTCATTACCAGTGACACATAGTCAGCCTCGATCTTCTCAACCTCATGCTGAGGGCAGTAGTTTTCCTTAATGAGAGCAATAAATTCCTCCCATGTCATCTTGTATAAAGCAAACTTACCTGATGCCTGCACCAACGCCCTCCACCATGCCAGGGCCTCGCCCTTAAATGACTGGGACACAAACTTCACCACATCCTTCTCTGCGCACCCACTGATCTCCACAATAGTGTCCATCTCATCTAGCCAGGTGATACAATCAACAGCACCTTTCTCCCCCGTAAATTCCCGGGGCTTACAAGATACAAAATACTTGTAGGTGCAACCCTTGGCACCGGATGCATCAGTATATTCTCGTTCACGACGAATACTATTCTCAGCGGACGAGTGGTTGTCATCATCTTTCTTGGGTTGAGAGGGTGGTTTGGAGTGTGTCTTTGGTTTGGAGGGTGGTTTTGATACGGTTCTGCCTTGGGACTCAGTATATTGACGATCCAGAGCTGCCTGAACAGCGTTGTCAATCAGAGCCTTTAACTGGGCGCCTGTCAAATGCACTGGCGCATTGTCGTAGTCATCTTCATTTGTATGGCTATTCTCTCCACTGGGATCCGCCATTGTAACTTGAATCTGTTACATAAGATAACAAAATTTTATTCAGGAGATTATTATATAATTGTCTTTTATGACAATTTGTCAACCATGGTAACAGAGACCATATTTGGTTAACTTATTACTCATTTAATCTTAGGATTTGAATATATCCTATTTTAGCTATATCAATAATATTGGCGGCGTAAAGCCTAATCACGAGGATGTTTTATAATATTAGCCGAGATTTCAGAGAATCAAAGGCATAGAGATTTGAACCGTAGTTCTTTTTATCTCTTTCTGACAGGGAGTCATATTCCACCACTGTCTTTTGTCCTTATAAGACAATTATTACGGCCCAAAGGCACTACAATTCTAATGGATGTTTTAATAAGGTTGGCCCGTAGGCACTACATCACTAATGGATGTTTTAATAAGTGATCATCTTTATTGATGATTTAACCCATGATTTATAAATCATTTAGTTGGGTCTTTAAAATCCTTTAAAGGATCATTGCATAAGAATTACTTGTGCGATTTTAACGGATCACATCTGCCATGATCGTCAACATGCTTGCAGAGGTTAACAGGGAATCTGAATCTTTTAATTAAGTCCTACCATCTTGGCCGGATCTTAAAAGACACCAGGCTAGGTTTCACTCGTAAGATTCTTTATTTAGGCAGATCAGTTTAAAAGGAATGGTTTTGATTTATTTCATATATATTAAAACAAACTCATAACATACATTCCATAATCTCAAATACAATTACATATCGCCCTAAACGGGTCTTTTAAATAGTACATACCTCCATAGAGGTTTTAAAATGAGTGACAAGTCCACGCAGGGACTAAAATATGATAAGTGTCCACGCAGGGACTTATTTCAAAGTAGAAATTACATTAGTACAACTATTAAGGGCTAGTGGTCACGTTTCTTCTTTTTGCCCTTTAGTAGGTTCGCCAAGCCTTTGAGAAATCCTCGGTGGCTCTTTTTCTCTTCCTCGAACTCTCTCTCCACACGATCTAGTCGATGGAGTATCTCTTCCTGTTCAGGAGGAGAGAATCGTGGTTGTGGCGCTTGTTGCGGAACTGGAGGTCTGGGAGGTATTGGATACCCATGAGCTGAGTAGTCCGGTGCTCCCATGTTCCCATGAGCTCCGTCAGGGTAGCGTGCATTATATCTAGCCGACACCACATATGGGTCGCGCTCATAATTGTAGTTGTAATGTGCCTGAGACGGTTCGAACGGGTTGTAAGCCGTTGGACCCGTGTAAGCAGGTATGGGTTGGTCATACCCAAATGGTGGCGAATTTGGTGCAGCTGGTGCGGAGTTCGCCTCCTGTATAGGACTTGAAGGTCCTTCTTCTTGTAGTGGTGGATAGTGGCTACTACTAGAGTGTCGAGGGGTGCTGAAGTGGATACCCCCTCCTCCTCGTGTGGACATACGCGCATTCGTCCTCCTACGCCTTGGCGGATCAGGCATTACTGGTTGCACCGGTGGCGGAGGTGGTGGCGTAACTGCCACAAAGCGTGAATCCTCAGAGGGATCCTGTGGATGTCGCGGTTGTTGTGATGTCTGTTGAGGTGGTGTGTAGTACCACTCATGTCGGTCAAACAACGCTTGGAAACTGTCTGGCCCCTGATAGGGTGTGCCATGGAAGGATGACCCATCAGAGACTTCTATCGGATGCGTGGGCGTACCACGAGCAGGTTCTGTTGGATCAGTATCTTCGTCCATATGATCCTCGGAGAAATGATCTTGTGGCCCTAATGGAACAAAGCCTGAAGGTTCCTGTATGTAGTCAGCTGGATTAAACTGACCTATGAAGTATGGAGTAGGGTCGTCATAATTCCGGTGCGATACCGAACGTTGTAGGGGTATGAAGGAAGGTTGTGGGTTGTTGGGATCATTCTCTGAGTTTGGCCCAAAGGAGTGCCGGTATGATGGCGTCGAGCTGTGCGAGGTGGAATGCCTCGCAGGTTCATACGGGTCTCTTCGTCGTTGTGGTTCTTCGCTCCTTGTCATTGAAGCAGGTCTTGTACCTGACGGTCCAGCTTCGTGATCGTGATGTGTCACGATATCTCCTCTGCCTCTTCTTCCCCTTCCTCTTCCTCGAAATATAACAGGTGGCATTTTCCTGCTCCAAAACTTATTAAAAATCGAAATGAAAATAAAGACAAAAAGGAGTATTAACCCGAATTTGTCCTAAGTTATTGTCTAGACTCAAGTATGTGCAATTGTGTCATTGAGATTAAACACAATAGGATAGTGTTTAATTCGCTCAACGTTGGCTCTGATACCAACCTGTCACACCCCGAATTCCACGTGTATCACCGGTGGGCCTGGTGGGGGATTACCGCGACGTAGTTGGCAACAATATAGTCAAACCACACAAATATATAAATGCACAGCGGAAACTTTAAAGATAAATATATACTTCAACCTCTGGTGGTAATATCAAATATATTACAGAAGTCAAATGTATCCACAGCGGATCAAAATAGTAAAATATTGTTCATTCAGACACGGCATCGAGTTTGCGAGACTATTCGTGATGCTTAGGAAGCTAATACCAGCCAATTTTCGTATAGTACCTGCACTTAATCTTTTTGGGGAAAATACGTCAGTTTACACTGGTAAATACATTCAACTGACACATTTGAAAATTTTTATTAAAATTGATTTGAATGCACAAGGCACAAACTCTTTTATAACTTGGGAAAATTATTAAAATCTTGTGAACGTATTACATGTTCTTTTATGCGTTCAGTAGCCCGGGTCGTGCCGGGTTAAAGATTAATAGACACACCACATTGCGTAAAACCGTAGTATAGAAACCAACGGCTACGTCTTTTAATTAAATGTCGACAATATATACCGGGTGTACGCCTACACCGGGATGTCGATGGTCGTGGCCATTTCGTAAAATGATGCCAAGGATATCCGGGACAACGGTCATTAACCCCCCAAAGGCTTTTAAGAAACAAAACAGTTTAAATGAGCCGATCATATTATTTAATAAACCACCTAAGCGGTGGAAGATATGATGCTCAATCAAGCGGTAAATATTATACCGTATCCCAAGCCCGTATAGGGGAAATAAGTTAAAAGTATTTACCTTTGCAAGTATTTTCCTTAGTTTGATTAAATCACCGATAGCTTCTACTGGGGCTCCTAATCTGGAACGAAGGTTTTAATTAACCTCTTAGAATCCTAACGAGTCTTTATGTTAGCCGTAGCCTAGACCGGTTGGTTCCGATATCTAGATATGGTTTAATCGCGTGAAAGGCGAAAACCGAGAATGGAATGTGATTCTGCCCCAAACAAGTTCAGAGACTTGTTTTATATGGTTTCAATGTTCACACTCTGTATTTTGGGGTCAAAATAATATAGTTTGACCCGTATTGGCTAATTTATGAAAACTAGTTTCATAAGCCGAACCGTGCGCGCAATAGGCGAAACGGTTAACCATGAGAGTCTTACGCTCATTTCCTATGTCAATATGCCTTAAAGAGGTTGTGGTATCAGTAGGATACCTTCCGTGATGCCCGTAACGAGCTTTAGTTAATATATCGCCCCGAAGGGGTTTTTCGGTCATTTTAAAGACTTTTAAAGAGCTTTTCGAGTTCTACAGGAAATCTGAGTTTCCCGAACAGTTTATAAAGTTTAAAATACTTTATTTATTATTTAAAATCAGTAGCAACTGGAATCGGGTCAAAAGACCTTGTAGAACTCAAGTTTTGGCCGAAAAGGGCATATTCGGTATTTACCGAACCGTAGCCATAACCGCAGGTTATGAGTAAGGTAAAAATTATTAAAAATCTTTAAAATTCCAAAAATATTATTTTATAACAGTGGGTAAAAGTTTTGGTGACGAAATCTTGGTTTAGATAGGCGTTATGCTAATTGCGCCGTTTATTACAAAAGTTTACTTTGATTGCGCTTTTTAGCATAACTTACATTCTAGACCTCGGATTGACGTGAAACTTTAAGGACATGCTTATAAATTAGTAAGCAAGGTTATGGTCCGTTCACACGTCCGAAATACTCGTTTTAATTTAAAAAGGGCGTTACGGTCAACTTTTAGGCGATTAACGAAAATGCGTACAAGACTCGGACAAATCATGAACCGGTCACAGAGGCTTATACCACCATGTAACCTGGTCCTAAGAGAGTCCTAAGGCATATCTATACCTCACTAAAACGGGTCAGAACTGAAGTCAAAGCAAAAGTCAAACTTTTGCGACATTCGGCTCCGCACCGGGTCAATATAGCAAATGGTCGATTCAAACGAGCGCAAACAAGTTTATATACTTAATATCATGTTTAAAGAGTGTCTAAACAGGTTCCATAACATATACTTACGGATTATGCATAAATCGCAAAAATAGCTTTCTGTTGACTTTTTAACCGTTCGTTTGACTCGACATTTGAGCTAGTTAGAGTGGTGATCAGGGGGAACCCTTTTAGAGGTTTATTACCCACATTAATGCCAACTCATAACTACCTCTGATTCTTCATAAGACTGAACCATCTCGGATTTATTTTAAAGTCAAACCGTATTTACGACAGTTTGGTTTCTAGTGATTTACTAAGCATAAATTGAACTACAAAGGAACTAAGCAACTTACAGAAGTTGAGACTTGATTGTAGAACAGAGGAGAATGCTTGAAAGCTTTTGGAATGATCAGATGAGAGTGTTTGAGTTGTGATGAAAGTTATGAGCATAAGCATGCTATTTATAGCCAAGGTCAAGCCCTTAGATCATTACACAACACTCTACAACTGATAAGGGATGAATGGCATGTGTCCTAGAGGTTTATGGGTCGAGTAGGGGGCGTCCATACCTCTGAGAAACCCATCATTCCATGTTTTGCCGATTAGAACAGCCAACAGCCAACAATTTGTCGCTGGGCGTTGCTTACGGACCGTATGGCTTCGGCCTTGCGGTCCGTAAGCCATAGGCGGATCATATTTAATCATTCACCTCCTTACGGTCCGTAAGGCATACCCATTACGGTCTGTAAGGGGTTAAAAATAAATCTTTTTCCAATGATTACTAAATCTTTATAATAAATATCGAATCTTCGGTAATTAATAACCTGACCTTTCGGGTTTGAAGGGGTAACTTTGCGATATGGCCCTCGGTTAATTACAATTAAGGACCTCGCGCTATTTACCCGTATCGTTAAGCCCCTGGTTAATTTATTTATTATTCAGAAGGCCTTAAATTTTATTATTGACGCTTTTAACCCTTCTCGTACGAATCTGATCATAACTTTCTCGTTTTAAAATGGAACTTCGCGGGATTTATACAGTATATTCTAGTGAGCGTATAATACTGTTACAAAGCCTTGGGAACGTTAAAGGGTCACTCAGAGGTATAATTAAACATCTTGACACAGTTAACCCCTGTGGTTTGTAATCTCTCACTTTCTTCCGCGTTTCACTTCCGTACGATCTATGATTTACTCGTTTGAAGGTACAAGCATTATTTAGGGTTACTATACAGTATATTTACCCTTGATTGACATTTATAACCCTCGAATTTATATACTTTCAAGGTTTGTCAATATTAGTCCTTTATTCAATATCAATGTCACGTGTATTCAAATGACACGTGTTAACACATTATTGGACACAAAAATTCGAGGTGTTACACTTGAGAAGAAGATGGATGAAGTGTTGGATGAAAACAAAAGTTAGCTGCTGAGAACAAGAAAGTTTCTGATCGTGAAAAAATTCTTGAAATGCGTGTGAAAAGACTAGAGACTGACACTGATCAATCTGAGATTGATATCTTGAAAGTACGAGTTGCTGAACTTGAAGAAGAAAAAGCTCGAAGAGATGAACAGAATAAATACTTCGAGTTGAAAAATAAAGAGCTTGAAGCTGCTAAGGCTTTGAGGGAGCATGAGTTCTACATGTTAAACAAAGTCGTTGAAAGTATGCTCGGAACATCAGTTGAACAAAAGTTTGAAGAGATACAAGTTGAAGAACTCAGGGCACAACATAAAGTTGAGATAGATGAACAGATGAAAGATAAAGGTAAAGGCGTTGAAGGTAGTTCAGCAGTGATAAAGAGATCAATTGTTCCTTCCATGGTTGTTGAGAATCCTGAACCTATAACTGCTATATCTGGTCTTTTTGAGGAAGAAACACATCTTGAAGAGCTAATTGGTGGTGATGATGAAGAAGATGAAGAGGATGAGGAAGAAGAAGGTGATGATGAGGAAGATGATGTCACACCCCGGCCGCGTGTAACGTGCAATCGCGGCGGAAACGCCGGGGAGTGTTGTGGACAGAATTAATTGTTTCATAACCATGGAAATCAAAGTTACATTTTATTTATAAACAAGAGTGTTATATTGTCTTAAACAGGAAAACAAAGAGTTCAGAACATAATTAAACTAGTCTATCTTCATTTTTATTCTCTAAGGCACAGGTCCGCCCTAGTGTCATGATCATCATCCTATGGAACAGCTCCTGAAAACACATGTGAAAGTAGGTACGTCAGCATAAAAATTCCTGTGAGATACATAGGTTTTGTGAAAATGGGATTCATGACTTGAGTTTAAAGAAATGTTTAATAACAGTCAGTCATGAACCTTGTAATTTGTCTTGCTTTGTAAACCATTTGAAAAACGATAATATCAGATGATATGTATAGATAAGTGTAAGGTTAAACGAGTAACCAAGTAAAATGAATTGAATAAGATAAGTTGTTTGTAAAAATAATGTCTTGTGAAGAGTATGTTATTTGTGTAAAATGTAATGTGTCTAAACTGAATGACTTAGATAACGCTACGATATGTAATATTATACAAGCATTTATATATAGGAAGTACCAGCGGCGTATCCACCATGTTTGTATCATATTACATACGCCACGTTACTCCAACCATTTACCCAAACCAACCACCATGTAAATTGTTCATGTATAAACCAAATGTCAAGTGTTATTGTGTAAACCATGTCGAAATGTTCAATGTAAACCACCAAGTATGTATATCAATGTCAAAATGTTTATGTTTATTGTAGATCATGTAATGTGTACCCAAAATATATCTTGTATGGTAAGTGAGATGTGTCAACTAAACCATATGTAAAATGCACAAAACAAGGTGTTGAAGTAAAACATGGTTTAAATCAACGTTATGTTTTGTGGAACAATGCATGCTCTACTGATATAACATTTATGCGGTATTGTGAAATATGCATACATCCAAGCCTTGAGACTGTGGCGATAAACCCTTAAACAAATTAAAGGTTTATCTAAGTTATGTATATCGAATTCGGTCATTCCTTCCAATCCAAACAACCCAGGATTTCAGGAACGGGAGTTGTCAATTCCTATGGTACCACTACCTACTAATGAACGGCGTAGCTAATGTTAATGAATGTATTGTTCCATGTTAAACAAACCAAATGTCATAACAAAAATGAAGGCATGTGATGTAAACAATTGTACTAAATATGCACACAATGGGCATAAATAGCATGAAATGTAATGTGAACCAATGTACTAAGTACGCACACAATGGGCATACATAGCATGAAATGTAATGTAAAGCAATGTACTAAGTACGCACACAATGGGCATACATAGCATGAAATGTAATGTAAACATGTACTATAATGTACTAACGAACATATCAGGTATATGATGTGAAAACATGGAAAGCATGAAAGTAACAAGTAGGCACATGTGTTTCACCCCAAAACAGTTTGTAAAACAGTAGAAAATGGGGTTCTATGTACTCACCTGAGATTGCTTTGAAGTTCTTGTATAATAACCAAATAATGCTAGAGATCACGGAATATCAAACGGCGCCTAATAGGCAGCTATATTAATATAGCGGACCAAAATCGGAAGGATCGGATAGTATGCGGGTTCGTAAACCAAACGAGTATGGAGACTCGTGAAATATGGTTTAACAAAGCCTACATACTAAAATGAAACCTAACCTAAGTGCTTGCGACCCATTACGACCCGTTTAGGTAGCTTATGCCACCTTAACGCGTCGTTCGCGTATAACGCGTTTGGAACGCCTAACATCGTGGCCATAAGGTATAACCTCGGAAGGTTATAGCTATGGTCACCTAATGTGTTTGGTCAGATCCTAATGATCGACCAAATGGGTCGGGTTCGAAAGTATAAGCGATGGTTTAGATCGCTTACCTTACGACCCTATATATGCACTATACTAAAAGTGATGAGCTAAGCATGTTAGAACATGCTTAACTAAGTTTAGAAAACAGGTTTGGTATCAAAACAAACGGTTTTGATACCCACGAGTAGTTTGGTTACAAAATACGCAAGAATGCGCATTTTGGCCGAAACTACGACTCGTCACTGAGCCTAGATAACGTGGTAATCAGTAGGTGTAGTCACTAGGGACTATAACCATCGTGATCAGGCTCACGTTATGAAGTTCCAACGAACTTCGCATCGACCATAAACTGGTCAATGCAGAAAGTCAACATAGTTCGACTTTCGGACTCGAAAAGCAATAAAACAACGAAGGAACACTTACAAAGGGTCCCCGAATGCTAATCTCGATCCAAGGAACTCAGGTATGAAGCAATGGCTCCAACTTAGAGTTTTAGATCAGATTCTTGTGAGTTTTACACCAAATTGGGGGGGGGGGGGTATTTATAGGAAAAGCACAACCGTTAGGATCGTTTCTCGAATATCGTGCCATGATCTTGTCCATACACTTGTCACAATACTTATGGAGCATCAGCTTTTGCCCCTAATTGGCCTGAAGAGGCAAGTGCATTTTGACCTTTCACTAACTTGAAGAGGCAACAGCATTTAAAACTAAATCTGCTGTTCTAGGGACGTCTTACGGACCGTAAGCAAAGGTCCATACGGACCGTAAGGACCTTGCAGGTCAGCAACTTTCAAAATTGGCAGTTTTGGTCCCTGCAGCCCCAAAACTTGGTATTTGATGCATTTTTGACACGTTTAAGCCCCGTTAACCCCATTTCAAAGCTCTAAAATGAAGTTAAAGTATAAGGAACTTAAAATGTGCTAAAAAATATCTCGGATGTCGGTTCATTTGGCCGTACGGTCGCGATGTTCGGATAATTACGACGGAATGCGCATAAGTGCGAAGGACGATCCAAATTGCGCGACGAATGGATTTTTCTCATGCCAAACACTAAGGCATAATATTAGGATGCTTACAAAAATTTTTGGATGTCCGGATGTATTCAGAACGTAAGTTATGCGCGAAAGTGCAAACTTGTGCACTTTTGACATTTTTAGCCCCTGATTGATCCAAAAGTTTATTTAACATACCAAACCCATCAAAGCCTATTTCTAAGCTATGTAAAGGATATTTATGGTATGTTTAACTTATGGACATGTTCCAGAATGTTTGTTACAGTTCAAATTGGCATACTTTCGCAGTTTGTCAAGTTTAGTCCCTGTAAGCGAATTAACTTGTTTTTGTCATACCAAAGCTTTCAAAACTTATTTCTAAGTTATATAAGGGTTATTTAAGGTATGTTGATGTTCCGGAGTATTTGTCGCATTAAACTGAGTACGTCTACGCACCAGTTTGCGTATAATTCTCCAGAAAGCGATGTAGAGTTTGAAATTGAGCAAAAGTTAAAACATGAAAAATGTAAAACACAACCAAACAAACATTAGGATCAAATAACATTGTTTTATTGATAATTGAACTGTTCATAAAGATTACAAGCACAAATGTTACAGTCTCCCCTATTTGTGGAAATTTCGTCCCGAAATTTATTTAGAGGAAACTCGTGGAAACAGATGCGGATATTTCGCCTTCATTTGATCTTCACGTTCCCAAGTAAACTCGGGTCGACGTTTGGATTCCCAGCGAACCTTGACCAAAGGAATGCGCTTGCGTTTAAGCCACTTGACTTCACGTTCCATGATTTCTACCGGTTTCTCAACAAATTTTAGTGTTTTATCAACACGAATCTCGTCAAGCAGTATGTGGAGGTTCTCATCAGCTAAACACCTCTTGAGATTGGACACGTGAAAAGTTGGATGAACATTTCCAAGTTCAGGAGGTAACTCAAGTCTGTAGGCTACCTTACCGATTCTTTCGACGATCTTGAATGGTCCAACGTATCTAGGTGCAAGTTTTCCTTTCTTTCCGAATCTGATCACACCTTTCCAAGGTGAGACCTTAAGTAATACACGATCACCAACTTGAAAATCCAAGGGCTTGCGTTTTAGGTCCGCATAATGCTTTTGACGGATTCTAGCTGTCTGAAGGTTATCACGAACTTTCTTTACCTTATCTGTTGTCTCTAAAATGAGGGCAGGTCCAGTAAGTTGAGCCTCGCCAATCTCATTCCAGCAGACTGGTGAACGACATTTTCGACCATAGAGAGTCTCGAAAGGAGCCATGTTGATGCTGGAGTGATAACTGTTGTTGTAGGAGAATTCAATCAACGGAAGATGTGAATCCCAACTACCACCAAAATCGATCACACAAGCTTTAAGCATATCCTCCAGTGTCTGCATTGTTCTTTCAGATTGACCATCCGTTTGTGGATGATAAGCCGTGCTCAGATTAAGTTGGGACCCCATAGCAGATTGCATGGTTCTCCAAAAATGAGAAGTGAAACGAGCATCTCTTTCAGAAATGATGTTCAACGGAACACCATGTCGAGCTACAATTTCATCTACGTAGATTTGAGCAAGTTTGTCAGCAGAAAAATCCTCACGGATTGGCAAGAAATGCGCTGACTTGGTAAGACGATCAACGACTACCCAGATGGCATCGTGACCTTTCTTTGTGCGCGGGAGTTTAGTAATGAGATCCATAGTAATGTTTTCCCATTTCCAAACTGGGATCTCTGGTTGCTCCAATAAACCCGAAGGACGATGATGTTCAGCCTTAACCTTAAGACAGGTAAGGCGTTTTGATACATATAAGGCAATGTCTTTCTTCATACCAGGCCACCAATACTGGATACAAAGATCCTTATACATCTTATCTGAGCCAGGATGAATAGAATAACGAGACTTATGGGCTTCATCCATAAGCAAGGTACGAAGATTATCTTGGCTTGGGACCCACAAACGGTCCATGAAGTAATACGATCCATTGTCCTTCAGTTCAAGAGCAGGAGTTATGTGATAAGGAAACTCCTTATCCATCAAACCTTGTGAAACACAAGATTGTTGAGCCTGAGAAATACGGGCTTGGATATCGGATTGAGCTTGAATAACAGATTGGATACGAACACAATGAAGCTTAGTACGTTCCTTGCGACTCAAAGCATCGGCCACGACATTCGCCTTACCAGGATGGTAGCGAATTTCGCAGTCATAGTCGTTTAGAAGCTCCACCCAGCGTCGTTGCCTCATGTTGAGTTCTTTCTGATTGAAGATATGTTGAAGACTTTTGTGGTCCGTGAAAACCACACATTTTGTACCGTACAAATAGTGTCTCCAGATTTTGAGAGCGAAGACAACTGCACCCAACTCAAGATCATGAGTGGTGTAGTTCTTCTCATGTATCTTCAATTTCCTTGATGCGTATGCTATGACTTTGTTTCTTTGCATAAGGATGCAGCCAAGACCTAATTTAGATGCATCGCAATAAACGACGAAATCATCATTGCCCTCAGGCAATGTTAGGATAGGCGCGTCGCAAAGATTTTGTTTCAAAGTCAGAAACACTTCCTCTTGTTTGACTCCCCAATCAAATGGCTTGTTCTTCTGAGTTAGAGCAGTTAGAGGAACTGCAATCTTCGAGAAATTTTCTATGAAGCGGCGGTAATAACCCGCTAGACCAAGAAAAGAACGAACCTCAGTAGGGGTAGTAGGCGTATCCCAATCCTTAATCGCACTGATCTTGGAGGGATCTACATGAATACCTTGTTCGTTGACAATATGTCCTAAGAATTGAACTTCTTTAAGCCAAAATTCACACTTGGAGAATTTGGCGAAAAGTTGCTCTTTCTTTAGGAGTTCCAATGTAAGACGAAGATGTTGTTCATGATCAGCTCGCGTCTTAGAATATATCAAAATGTCATCAATGAAAACGATGATGAACTTATCCAAATAGGGTTTGCAGACCCTATTCATCAAGTCCATGAAAACAACAGGAGCATTAGTCAAACCGAATGGCATGACTGTGAACTCATAATGCCCATAGCGAGTACGGAACGCCGTTTTGGGAATATCTTCTTCATGCACACGGAGTTGATGATATCCAGATCGCAGATCAATCTTTGAAAAATAAGAAGCGCCTTGCAATTGATCAAAGAGATCATCAATGCGAGGTAGGGGATATCGATTCTTGATGGTGAGCTTGTTAAGCTCACGATAATCGATACACATCCTAAAAGATCCATCCTTTTTCTTGACAAAAAGAACGGGAGCACCCTAAGGTGAAAAGCTAGGACGGATGAAACCTTTGTCAGAGAGCTCCTGAAGCTGCTTAGATAATTCTTGCATCTCAGACGGTGCAAGACGGTATGGAGCTCTGGCAATGGGATTTGCACCAGGTACGAGATCAATACGGAACTCGACTTGGCGTGCTGGAGGTAGACCAGGTAACTCTTCAGGAAAGACTTCAGAATAATCCTGAACGACAGGAATATCTGAAATAGACTTACCCTTGCCTTTATCTGCTGTAACATGTGCTACGAAAGCCACATAGTTCTTCCGTAGATACTTCCGTGCTTTAAAACAAGACATGAGTTTGAGACCACCGGCAGGCTTCTCACCACGAACCTGTAGGATCTCACCTGTCGACAGCGGCACACGAACAATCTTCTCAGAACAAACTATCTCTGCGCGATGCTTAGATAACCAATCCATACCTACTATAACGTCGAAGCTTCCAAGTTGCATTGGCGTGAGGTCAATAGGAAAAATATGGTCGTTAAGGTTCAACTGGCAGTTGCGTAGAACAGAATTAAGAACAATGGGTTCACCACTGGCAACCTCTACTGTCAAAGGTTTACCTAGTTTCGTTCTAGACACGCGAAGCATTGGCTCAAAAGTCAATGACACAAAACTCTTGTCGGTACCCGAATCAAAAAGAACAGATGCAGGCTGATTATTAATAAAGAACGTACCGTTCACCACTTCATTGTCTGCTTGTGCCTCTTGAGCATTCATGTTGAAGACTCGCCCTCGAGCCTGAGCCTGATTCTGGTTTGCATTCTGGTTCTGGTTTGCTAGCCTTGGGCACCGGTTTCTGTAGTGGGTCAGATCCCCACAGTTATAACAAGCACCTGGTAGGTAGTTTGGTCGTGCAGCCTGACCCTGTTGCTGAGCAACTTGTTGAGCAGGGTTCTGAACTGCGCGATTTTGAGCAAACCGACAAACATCGGCAAGATGACCTGGCTTCCCACAGTTAGTACAGAAATGGCACTGATGTTGCGGCTGATGGTGGCTGTTGCATCTATTGCACAAAGGTGCATTCCCTGAATAGGGCTTCTTTGCTGGAGGCTGTGCTGGTTGGTTGGGAGCTGCGTGGTTAGCTTGGGCAGTGACAGCAAAATTTTGGGAAGCCTTACGCTTCCTTGACCCCCTTGAGGAACCAGAATCCTTTCCCTTCTTGTTTTGACCTTTCTTGCTATCTTCCTTGTCCGCCGACTGTTTCTTGCCCTTGTCACCCTTCCTGTGTAATTTGTTCTTTCGAATCTGCGACTCCGTCAGTGTCGCTGATAACTCGATTGCCTGACGGAGTGTGGTAGGGTTGCTACCAGTAATAATGTCTTGTACTGAGTCAGGAAGGCCGTCGATGTACCTTTCGATAGCCTTGTCGAGTGGGGCGACCATAGTCGGGCAAAGTAGACTCAGCTCCTCAAACCTATCAGTGTATGCCCTGTGTTCGCCACTATATTCTTTTAAATCATCAAACTCCTTCTCCAACGCTCGTTGTTCATGACGAGGACAAAACTCCCTCATCATAAGAGCTCTCAGTTCAGCCCATGTCTGTGCTAGAGCAACATCTGCACCACGGTCTCTCATTACCCCATTCCACCATGTAAGAGCCCTCTTCTGAAACATGCTCGAAGAAAACTCGACCTTGCGATTATCCGGACACTGCACGTGGCGAAAAGTATTCTCGATGCTCTCGAACCATTGAAGAAGCCCAGTCGCTCCTTCAGAACCACTAAACTTGAGTGGTTTAGCCGAGTTAAAGTTCTTGAAATTGCATGTACCATTGTTGTTGTTGGCTTGGTTCCATTGAGCAAAGAGATTTGGGAATTGAGCAGCCATCTGCTGCGCAATAATTTCTGCCAGCTCGGCAGTTGCTATCTGGTGTTCGCATCGAGGAGGCATTCTAAAAGAGGAAAACATGAAAGGAAACGAGTGAGATGATTGGATGAAGAGAATGAGATGAAACAGAATCAACAAAAGGAAAGATGGTGGTTACGCATCGCAAAGCAAACAAGCGACACGTAATGTCTAGTCAAAGTAAGTGGGTCAAAATAATGTATCGCGAAGACATGTTTGCCTATAAGTGAACACTCACCCCAAGAGTTCCCAGGTAAGAGTGACTGGTCCGATTATGTGGATTTGTATGAACACTCTAGCCTTAGACAGAAAACCTAGGGTACATGCATTCACTCTTCCAGTTCGCACGTGTTCACACTATTAAAACCCGAAAACCTTGACGAGATTTTTGAAAATCCAAAGGGGTTCAATACCTTATAACAGAGGGTTCAAAACCTAGTAATCAATCATCCTAGAACAGATGATTAATTTTCGAAGCGGATTCGGAATCGAAATTCTCGTTGTGGTTATCACCTAAGGATAGGTGACTTGCATGTTTTAAAATCTAAACACAAGATAACTTGTGTTTGGGTCCTAGAAAGTTATAGTCTAGGTCAAAGCATTACTAATAACCTAATTCCCTATAACCAATGGCTCTGATACCAACTCTTCTGTCACACCCGAGCCGCGTGTAACGTGCAACCGCGGCGGAAACGCCGGGGAGTGTTGTGGACAGAATTAATTGTTTCATAACCATGGAAATCAAAGTTACATTTTATTTATAAACAAGAGTGTTATATTGTCTTAAACAGGAAAACAAAGAGTTCAGAACATAATTAAACTAGTCTATCTTCATTTTTATTCTCTAAGGCACAGGTCCGCCCTAGTGTCATGATCATCATCCTATGGAACAGCTCCTGAAAACACATGTGAAAGTAGGTACGTCAGCATAAAAATGCCTGTGAGATACATAGGTTTTGTGAAAATGGGATTCATGACTTGAGTTTAAAGAAATGTTTAATAACAGTCAGTCATGAACCTTGTAATTTGTCTTGCTTTGTAAACCATTTGAAAAACGATAATATCAGATGATATGTATAGATAAGTGTAAGGTTAAACGAGTAACCAAGTAAAATGAATTGAATAAGATAAGTTGTTTGTAAAAATAATGTCTTATGAAGAGTATGTTATTTGTGTAAAATGTAATGTGTCTAAACTGAAATGACTTAGATAACGCTACGATATGTAATATTATACAAGCATTTATATATAGGAAGTACCAGCGGCGTATCCACCATGTTTGTATCATATTACATACGCCACGTTACTCCAACCATTTACCCAAACCAACCACCATGTAAATTGTTCATGTATACACCAAATGTCAAGTGTTATTGTGTAAACCATGTCGAAATGTCTATGTTCAATGTAAACCACCAAGTATGTATATCAATGTCAAAATGTTTATGTTTATTGTAGATCATGTAATGTGTACCCAAAATATATCTTGTATGGTAAGTGAGATGTATCAACTAAACCATATGTAAAATGCACAAAACAAGGTGTTGAAGTAAAACATGGTTTAAATCAACGTTATGTTTTGTGGAACAATGCATGCTCTACAGATATAACATTTATGCGGTATTGTGAAATATGCATACATCCAAGCCTTGAGACTGTGGCGATAAACCCTTAAACAAATTAAAGGTTTATCTAAGTTATGTATATCGAATTCGGTCATTCCTTCCAATCCAAACAACCCAGGATTTCAGGAACGGGAGTTGTCAATTCCTATGGTACCACTACCTACTAACGAACGGCGTAGCTAATGTTAATGAATGTATTGTTCCATGTTAAACAAACAAAATGTCATAACAAAAATGAAGGCATGTGATGTAAACAATTGTACTAAATATGCACACAATGGGCATAAATAGCATGAAATGTAATGTGAACCAATGTACTAAGTACGCACACAATGGGCATACATAGCATGAAATGTAATGTAAAGCAATGTACTAAGTACGTACACAATGGGCATACATAGCATGAAATGTAATGTAAACATGTACTATAATGTACTAACGAACATAGCAGGTATATGATGTGAAAACATGGAAAGCATGAAAGTAACAAGTAGGCACATGTGTTTCACCCCAAAACAGTTTGTAAAACAGTAGAAAATGGGGTTCTATATACTCACCTAGGATTGCTTTGAAGTTCTTGTATAATAACCAAATAATGCTAGAGATCACGGAATATCAAACGACACCTAATAGGTAGCTATATTAATATAGCGGACCAAAATCGGAAGGATCGGATAGTAAGCGGGTTCGTAAACCAAACGAGTATGGAGACTCATGAAATATGGTTTAACAAAGCCTAAATACTAAAATGAAACCTAACCTAAGTGCTTGCGACCCATTACGACCCGTTTAGGTAGCTTATGCCACCTTAACGCGTCGTTCGCGTATAACGTGTTTGGAACGCCTAACATCGTGGCCATAAGGTATAATCTCGGAAGGTTATAGCTATGGTCACCTAATGTGTTTGGTCGGATCCTAATGATCGACCAAATGGGTCGGGTTCCAAAGTATAAGTGATGGTTTAGATCGCTTACCTTACGACCCTATATATGCACTATACTAAAAGTGACGAGCTAAGCATGTTAGAACATGCTTAACTAAGTTTAGAAAACAGGTTTGGTATCAAAACAAATGGTTTTGATACCCACGAGTAGTTTGGTTACAAAATACGCAAGAATGCGCATTTTGGCCGAAACTACGACTCGTCACTGAGCCTAGATAACGTGGTAATCAGTAGGTGTAGTCACTAGGGACTATAACCATCGTGATCACGCTCACGTTATGAAGTTCCAACGAACTTCTCATCGACCATAAACTGGTCAATGCAGAAAGTCAAACATAGTTCGACTTTCGGACTCAAAAAGCGATAAAACAACGAAGGAACACTTACAAAGGGTCCCCGAATGCTAATCTCGATCCAAGGAACTCAGGTATGAAGCAATGGCTCCAACTTAGAGTTTTAGATCAGATTCTTGTGAGTTTTACACCAAAGGGGGGGGGGGTATTTATAGGAAAAGCACAGCTGTTAGGATCGTTTCTCGAATATCGTGCCATGATCTTGTCCATACACTTGTTACAATACTTATGGAGCATCAGTTTTTGCCCCTAATTGGCCTGAAGAGGCAAGTGCATTTTGACCTTTCACTAACTTGAAGAGGCAACAGCATTTAAAACTGAATCTGCTGTTCTGGGGACGTCTTACGGAGCGTAAGAAAAGGTCCATACGGACCGTAGGACCTTGCAGGTCAGCAACTTTCAAAATTGGCAGTTTTGGTCCCTGCAGCCCAAAACTTGGTATTTGATGCATTTTTGACACGTTTAAGCCCCGTTAACCCCATTTCAAAGCTCTAAAATGAAGTTAAAGTATAGGGAACTTAAAATGTGCTCAAAAATATCTCGGATGTCGGTTCGTTTGGCCGTACGGTCGCGATGTTCGGATAATTACGACGGAATGCGAATAAGTGCGAAGGACGATCCAAATTGCGCGACGAATGGATTTTTCTCATGCCAAACACTAAGGCATAATATTAGGATACTTACAAAAATTTTTGGATGTCCGGATGTATTCAAAACGTAAGTTATGCGCGAAAGTGCAAACTTGTGCACTTTTGACATTTTTAGCCCCTGAATGATCCAAAAGTTTATTTTAGCATACCAAACCCCTCAAAGCCTATTTCTAAGCTATGTAAAGGATATTTATGGTATGTTTAACTTATGGACAAGTTCCGGAATTTTTGTTACAGTTCAAATTGGCATACTTTCGCAGTTTGTCAAGTTTAGTCCCTGTAAGCGAATTAACTTATTTTTGCCATACCAAAGCCTTCAAAACTTATTTCTAAGTTATATAAGGGTTATTTAAGGTATGTTGAGTATATGTTGATGTTCCGGAGTATTTGTCGCATTAAACTGAGTACGTCTACGCACCAGTTTGCGTATAATTCTCCAGAAAGCGATGTAGAGTTTGAAATTGAGCAAAAGTCAAAACATGAAAAATGTAAAACACAACCAAACAAACATTGGGATCAAATAACATTGTTTTATTGATCATTGAACTGTTCATAAAGATTACAA
Source organism: Helianthus annuus (assembly GCF_002127325.2). NCBI lineage: Eukaryota > Viridiplantae > Streptophyta > Magnoliopsida > Asterales > Asteraceae > Helianthus > Helianthus annuus. The sequence goes on from NC_035446.2 coordinate 62,120,873, forward strand.
GCACAAATGTTACAGATGACGAGGATGAGAAAGTATTTTCAGCAAGTAGTCATGGTTCTGATGACGATGATGACGATGCTCAAGGTGGTATGGGTTTGAAAGTGACTGAGGCTTCCACTGAAATAATTGTTGATGATTTGATGAATGATTCAGTGAATGAAGAGACAGAGGGAGCTGAAGGAAAAGGGGAGTCAGGTGATACTCAAAATGTTCAACATGCCGAGAAGTTAATTTTGAGATTGGATACTTCTCGGGAAGAAGGTGAACATTTTCATACGTACACGTTGGAAACGATTAAAGAAATGACTCGTTTGGTGAATCCTGATTTCAAGTTCGACTTTGAGGAAGAATTGAATGCTTTCGACATCAACCAATAGCCTGAATACGAGTATAAATATGTTGAGGAAGCTGACAAGTACGACAGAGTTGAAGTTGAAGATTGGACGGATGATGAGAGTGTTAGTGAAGATACTTCTCAGTTGCCTACTCTGATGGAGTTCTTTACAGAAGAAAATCGTGATGAATTGAGAAGAAAAGTATCTGAAATCTTGAAAGATAAGAACTTTGATGGCACTCCCAAAGACATGGAAAAGGAAGAAAAGAAAAAGTGGTTCAAAGACAGTCACGGGAGGAAGTTCAAAAGACCGTTGAAGTACCATCAACGTGATCGAAGTGTGTCTCTCAGTGACATCATTAGCTGGGGTTTCTTACCTCAAGTGAATGCTTACGCAATCAGAAGAGAATGTGGGGTGCAGTACTTTGAATATTTATATGACGTGATGTCATTACCATGGTGGGATGTGGAGGAGCTGTCAAAAGTAAGAACTTTAGATTATCCAGTACGAAAAAAATGATATTCCGATGTGGGGGTATATAAAGTTTGAAGCATTGAAAGAATTTCAACACTGGAAACCGCATTACCCTAAGAGAGTGCAGAGGGTAGATCCGGAAACAGGGGTTGAAGAAACAATACTTAATGTGAAAAAGCCGAAGACAATGAAGACTATCCCAGTGCCACCAATGGAGCAGGATTTCTATAAAGGATTCTTGGGCTGGGTTTATAGTTACATTTCGACTGAGGCTGTCATTACTTATCGAGCAGGAAGTGAGCTAAGAGAAATGCATGTGTATGACCCGATGTGGTTAGTGAACTGGTCAGCGAAGGATATCGAATGTTTATTCATTAACAAGATTCACTATCAGGCAGAAGATAAAGAGCAGGCCATGCAGTTTCAACATGTAGCTACTCTTTGCTTTCAGAAAGGTATTAACTCTGAAAGTAAATGGAAGTCATCTTGGTGGTCACTCGATGAGAAGATGAAAAGAAAAGCTGAACATGAACGTCGAAAGCTTGAAGAAAACAGAGGTAAATGGATGAACATTCAAGCTGAAGAAGAGAAGGCAAGAAAGAAAGAGAACGACAAAGTGAGAAATTTTCTTAAGAAGAAGCCTAAGCAGCATGAAGAAAAGTTAAAGTCCCTGTGAAGACCCGAAGACAAGACTGAAGACTGCGGCTGTATCCAAGGGGGAGTTTGTTGGTGCTCGAATGTCTAAAGCCTGCGTCTTAGTCTAAGTTGTTCATGTATAGGGTCTAGGAATGTTAATTATGTAAAGTATAGGGGGTTAATATGTAAAAGTGTGATTTTAATGTTCAGATTTCGCCCCAAATGACAATGTGTCATTTGGAGCGAAATCACATCGTGCTGATTTCGCCCCAAATGACACATGGTCATTAGGAGCGAAATCTCACCCCTATAAATAGTAGTAGTGTTTTCTCATTACGTACGTGCATGTTTACTGTGTAGCCGAACTGCTGCTCGACTTTTTCGTGAAAGATTAATGAGGAAACCAGCTTAAAGTGATTTGCTTCTGTTTCTACTCAATTTCTACTTTTTCGTGAAAGATTCATGCTGTTTATGTATTTCCGCTGCATAAACAGTAGTATCTAGCTCTGATTGACTCACTCGGCTATCAATAACGGTCCTACAACTATAACCTTCCTAGGACCCTAACGCGAATTTACTTGCGTTTAGTCATAAAACAATACTGTTGCCTATCTTTAGGCAGCAACCACAATAAGAACATAAATTTCGAATCCACCTTGAAAACCAATCATCTGTTCTAGGATGATTTATTACTAGGTTTTGAACCCTCTAAGTTTTCAAAATCTCGTCAAAGTTTGGTCTAAATAATGTGAAAACGTGCAAACTGGAAGGGTGGGTGCCTGTACCCTGGGTCTTCTGTCTAAGGCTAGAGTCTTCTGTACCCTGGGTCTTCTGTCTTGGGGTGAGTGTCCACTTATGGGCTAGCATGTCTTCGCGATACATTATATTGTCCCATTTACTTTGATTAGTCACCGTCTCATTTGTTTGCCTTTGGTAACAAAAAAATGGTCACAATCTTCATGCGTTGTCATTTTCTTTTGACTATCTTTCGCTTGTTTCCTCCTATGCCTTCTATTATCTTCAAGATACCTCTTCATCGCAACAACACTCAAATGTCCGAACCAGGTGCTGCAATTACCCAGCGAATAGGCGTCGTACTCCAGAGGACCGTTGTTTTAGCTATTACCATGACTCGCCTTAGGGATGAAGTCGTATAAGGGAACTGCTCCTTGGTACAATCAATGCCACCGTCATCATCCGAATCAAATATCCTGTTTCAAATGTACCCATGATGGACGATGGGACATTTGGTTAACATGTGCCACTTTGCAATCCAAAGCAAAGTTGTTACAAATCCCGCTGCTGCTCAACCTTCAAATTCTGCTTCATATGCCGCCTTGGCATATCTAGCACCTCAACCTCATGAACTTTCTACCTTGTGTATCGACTTAAGCACGCCTAGTGCGAGGTGTCGAAAACCTCTCGTTACACAAATTCCGAAATCCATATAGGATCTTTCTATCCTCATAATTAGATCCTTGTGGATGGGTAACATTCATCGGAGCCCTTAATTGAATTCTTTGTATGATTCAGTACGTACATTACGATTCAATAAGGACAAAGCCGAATTCCTATTAAGATTTTCCTATCTTCATAGATAGATTCTTGAAAATGATTAAAGTACCAAATGAAATCCATGGATTGGATTCCTTGTGTGCTTTAAATATCTGTGTCCAAAGATAACAAATAAAAGGTCCAGTTAAACAATTTTATGCGATTATGTGCTTATGTGTTCCCTTTCATGTTTTTGTGTGATCCAAATTTTTGTTATCCAAATCCTCGTAGAATCTTCCATATCTTCGTATAAGGGATTCATAGTAGGATATCCAAAGGTACTACCTTAAATCCTTAATGGGCTTCTACGTTATAGTTAAGACCCTTGGATTATAAAGTACTATTCCATAATTAGACCCCTTGAGTGGTCTAGTTAAACATATTGATCCAAAAATCTGGTTAGGAATATCATGTGATAATATAGCTGAAAATACTCCTTGGTGGTCTAATTAAAGAGATCATTTGTCGATCTAATTAAAAGGACCCTATGGTAGTCTAGTCACACTCATCACAGGTTTGATTTTTCTTCCCCTTCACATTACAAAACAAACTGTGCGGACTGTGCAAGGAATTACGTAATTATGGATGCATACATAATTATGGAATTCAGTGCACAGAAACCACAACAAGTTTTGTCATGTGTCTAGAGTTGACTCAATTCATTTCCATTTCTAAAGAATACCCATTGAGGAAAATGACTCATTCCGTTTATTTTCGTTTCTGAAGAATATCCATCGAGGGAAATGAATATCCTTGATTCTTCCTTCATTTCCGTTTCAGAAGAATACCCATTGAGGAAAATGACTCATTCCGTTCATTTTCGTTTCTGAAGAATATCCATCGAGGGAAATGAATATCCTTGATTCTTCCTTCATTTCCGTTTCTGAAGAATACCCATTGAGGAAAATGACTCATTCTGTTCATTTTCGTTTCTGAAGAATATCCATCGAGGTAAATGAATATCCTTGATTCTTCCTTCATTTCCATTCTGAAGAATACCCATTGAGGAAAATGACTCATTCCGTTCATTTTCGTTTCTAAAGAATATCCATCGAGGGAAATGAATATCCTTGACTTTTCCTTCATTTCCATTTTGAAGAATACCCATTGAGGAAAATGACTCATCCCGTTCATTTTCGTTTTCTGAAGAATGTCCGTTGAGAGAAATAACAGGATTATGCCTTGCATATCTTTGATGGGTTATTCTACACAAATAGATAAAAACCCTAGATTCCATGCAAGACAATTATTTAACACAGCGTCATAGATAGACTCCTAGGAATAAATTTCGGGACGAAATTTCCTAAAGTAGGGGAGACTGTGACACCTGTGCCTCTGCAACCATCAAACAAATACCAAATTTATGAAATATTGTGTTTCATACTTGCGATTTGTAAAAATACGTGTATCGTTTGCACATATCAAATCATGTTCGATTTCAAGCTTTAAATCGCTTTCTGGAAGTTTATACACGCACTGATGCGTAAATATAACCAGTTTAATGCAACGAACACTCCGGAATAGTGAAATAGGCTTAACATACCTTAAATAACCTTTACATAACTTAGAAATAAGTTGTGGACGGTTCGGTGTGTCGAAATCAAGTTTATTCGCTTACAGGGACTAATTTCAACAAACTGCGAAAGTATGCCGATTCTTACTGTAACGAACATTCCGAAATATGATCATAAGTTAAACATGCCCTAATTATCCTTTATATAGCTTAGAGATAGGCTTTGAGGTGTTTGGTGCGCAAAAATAAACTTATTTGATCAACAGGGACTAAAAGCGTCAAAAAGTGCATAAGTTTGCATTTTCGCGCATATCTTGCATTCTGAATATATCCGGACATCCAAAAATTTATGTAATCATTAAAATATTTTATTTTAGTGATTGGAATGATAAAATTTCATTCGTCGCTTAATTTGGATCGTTTTGCGTTCGTTACGACTTCCGTCGTAATTAACCGTACGACCAAACGAACCGACATCCGAGATGTTTTTGAGCATATTTTAAGTTCCCTATACTTTAAAATCATTTTAGAGCTTTGAAATGGGGTTAACGGGGCATAAAAGAACCAAAAATCAAGTTTTACAAATGCAGGGACCATTTTTGAAATTTCTGACCAGATTCAATGAACCTAGTCCAATTTTGAAGTGTTGATGGTTTTTATGGCTGGTTTTGGATGCTATGGGCTCAAATTTGTTGGTTTTAAACATTCCCATGGTTTTGAAAACCATGAGCCCAAGTGGAGGGCCAAGATCAAAGCACGAAATGCGAGGAACGATCCTAACGGTTTACCGAATCCTATATAAACCCATGCCTTCACTTCATTTCAACTCACACTTTGGTTCAATCAGCTCTAAGTTGAAGTTATTACTTCATACCTGAGTTGTTTGAATCAAAACTTCCTAGCTTGGACCCTTTGTAAGTCTCTTTCGTGCTTTTTATGCGTTTTTAGCACGAATGTCAAACAGTGTTTGACTTTCTGCTTTGACCACGAGTTGGTCAACACGAAGTTTGGTGAACTTCGCAACGTGAGCATAATCACGATGGTTTTAGTCCTGTGTGACTAAACCTACTGATTACCACGTTGATTAGGCGTAGTGACGAGTCGTAGTTTCGGCCAAAATGCGTATTCATGCGTATTTTGTAACCAAACTACTCTTGGGTACCAAAACCCTTTGTTTTGATATCAAAACCTGTTTTCTAACTTAACTAAACATGTTTCAACATGTTTAGCTCCTCACTTTTAATATAGTGCTTGAATAGAGTCGTAAGTCAAGCGGTCTTATCAACCGATTATACTTTCGAACTAGACCCGTTTGGTCGATCATTAGGATCCGACCAAGCATGTTTAGTGACCGTAGTTGTATAGGGAATAACCTTCCAAGGTTGTATCTTATGGTCACTTCGTTTAGTTAGTTGTATGATAGGTAGTTTATATGCCTTAGGAAAATGACCAAAATGTCCTTTTTACGCATAAATTCATTTTAAGCATATGTAAACTAAATTTTTATATCTAAACTGATTATGTAACATTATTAGACATGTTAAGGCATATAATACTTGTCATAGGACTAGTTAGGCGGTCCGAACGCGTTTTACGCAAACGACGCGTTAAAGTAGCGTAAGCTACCTAAACGGGTCGTAATGGGTTGTAAGCACTTAGGTTACGTTTCGATTTAGTATGTAGGCTTTGTTAAACTATATCATATGAGTTCCAATACTCATTTGGTTTACAAAACCTCATCCTATCCGATCTTCCGGTTTAGGTCCGGTTTATTTACGTAGTTACTTATATTAGGTGCCGATTGATTTCCGTGATCCCTCTAGCTTTGCTTGGTAGTTATTCAAGACTTCTAAGCATTCTCAAGTGAGTACATAGTCCCCTCTTTTACTGTTTTTCAAATATTTTGGGGTGAAACACATGTGCCTACTTGCTACTCTCATGCTTTCCATGTTTTCATATCATATACTTGCTATGTTCATTAGTACACTATTAGTACATGATTTCATTATGTTTTGCTATGTATGTTCACTTAACATGCTAGCTCATTGTTTTACATTTTGAACTGTTCGAACCATTTGATGTATGTGAACCATTGGTAATCATTTGATATATGCGAACCATTTGTAACCATTTGATTGATGTCAACCATTTGTAACCATTTGATTGTGTGAACCATTTGTAACTGTTTGAACCGTTGGGTTAGGGAAGTGAATAGGTAACGGGGCGGGTGTAATGTGTTAAAAGCATGGTGGATACGCCACTGGAACTTCCTATATATAAGTGCTTTTAACACATTATATATTATTGCGTTATCTAGATCACTTGGGTAAACGATTTTGAAACGATGTCACACAATATGTTTTCTGAATAATATAAACCATACGAGTTTTGTTAACGTGTTTCTACGATATGTTTTACAATTTGATTTCATAAAACAAATGTTTTGGAGTTAAGAATCATGGCTACGAGATTTTATAAATCATATCCAACTTGATTTGAGTTGGTTAATTATGTCGCAATACTATACTTTTCAAAATAAGGTTTTTAAATAAGTATTGCAACATGTAAAACGAGCCATGAATCTGACACTCACATAAAACCTATGTACTCGCCCGTCATTTTTATGCTGACGTATTTTCACATGTGTTTAACGTAGCATAGTTGATAATGTTTGATGATGATATTTGTGTACGCTCACATAGGAATGGACGAGGCCTTAGTGACTTAATAACAATGGAAGTCTATTTGTTCATGTTTGTTTCTGATTCCAATGTAATGTAATACATTAAATTCAATAAAACAAAACTGTTTAATCCATGGTTGTGAAACAATGATTCTGTTACAACACTCCCCGACGTTTCCGCCACGTTTTGTTATTTTACGTGGTCGAGGTGTGACAGTTATTCCCTGTACAACTATGGTCACATTAAATGTTTGGTAGGATCCAAGTGATCGACCGAATGGGTCAGGTTTGTAAGTCTAAGCGATTGATTAGATCGCTTACCTTACGACTCTACACAAGCACTAAACCTAAAGTGAAGAGTTAAACATGTTTAGAACATGTTTAACTAAGTTTGAAAACAAGTTTGATATCAAGACAAACGGTTTTAATACCCAAGAATAGTTTGGTTGCAAAATACGCATAGACGCGTATTTTGACCGAAACTATGACTCGTCACTACACCTAAACAACGTGGTAATCAGTAGGTATAGTCACTAGGAATTATAACCATCGTGATTACGTTCACGTTGCGAAGTTTAAACGAACTTCATGTTGACCATTGACTGGTCAAAGTAGAAAGTCAAACACTGTTTGACTTTTACGCTTAAAACGCATTAAAGAACGAAGGAGGACTTACAAAGGGTCTAAGCAAGGTAATCTTGATCCAAATTGCTCAGGTATGAGGTGCCAAGCCCCAACTTAGAGCAAAAAGGATTAGATTTGTGAGGAATGAATCAGATGGGCTTGCTATATATAGGAAAACCACAACCGTTAGGATCGTTTCTTTCTAAGGAGGGAATGATCTAGGCCATACACTTGTCATACTCTGATTGGGCACCTTGATGGGCACACAAACCAGCCCATAGAATGCTAAAACAAGCAAAGGAAACAAGTGCAAGCAGCTGGGTTTTTGAAAAATGGTTTCTGCTGTGCTGAGCTTGTCTTACAGACCGTAAGCACCACCATACGGTCCGTAAGGACCTTGTTTGCTGGCAGTAACTTTCAGCAATTGGCAGAACAGGCCCCTGCATCTCCAAACGTGATTTTTGATGCGTTTTGGCACGTTTAAGCCCCGTTAACCCCATTTCAAGGCTCTAAAATGAAGTTAAAGTATAGGGAACTTAAAATATGCTCAAAAACATCTCGGATGTCGGTTCGTTTGGTCGTACGATCGCGTTGTTCGGTTAATTATGAAGAAACACGAACGGTTGCGAAAAACGATCCAAATTACGCGACGAATGAGATTTTATCAAGCCAATCACTAAAATAAAATATTTTAATGATTTCAAAAAATTTTGGGTGTCCGAATGTATTCAGAACGTAAAATATGCGTGAAAATGCAAACTTATGCACTTTTTGACGCTTCTAGTCCCTATTGATCAAGAAAGTTTATTTTTGCGCACCAAACACCTCAAAGCCTATTTCTAAGCCATGTGAAGGATATTTAGGGCATATTTAACTTATGATCAAGTTCCGAAATGTGCAATACTATGTGAATCAGCAGACTTTCGCAGTTTGATGCAAATAGTCCTTGAGTGTGAATAAACTTGTTTATGACACACCAAAGCCTTCAAAACTTATTTCTAAGTTATCTAAAAGTTATTTATGGTATGTTAAGTCTATGTCACTATTCCGGAGTGTTTGCCGCATTAAACTGATTAAGTTTACGCATCAGTTCGCGTTTTACTTTCCAGAAAGTTATTTAAAGCTTGAAAATGAACTAGAATCAAAATGTGTAATTGTAAAACCAAAATAAACAAATTTTTGAGACCAAAACACATTGTTTCTTTGATAAAAGATAGTGTCCTACATTGTGTGTGTTTACGGAGCATAAGTGTCACAGTCTCCCTTAGTTCAGGAAATTTCGTCCCGAAATTTATTCGAAGGAGACCGTAGAGTGGAATTGAAACAACTAATGGATAAGCAGATTGCTAGATCCCAAAGATGCGGAGCATCATTTGGAAATTTTAGGGAATTCAAAATGTGATTTGGGGTATCCAAAGTATCTCAAGGTATTTAATCCTTTTGAAACTTGTGATAGTCGACTAGTGTTCAAAAATCATTTAAGTATAGCACTATGTTATACGAAGCTCCTAGTGTAATTCCTAGCAAATAAAGGGGTGTACATTCAAGCCCTTCACGTACACGGTTTCTAACGTCCCACGAGGTACATCCAATGCACCATGAGCATCTCATGCATAGGAGACAGGTCAACATACCTATGGCATCAAGATCGTCACCTTTAACACCATATCATACTCTCGGTTGGCTCGATTTGAGTTAATGAATGTACTTGCTATTATCTATCAGAAACAAACACTCAAATAACAAACAAACACATAATCACATAACGGTCCAAGATAACATAAAATCACCAAATGACCTCAGCAACGTTCTGAGGAATAACACAATAAGAACACTTATATATAGGAAGTACCATCGGCATATCCACCGTGTTCTTATCGCATCATGCCCCTCCCGTTACCTTAATCATTCTAGATTTCATGCCACCATACTTAACAAGGCTTACTATTATTCTCATGCGTCGAAACTCATAATTAAGTGTGCACCATAATTACTCGTTTCGTCACATGGTCCACATAGCGCCTCTTGTTAAGCAAGGGTAAACAAATAATAAGGTCGAACTATTGTCTAAATCAAATAAACATTGTCACAACATAATATCTGTCAAATTGAATTACATTTCATACTAGAAACAATAGCACTACTTAATCTGCATACAACAATTTGGGTAGTAGGTATTTCATTCTAGTACGAACATTTATATATGTTTCATACTTAACCAAACAGGTAGAACGCAACATATATAATTCATACATTATCATCATAATAGAAGCATATCGAGGAAAATATTTTTCAAATCATACGCTAGGTATGCTAAGTGAACATACATGGTAGAAATGTAAAACAATGTGCTAAGTATGCACTAAATGGACATACATAGCATAAAATGTAATGTAATGTAAAATAATGTACTAAGTATGTTAAATCAACATATGAAGCAAATTGGATTTATAATCATGTGCTATACATATTAGATAAACAAATCATGTGTATAATGCTATGATCATAAAACAGTATTATCTTGTATTGATCGTGTTACCAAATTTGTACGAATGCACCAGAGTGCAATCATATTATACTAAATTATAAGATTTAGTTCCTAAAGAACAGAATCCTTAAAATTATCATGAATTTGAAATCACACATAGTGCAATCACATTAACATTTGAAATTGAAAATTGAATAACAAAGATAAAGATATACTTCTTGAAATTTATATTGTCATTACAAAAATATGTACATTGTTCTTGAAAATAAATAGGAAAATTAGAGGTTCAGATTATCATAAGCGCTTGATCATTAGCTTGAGCCTCATTGATGTTGAATGCTCGTCCATTAGCATTGGCAAGCTTGGGGCAGTTTCGCTTGAAATGATTTAAGTCACCACAATTGAAACATGCTCTTGGGCGAGTCTGAGTAGGGGCTGCTTGATTCTGGATACGATAGGTCACAGCTAGATGTCCAAATAGACCACAAATTGCACTCTGGCGACAAGGGGAATTTGATGCATGATGATAATTGCAATGATTGCACCGAGGTTGCTTCCCAAGATAAAATCCCTTAAAGGGTACTGAGTTCAGTGGAGCAGGTGCAGGAATTGCAAAATTCTTTGAAGCCTTGCGCTTCCTAGAACTTTTAGAAGATTAGGCCTATGATTCGGTCTTACACAAAACTCTATTGGAACCGCTAATCACAAAACTCTATTGGAACCGCTAATCACCCCAAATTTTTTCAAAAATTTTCATTTTTTTTTTACTTGTCTAAGTTTAAGTTGGGAATTTCAAAATTCTGAAAAGGTTATATTTTTACAAATTTACAACCGAAAGCGTCGTGATAAAAAGAACCAACATGAGAAAATTATGAAACGACATGACAAACTTTGTTAAAATTTGATTATATATACTTGATCACATAAAAACCCATTCCCACAAAAGTGAGTTTTGAACCTTTATTGAGCATACAAATACATATCTTTAAACTAAATGCTCATTTTTCGTTTCTTGTGTGAATAGCTGCTTGGTTCTTACAACTCTAGAACTTTCCACGACAATACATTCCCAGTCCTTACCAACTTAAACCCAAGTAAGTAAATGATGGAGGCATTAGGACTAACCCTTTTTTATTTCTACACCATTATTTTTCTTTTTTTTTTACCACCTACCCAAAATCCCCCTAGTTAACACCTTTGAGCCTAAACCTTTTCATTTCTTAACCCAAAACAAACACCCTTTTTACCCACCTAAACCCTTTTTCATTTTAACCCTTTCTTTTAGTAACAAAGCTCGGTTTTTCTTATAACTTATGAAAAAAAATCAAATAAAATATATATGATGATGAAACCAAATAAACCAAAAAAATCAAATAAAATAACTTTGTTTGAAAGAAATGGTTCATCAAAATAAAATAAATTGTCAAAAATAAAAAGTCTTTCAAAAACCGATGCTTTTTACGCTTTTCGCCCTTTTACTAACCACTAACCCAACCACCCACCTTTAAGCCCAAGCCTAACCCTTCACCCAAAAAGTCCTCTTGATATTTACAAAGGTCTATAGTTAAAAAGGAGGAGGATTGATTACTTGGCAAGCATATGGTAGGAGTAAGTTCCATGCCGCTCTCGAGTGATACACTAAAAATACACCTTCGGCCCAGTGTTGAGTGATCCCCCGTGATGTATGTGAACTTGTATATAAATGGAATTTTAAAAAGGCATGTTATGCCCTAATAAGTAATTTATCTTATGAAACGTTTTTAATAAATCATGACGAATAGGATTGTAAATAAATAAAAATAAAACTTAATAATGAATCTTGGAAATCCCGACACTCTATGACAAGCCCAAAAAAAACCTTTTGTTCTACCCATTCCATTTGGGAGTGAAAAAGCCACATAATAAGGAGTTTTGCTTGAGGACAAGCAAAGATTTAAGTCTGGGGGTATTTGATGTGCACAAAATGCAACATATAAATTACATTAATTGTGGCATAAAACTAACCCTTTTTTAGTACTAATGTTGGAAAAAGTGTGTTTTTGTCTTCCTTTTGTATTTTCAGGATTAATTGAGATCAAATAAACAAAAGAAGCAAAAAGACAGCTAAATCTAACACAAATACAAGAAAACGAACAAACGTGGCATGCCCGACCCCTCGACAGCATCTTCCCAAGCAAAACAAGAGAACAGAAGGCTGAACACACCCCGTGCTCAGTGAGCACGGGGGCGTGCCCAAGTGTCAGCAGAAAAGACAAAGTTGTAGAAGCTTCCATCGCCCACCACGGGGTCGTGCTCAGCGGACACGGGGCCGTGGTCAACTATAAGATTCGCGGAATCCAGGCAAATCTTGATAGTACAGATATGCTTCTGCACACAGGGTCGTGCTCAGCGGACACGGGGGCGTGGTCAACTAATGCAGACAAAGTGCAATTAATGAAGAAAGAGAGGAAGATGGACACGGGGCCGTGCCCAACGGACACGGGGCCGTGCCCGAGCTTCTGTTCAGCCTATAAATAGGAGTGCTTGGTTCACTTGCAACTCTTCCCTTGGCACACCACCTCTCTCACACTTCACCCACCACCCACCACCATCACAACACCATCATCCACCACCATCATCCATTGTCCATCATAGAGTGTGTGAGTCGTCTCGGGATCCAAGATTGATCGTGAGAGTTCTTGACAATCAAAGGCCATGTTTGCCTAAGTCTCTTACATCACTTGGTGAAGACAAGTGTTTAGTGTAATACTTTTTATTTTTAATCTTTTCACACTTTTTAATTGGTTATATATTAATGACTTTAATAACTAGTTTCTTATGTTGAAGGTGATTCTTCCTTATCGTTTGTCCGTGGTGTCTTGGCATTATTTTACTGTCTATATAAAATAAAAGATTTTCACCATTCATATCTCCACGGTCTATATGGAGGTATGTTGGCTACCTGGTCGGGGGTTAAGGGAACGGTTTGGTAAGAGTCTTGCAATTGTTCAGTGTATAGATCCTGCAAAGGACCTGGGTCAAATTTAGTAGGACCTCCTTCAATACCCAACGGTATTGGATGGCGGGGGTCCAAACTCTTTGATCCCCTCATAAGTCAAACTACTATTAAAACTTTAACCCGGCTACTTAGTACTGTATCCCTGCTGACTCAGACTACTTAGCCGAGGGTAACGTCACCTTCAAAAGAGGGGCCTACCACATTATGCATTAATAACTTAATTAATTATCTTTCAATAATCCGACCCTTTAGGATTGTATCCTTGCTGACTCAAACTACTGGGTTAAGGGTAACGTCGCCTTCAAAAGAGGGGCCTACTACAATAACTAAGATAATCTCTTAAAATGTGCAAAAGTGTGGAAATAATCAAAGGTTACACTACACACGAGTCGGATCCAAGTGATTCATCTTATCTATCTGTTTTTATTTTAAGCATTTTAGTTAGTTTTATTTTTCTAGTTTTAACCTTTTTCTAACTTTTTGATTTGATTAGACGTTGAGGATAAACTGGTACTAAAAGCTCTTGTGTCCTTGGACGACCTCGGTATCTTGCCAACACTATACTACGTCCACGATGGGTGCACTTGCCCATATGTGTGTTTAGTGTTAGTAAATATCGTGTTTTATAAATTTAAAACTTGGCTAAAAAGTGTAAACGGGCTTAAAATATACACCTAAAACACCTCGCACACATTAGTAGGCACGATTTTCCCCACTATCCTGTTTTAAATAATAGAACTCATTTTCCAGTGCCCTTATTTCACTTCGTGGGCAGAATTCCTTCTTCATAAGATCCTAAATTCTTCCCACGTCTGTTCCATTACTACCTCGGCACCTAGGTCCCTCATAATACCATTCCACCAAGTGAGTGCTCTCCTTTGAAAGACACTCGAAACGAAATCTACTTTTCGCTCATTGGGACACTGAACATGGCGGAATGTGCTTTCTATACTTTCAAACCATTGTAAGAGTGCAGTTGCTCCTTCAGACCCAGAAAATTTTAGCGGTTTGGCTGAATTAAAGGTCTTGAAATTACACTGGGCGTTGTTGTTGTATATCTGATGAATCTGGGTTACTACGCCTAGAAGCACTGCAGCCATTTTCTGAGCAACAAGGGCTGCGACTTCTTCATTAGTTTGAGGTTGTGTATCTCGTCGAGGAGGCATTTCGGAGGGTACAACTATAGAGAAAACAAAGAGTTAGATTTATCCAATTGTTATGAGTTTGTAACATTATTGTCTTGAAACAAGAGTTGTTTGAAAACAAACTTTTGTAATATTTTTGGATGAGAGAATACAAACCGGGTTAATGGTTTGTGTCATAAATTCTTTACCTGTTAAAATTTATTGCTTTTAAGACAAAATGTTTTTAAATTAAAATTTTAAAATAAAGAAACTTTGTGTTGAAATTTTGAAAATTCTCATCCAAATGGTAAAATTTGAATTTTAAAAGGCAAAGGTAGTATTTTGAAAATAAAATAGGATCTCGTGGAGTCGTGAAATGAAATAAGATTCATTTCAACCGTATCGAATCAAACATGTCACCGAAGGTAACATGATGAAATGGTATTGGGAAAGGAAGGATGCTTTGATTGTCATAAAGAGCAAACACATTACCGAGGGTAACATGAATGAGTAGGGTTACAAAGGTCGTTTAAAAATTATTCGGTAGGGTCAAGATGGATAGGTTTTTATAATGCTTCACGAAGACATGCTTTAGCCTATAAGTGGACACTCACCCAAAGAGTTCCCAGGTAAGAGTGACTGGTCCGATAATGCGGATTTGTACGAACACTCTAGCCTTAGATAGAAAACTCAGGGTATAGGCATCCACCCTTCCAGATTGCATGTGTTCACATTATTAAAACCCAAGATTTCGATGAAAAACGTTTGAAGAAAACATTTAAGAAATCTTTTGATACAAATTGTTTGAGATAAAACATGTTTGCGGAATATTTTGACAAAAACATTTGAGAAAACATTTTGAAAAGAAAAAAAAAATATTTTAATGAAAACATATAAGAAAACATTTTTGGAAAA
The DNA here is from genome assembly GCF_002127325.2 of Helianthus annuus. NCBI lineage: Eukaryota > Viridiplantae > Streptophyta > Magnoliopsida > Asterales > Asteraceae > Helianthus > Helianthus annuus. The sequence continues at coordinate 62,136,217 of NC_035446.2, forward strand.
TATTTTAATAAAATGCTTTGAGAAAACATTTTGAGGAATACCTCAAGGCATAAAGCCTAAGGTTCAGGATAAATCATCTAAGGTTAGATGATTTGTAAATCATAGAGCAGTTGTGGCACGAATAAGGATGAGGATTAGGAAAGAGTTCCTAAGTCTACTCATGTTTGGATCCTAGGAAGGTTATAGACTAGGTTTAAGGCATGCTAATAACCTAATTCCCTATAACCAGTGCTCTGATACCAATCTGTAACACCCCAATTGCGTAATATAACAACACGCGGCAGAAATATCGGGGAGTCATGTTACAAAGTGCTCACAACTACTGGTACTAATTTGTTTCAATATCATTAACATTGTTTTACAAACAAAGAATACATGTAATTGTTCTTTTTAGAAGTCTAAGGCCCGTATGCATTCCTATGCGTTGCATGCTTGAACAGTCGAAAACCTGAAACATATGCGAAAACAGTCAGCATAAAAATGCCGGCGAATACATAGGTTTTATTAGCCAATTAAATGGCAAAACATTTGGTACTTATCTTAATTGTGAAAACTCTTGACAAATTAGGTTTGTATATGGCAATATGATACTTACTAAGTCATTTTATGCCTTATATTGAAATCTCGATTAAACCATTGTAAAAACTTGTTAATGCGTTACTAGGAATCCAATCAAGGATTAATAATAACTGTTTTGAAATAAATCAGAACTTATATAAGTATTATATAACTCAAATCAATGAGTAATGATAGTACTTCAGATATCTTTCTAGGAATCTAACATATAAAAATATGGGAGATTTTACAAAGATTATGATAATCAAACATTAAAACAACTGTACACAAAATCCTAAAGTGATCCAGATAACGCTACAAGAATAATAAGATAAAAACACTTATATATAGGAAGTACCAGCGGTGTATCCACCATGTTCTTATTTTATTATGCCCGTCTCGTTATCTAAATCACAACTACCACATAACACATAAATTTTCAACTTGTAAACACGCATTAAAGCACACAATGAATCCATTCAAGGATTCCAATATCAGTACTTTAAACATCCCATATAAGTCTAACTATGAATATAGATAGATACTAAAGGGATCCTGGGTTCTCATAACATTGTCTAACTTAACACGCATTAAAGCACACAATGAATCCAATAAAGGATTCCAATATCGATACTTTAAACATCCTACAAAAATCAACCTATGAGGATAGGTAGATGCTATAAGGATTCAGGTTCTATCACATTGTCTAATCTAACGTGCATTAAAGTACATAATAAATCCAAACATGGACTCCATTATTAGTACTCTAAACATCCCATATGAGTCTAACTATGAAGATAAATAGATACTATAGGGACCCTGTGTTCTTGACATATTGAATTATTGAATCAAACAATCCTAAATCCTAATGGTGATTCGGGATAACGCCACGAAAGGTAATACAATGAGCACACTTATATATAGGAAGTACCAGCGGCGTATCCACCATGTGCTTATTGTATTATCTAGTTTCGTTATCTAAATCACCAACTAACTACACAAAAACCAACCATTGAGTTGTAAAGTACTTCTTAAAAATCTCACTATGAAGATAGGAAGATCTAAGACTTTACTTCAAATATCCTATATGAATCTAACTATGAAGATAGGTAGATTACTTAAGGATAAAACATAACATTTGCATAATCGGAATATTACACATAAAAGCACTTAGTGAACACATATATATGCCATTCATTTTGAAAATAAATCGATTGCACATATGAATCACCCCAAAACATTTGAAAACAGTAAAAGAGGGGAAGTATGTACTCGCCTGGGGTTGCGTATAGTCCCGGTACAAAAGGTATAACAAAGCTCAAAAGACCAAGAGGTCAAGTGTTGAAGCGATTCCTAGGGTAATAAATACTATGTTAAGGAATCGACACCTAAATCGGAAGATCGGGGAGAATGAGGTCTTGTAAACCAAATGAGTATTGGGACTCATGTGATATGGTTTAACAAAGCCTACATTCTAAAACGAAACCTATCCTAAGTGCTGTCGACCCATTACGACCCATTAAGGTAGCTTACACCACTTTAATACGTCGTTCGCGCAAGAGCGCGTTCGAGACGCCTAACTAGTGTAGGATCGTGTTCTGACCCAAACGAGTCGTTCAGAGGAGTTTTACTTCGTTTCAGGTGCGGAATAACAAGAAACGAAGGTAGAAACAGCTGATTCTTCACTAAAACTGCTGATTGTATTGATTAACACTCGATTACATGCAGTTCTTCACACCGGCAGCACTTCGGCATGGAATACAAGACTATCTCTATAGTTTCGCTCATGAGTACACCTATATATAGTGCAGATGGTTTCGCTCATAGATACATGTCCATATGAGCGAAACCTCATATGTTCATAAAAGCGAAACTATCATGACCATAAAAGCAAAACCTCTCCTAAATGTCCCTATGAGCGAAACCTGCTCACTAAACACATACAATCTCCTATGTTCTCGTAAAACGCGCCCTAATCTATACAATCCAATCTATGACTCGATCCAAGACGAAGTCGACAGATGTAGTGCACCAACAGACTCCCCCTCAGATGTTGACGGAGTCGTCCATCGAGTCACGACAATGCTATGTCTTCATTTCTTCAGTCTTGATCAGCCTCTGGGCTTTTCTCTCTCTCTATCTTCATCAACAGACTCTTCTTTAACAATATCTGCTTAAAAATCTTCAGAATCCCCCTCTCGATTTGCTGGCATTTCTTTGTTCTTTAGCAATATCTGCATCAGGATCATTGTCTGGCTCTTCATGTTACAAGATTGAAATCTGGCTCATGCTCTATCTGCAGAACCTTCAAATTTTTTAGGATCAAAACTTGGCTTACTTCAATCAGAATCCCCAGGTATCGTAACCTGACTCTTTTTCTTTAGATCCAAGATCAAAACCTGATTATTCCTGTATATTCTTAACCCAGAAGTAAGATTTTAACAATTTGAATGCACTAACACTGACTCCCCTCAAAACTAACTCTCTCCACTAACAATTACTCTCCCTCAGATCACATCATACCTGATGAACCACTTGTTGATTTAAAAACATATTTTGACAGTTAAAATATACTCCCCCTCACAACAATGTCATCATGTTTAGCACTTGGAATTTTGAAAATCAGCTTTCCAACATCAGTTGTCGAAAATCTTTTTGACTTTTCAAAAGTTTATGCTAAAACACACACAAAATCTTTTTGGATTTTCTGAAAGAAAGTAAATGACACCACTTGTAAAAACAAAGACTGACACCAATTGACAAAACAACAAGATGCAGACATGAAATATTTACAGACATATTTTTGTGAGTTCGCGTAAGAGGATCATATCAGTTATGAAACCTGTCACTAACACCGTTAAGCTGCATTACATTTTAAGTTCTAAACAATTCACTTAGATTGTCAGTATGTTTGTCCACTTAAATTTTCACACAAAGTTCAATTGTTTCGAGATACGATGTTAATGTTTTAATTACTTGAACTTATCCGTGTGTCCTACTACTTGAATATACTCCCGTATCCAGATCCCAATATTCAGTCTTACAGGTGAGTATACCACAGATGATATCTGTTCAGGGGTTAGATGCGAGGGCCGTGAGAGCTCAGGTCGATACTTCCGTATACACAGAGAGATGACGGCTTCGACTTTTCGGTGTGTCCCCTTTAGAGGATCTTTTGAATTACAACAGCAACGACTATCAATTTTATTGTTTCATCAACTTGCTGAGGGCGATGCTATGTTTCAAGCATTTGCGGAAAGCATTATCCAGGGACTAGGTCAGTACTTCCATACAGCAGAAGTCCCGGGATAATACCCCAGATATCACTGAGCATAAAAACCTAGTATCTTAGAATAAGGGACCTTTCAACCAAGATTTCAGGGGTTACCTATATATCCAAGATGTTGTTCCCCACAGAATAAGCAAGTTTAAATTTTTAAGTATATATCTCATCACAATTTACTAAGTACGTAAAAATCTACTGGCATATCCGCAGTGAGATTGTTTATTGCATTTTCACATTACAATTCTTTAGCATGTTGTGACAGTCCACTGATGTACTATCATTTCCTCTATTCACAGCAAAACTCATTTTTGATTTTATCCTGTTTTTGGCTTTTTCAAATTTTCTAATGTTTTTGGATTTTCTGAAAATTTCTTACTCCCCCTAAAATTCAAAAACATTTAAAGAAATTGAAAACAAACTATACAGAACATGACAACTGATATCGAATTGCCTCAATTCTCCATTCGTTTGGCATAAACAATCAGAACTCCCCCCCCCCACAACAAACTATTTTCCCATAATGATTTCAAAACACTCAAGTTTGTTTTAATAAGAATGGTTTTTCCGGAAAATAAGTTTTGTTGATTTTATCACTTGTAAAGTTGGGGCAAGATCATCACTTTGTTTCTTTTTCTTTTGAATGATAGTTAACTCAAGTTCAATTTAATGACCTTGATTAACCACTTGTAGAATCAATCTGAACCACTTGTAAAAATCACAAACAAACAACCACTTGTAAGATTAACAATTAAGCTTTTCAAACCTGTTTTTCAAACCAATTGCCATCTGTTGGTTGAATTCTCAGGGTGCCGATTCCTACTCCACGCTTACAAACCTGGGAGTTCCGGCAAGTCCTGCTAAACTTCTCAAACACTGGTTAAGAAAGATGCCGATTCATGATCCACGATTACCAACTAGGGATCTCCGGCATAGTCCTTTGACTTTTAAGGGAAACAGACTTCCATCCAAGTCTTTTCAGACTTGATGGCTTTCAATTCTTATGCAGTAGGGTTGTAAGTTGCCTTTTTAGTAACATAAAAATCCTTAACCCCTTTTGCTTTCCCATTCAACATTTTTCCAAAAATTTTCTTTACGCTTCCATTAAATGTTTTCTCGACATCAAATTCATTTTTCTCTTTGTAAAACTGATTCGAGATTTCAATTTTACCAACTTTCTTTTTAACTTCTACAAATTTCAGTGATGGAAACTCATCATCATTTACTGAAATTTTTTTTTCGACCTGTGGCTCTTCTGGCTTTGTGGAACCAGATTCATCGCCGACTTTCTCACTTACCTTTTTAACAAATCCACATTTGGTTGTCTTTTTCTTTCTTTTTGTAAAAATTCTTTTTCGAACACTCACCAACCTCATAAGTTGAGTTTTCAAAAACTTTAAGTTTTTCGGTCGGTAGTTCAACATCAACAACTGTTTCTTTCAACTTGTTAGAAACTCCCTGTTTTGTTTTGGCGTTTTTCTGACAATTCCATGCAATATGACCAACTTCATTGCATCTGTAATAGGTACGAGTTTCTTTTGGTTGCCTCACTTCAGTTCCATTCTTTCTCTTTTCAGCAAGAAACTCTTGATTTGACTGTCTCTAGAACGGTTTCTTCTGTTCCTCTTCTGAACTTCCACCTGACACAAATTCTGTTTTTGTTTTAGAATTTTTCATATTTTTATGATTTTCTGATGGAATAAAACCAAGACCTTTCTTTTTGTAGCTACGATTTTAGTTTGGTTTCTTTTGAAAACCAGAACCAGAATTGTAACCCTTTTTCTTGTTTAAACGTTGTTGGACTCTTGAAGTGTACTTTTTAGGTTTTTCGGTAAGATTTAAATCTTTTATTTCAGAAATATTAATTTCTGTCATTTTGAAAACCTTTTTGATCATATCAAATTGAACACTTCTTATTGGAAATTCTTTGTCAGAATATAATTTGTTCGAATCATTTAAAGTGTATGCTACTTCAAATGTTTCATCATCCAAATTTGCTTTTGATAACAAAAATTCTTTACTGTAAAACCGTTTAACCGACGACTTTTGACTGTTGACTGACGAATTTGACCCTCCAGACTCTGACTTTGACACATCCTCATCAGTATCCAACACCTGATCGACCACCTTTGTGATTAACTCAGACTCATGATCAGTGTCAGACGAGGTAAACGTAACGTCAATGTTTTCTGGTAATTCATCAGTTGTGTCGGTTTTTAGCTTTATATTGACAGCTTTTTCAAGTTGCTCCTCGTTTGGTTTTCTAGGTGAATATCCTTCCCAAATCGGAGGTGGACACTTGTTATAGCTAACAGTCGATTTCTTACCATAGTCTTTCTTCTTCTTTGGCTTCTCGTCTTGAAAAGCTTCCATACCTGCAACAGTAGGGTAAATACGATCAATGAGATAATTAGAACTAGAATAACTTTGTAACAAACGTCTAATTCTCTCATTCTCAATTTTTTCTCCAACTCTTGCTTCCACTTAGCACTTTCTTCGATGTAAAAGTTAATAGCTTTTTGCTTTGTCATCATTACAGCATTCATCATCGTTAGTGCTTGTTCTCTTTCTGAATTTGTCTTTTGGAGACCAGTTACTGTTTTGTTCAAGACATCGTAAGATTCTTTCACATAGTTGAGATTGAACAGTAACTGCTCTTTCTTCTTCTCATACTCAGCAATCAAGTTCCGGAATGTGCAATACTATGTGAATCAGCAGACTTTCGTAGTTTGACGCAAATAGTCCCTGAGTGTGAATAAACTTATTTTTGACACACCAAAGCCTTCAATACTTATTTCTAAGTTATCTAAAAGTTATTTAAGGTATGTTAAGTCTATGTCACTATTCCGGAGTGTTTGCCGCATTAAACTGATTACATTTACGCATCAGTTCACGTTTAACTTTCCAAAAAGCGATTTAAAGCTTGAAAATGAACTAGAATCAAAATGTGGAATTGTAAAACCAAAATAAACAAATTTTTGAGACCAAAACACATTATTTATTTGATAAAATATAGAAGGGGCATAACTACATAGAAGGGTACGGGATACAAATACCAATTTTTTAATGTTATATATACATGTATTTTGACATTGCACCCGTAGAAACCTTTAAACCAAATCGTTAGGAACCTTGATAGCGAGGCTCGTTTGGTTCGCGAAAATTTTTTTGTAGGAATTGGAATTTGGGAAAGGAAATGGAATTCGTATGAATTGTAATGAATTCGTTTGTATTTTTATATCACGTTTGGTTTGCAAATTCATAAAAGGTAATGGAGAGTTAAAAAAATTAAATGACATGAATATCCTTGACAAACCTTCCTTATTTAAAGATGTGAGAGTTATTTGGTAATTATATAAAACTAGGGTTAAGACCCGCCCGCGTTGCGGCGCGGGTACATCGTAAACATTGAATGAATTAGTCCAAACGTTATATGATGCATTAACCATATGAAAACACACATTTCGACGTATCCAGTTGAACTCAGTGTAACTTGTATAAGCATTGTGATTGGATCAAACGTAAAGTAAATGGAATTCATATCGAACAATCATAACGTATTATATGTGACCCAACTCATACATAGAAAACGTAACAGGTATGAAGGAAAATATGCAAGTGTAATCGAAAGGGATTAATTAGAGGTTTCGGAAAAAAGAGGAGAAAAAGAAACCATAATTTGAATCCACTCGGTTCGAAAAAAAAAACTTTACAAAACATACATAAAATAAACACGAAAACGTATTATATTTGACCTGAATCATTTCCTAAAAAAGTTTACATCGAAACGTAGAACAACTTGAATTTATACCAATACGTACATAAAAATATGCACGTAAAAATGGTTTCTTTAAACGAAAACGTATTATATTTGACCTAACTCGTCTATAAAAAAAGTTTACATCGGAATGTAGAACAGATCATATTTATACATACCCGTACATAAAATATGCACGTAAAAATAGTTTTTAAGTAAAGAAAGTATAGGGCTAATCGAAACAAAATATTAGTAAAAAAATTAATAGGTTAAAAACGTTTGTAAAACCGTGCCAAATAGCACCAATGCCACAACGACATCGACTCTCAACATCGTAAAAATAAAATAGATAAAATGGTAAAAATTACACTGAACGAAAAGGATACTAAAATCGTTGAACCACGCACACCCGTTACAGTGTCTTAATGCGAAGAAATTAACCAGAAACGTAAAACGTACAAAATAATAACTTAGTCGATATATGACCCACCCGTTGCGGGGAAGTTTTCAAAAGGGAAAAAATGGACGCGTTGCGACGCGTCTGTCAAATATGAAAAAAATAGAGCAAAAACGTTGAACCTCACATGCACGCTATGACATGTTAACTCGCAAAATTTAGAACGAAACGTAAAACGAAAAACTTGCAAAAGATAAAAAGTATGGGGGACCAAAGTTGTAAATAATAAAGTGTTGTGTTAAATTACAAAAGATGAAAAAGTTTGAGTTAAAAGTAAAAATTTCAAATGGCTTAAAATGTAAAAGAAAAAACTTTTAGGTTGAAAGTGAAAAATCAAGTTTTTTTTTTTTTTTTTTTTGAAAAATTCCCCAAGTATGAAGTACAAGTCATGATGCACAAAAAACTTGCTAATTTATATATGGAATAATTCCAAAGGGATGTTTGAAATTCCGTTAAAGGAGCGAAGAAAAGTTAAAATCTGATGATTGAAGAAATTTGAAGGAAAACATTCTAATTCAATTTTCTTGCTATGCAAACCAAACATGATTTGTATGGAAAACAATCCAATTCCAATTCTAATTCCATATGATTCCGCGAACCAAACGGCCCCTTAAAAAACTTGTTAAGCCCACTTTTTATTTAATAAAATAGCCGATTAACTCATTTTGTTGGCGTTCAGTTAAAAAACAGCACATTAAGGCTCCGTAAAGAGAAACGTTAGGAATTTCTATTATTCACTTTTATTATTGATTGACGTATTTTTTATTAAGTATTTGCATTTTAATTTGATTGTTGCTATTTTTGTTATGTGACTTGACCGAACCACTTAACCGGACCGAGTAGAAAAAACCGAAACTTAGTGATGGACGATCGATTGTCGTGGAGTGTAAATACTATAACTATCAGGTTTACATTCATTAAGCTCTCATTAAATACAGTCGCACTAATACTACTTTAATGTATGAGTTTGATTGCAACGACAACTCCTAGTGTTAAGATTGGCGGTGTTCTTATGCAAGCCTCCGGTCCTCGTAGGATAAGTCCTAACATAGACCTAAAACAACAATAAGAAAGGTGTTTTAAAGGTAGAGAAAATTACTTTGAATATGACACAAAAGTCATTAATGTGCAAGAGGGTAGTTCATATGTGAGATGAATGATTGTATAAAAAGAGTGAATGTGACACACAAAAAGGCTCATGAGAGTCAATCAACAACATGATCATAGATACTATTACTTACACATCTATTGTCTTTTTTCAATGAGTAAAGAATTCGCATCTTAAAAGGCATAAAGTATGTTCAGCCAATTTGAGTATAGGTTTTGAATGAAAATCCATGTCCTATACCTAATTTGTGAAATTTTGTAGTAAAGTGTCTTATCCTATTCGAAAAATAAAAATTGTTGGAAGTTATAAAAGATTCTTTCATCACAATTTGTTTTCTACTCCTACTTTATAAAGTGTTCAATTTTTATAACTTTTGATAAGTTTCATAAATCTTCTCTAACATGTTTGACTAGTTAAAAAAACACTCTATTTTTTATATAAATATTTTGATTTTGTAAAACTTGTTGCAATTTTAACTTAGGATTTTTATATGATATCCTCATCAAATCAATCTTTTATTATTTTTATAAGTTTTATACTAATTGATTTTGTAAAACTTATTGCAATTTTAACTTAGGATTTTATATCATAACCTCATCAAATCAATTTTTTTATTATTTTTATACGTTTTATAGTAATGTGGTACTTTTAACTTTTAAGTGATCTCAAAACTTGTCTTTTAAATACAGATTAATCATATCATTGAGTTGTGTGGCTTGAATTCCAAAGTATGTGTATATATTTTGTTGAACTGAGAAAAAGGAATTTTACTTGCTTAGTTTGTTCAAGAAACTTATGTTCAATTGCTTGGCAAATTTGATAAGCTCTTAGATATCTTTTCGTATTAACAGAAGGTCGATGCAGCCTACGATTCTTTTCGTTTTATCCTTCTACGGTCGATGCACCGTACGATTGTAATAGTGCCCGTGGCATGTTTGTCATGATTATTAGTGTCTTGTGCTTTAATCTTTCAATCATTTTAGGCATCTCATTGAATGAATATTTGTATTGGATATTCAGTTTTTTAATATCAATCAAAATAAGGAGTTGTGTTGTCATTAGAGGCGGACTTAGGTAGAGGGCTAGGTGGGCTGGCGGCCCTTTAAGAGAAAATTTTAGTGTGATTTATAGAACAAAATCCGCATCGCATCCCTTGAAATTTTGGTTAAACCACTCGTCCGCACCCTCAAAAAATATTTCCTGGGTCCGCCACTGGTTACCATGTATGTATAAACAAACGTTATACACACATACCCTTCTCACAGTCGTTTGTTATCGAGTTGGTTGGGACATGATTCGCCATATAGAAACATGAATAGAAGGCTACACCATCCTCTTGCCTGATCCACCATGGTTCGCATGGATTAAACCATAGCAACCATGATCCTCTTTTCCATGTTCTAAGATTTTCTTTCCTTTTTCTTTAGACAAAACTAAATTAAAATAAATAACGGGATAGTGGTTTGGGTAATGACCCACCCTTAGAGTAGTGGTTTTGGATGGTGGATTAGAGATGGGTGATATGACGCTGACATGGAGGGTTATGGTGATCATAAAAGTTATGACCAAACCCTATAACCTGAGCAAGAGCAAGAGGGATGAAACTGATCAAGACTTTGAGCCCAAATTCATGATTTGTGGTATACCATATTATGATGTTAATAGGCAACTAGATACTCACACGTAATATTTTGATTATCGGGAAACAAAGTACTTTGGGAGGGGTGTTGCTGAATTTGCTGTTTTATTTTGTCGTGGATCCAACTGTCGACCCATTTTTAAACCCTTAATGACTTTTTATTTTGTTATGAATTGAGTTGTTTTTCTAGATAAAATATTAATTAAGTATCACCTCCGTTAGAAAAAATATGAATAAATCATGTGTACCATTAAGAGTCTTTTTAAGTCTAGAAATTAGACAACCATGTTCATATAAATGTTTTAGAAATAAGAAATAAAAGATTCTTATTATTATTATTATTATTATTATTATTATTATTATTATTATTATTATTATTATTATTATTAATAGAAAGAATCATCTGAAAACAGTTTTATGAAAATATCACCGGTTTGGATCATTTTTTACTGTACGGCTTTGGTCTACATAGTAAATCAAACTGGATGATACAGTTTGAACATTATAAGCCAACTTAAAAAAAAATTAAGCCAACCTTGAAAACGAACTGAGGGCTGGTGTAGGTCGTTTAACCGGTTTAAGGCGAATCCTTTTTAGTTATGTTGTGTTACAATAGATCATAATGAGTTTTATTGAGTCATTTTGGTTGTAATGTGTCATGTTTGGTGGTGATGTGTTATTGGGGATCATACAACTCTTAATGTGTCATATTCGGTTGTAGTGTAGTATTGTAGATCCTTTGGTTTTCTTGGCTAGAAGCCTAGTAACCAGGTTTTATAAGCGTAAGTAAAAAAAAATTAAATAGTGTGATAGGTCGATTAATACCAATCAGATGTCTATAGGTTATATATATTTTTTACAGATATAACTCATTATCGTGCTTGATTGCTTAGCTCAAAGTGGGTTGTGTTAATTCAATTAAAAAACGTTATGGTGTTTGTGTTTAGCAAAAGAATCAATGGGACTGGATTAGAAAATTAGTCTCTATTTGTTTATGTCTTGCTTAAATAGGGCAGAGCGTATAATAAGCTAATACAATTAAGTTTTATCATGTAGCAGTGAACTTAAAGTTTGCTTGTTAGAGTAGATGACTACAAATGAGATGGTATCAAAAGAAAAATATGTTCATCACATTTTTATATATATATATATATATATATATATATATATATATATATATATATATAGGGGGCTGCTAGAATGAGAACCACCCCGAGTTGTAAGAACCGCGAGAACTACACCCCACGGAGCGCCGTTCGCCGCGATTTTTTTTTTACAAGTAGATGTGTGCATTATAAACACGGCCGTAAAAAATCACGGCGAACGGCGCTCCGTGGGGTGTACTTTTTTACACCTCAAGTTTGGTGTTTTTTAATTTTTTTTTCTTTTTTCTTTTTTTTTTCACCAAACTTGAGGTCTAAAAAAGTACACCCCACGGAGCGCCGTTCGCCGTGATTTTTTACGGCCGTGTTTATAATGCACACATCTACTTGTAAAAAAAAAATCGCGGCGAACGGCGCTCCGTGGGGTGTAGTTCTCGCGGTTCTTACAACTCGAGGTGGTTCTCATTCTAGCGGCTCCCTATATATATATATATATATATATAGGTGAAGGATGTATAGAAAACCCACTTTAATTTAGAAAACCCGGGAAACTCAAAGCTCCCGATGTTTTTTTTTCTTGAAAAAATTTACACATGTTATATACATGTTTTTAAGGGTTTTGGGCAAAAAAATCAAAAAAGCGCCGAGTAGATATTTTTTAAAAAAATAAACAAGTTTTGGTGTAACACATGTTACATTCATCTGACATATTTGTAACATGTGTTACACCAAAACTTGTTTATTTTTTTTTAAAAATAATATACTCGGCGTTTTTTTGATTTTTTTTGCCCAAAACCCTTAAAAACATGTATATTACATGTGTAAATTTTTTCAAGAAAAAAAAAACATCGGGAGTTTTGAGTTTCCCGGGTTTTCTAAATTAAAGTGGGTTTTCTATAAATACTTACATTATATATATATATATATATATAT